>NW_006399953.1:888357-905254 GCF_000299155.1 Elephantulus edwardii
TAATAATTTCTTGTGTCTAGAAAGGAAACCATCATAATTATTTTAGTATGAGCTGAAGATTATATATATATATATGAAATTTAATGTCAGAGGAAATTTCAGCATCAATTACTTATAGTTTCTTCATGAAATTTTTAAACAAATACATTCTAAATAAATGGCATAAAAGATTGTAAATTTTTAAAACCAATCATATTTTACTCTTTTTTTCTTTATCTAAAACACACTTGAATATTCTCTTTTCTGGAAGTTGCCTGAATAATTTCAATTATCAGTTAATTTTAAACCTTCACACATACACACACATACACACAAATAAAGAGTGATTATAAAGATGATTTCCCATGTGAACTACAATCCCACATGAAATACATTTGATTAAATACTATTTTAAAAGCAATATGTAGAGTATATACACCAAAAGCATTCCTTTTTTAAAAAAAAAATATCCAATAAACGAATGTTAAAGCAGATATATATGGGAAACTCTGGTGGCCTAGTGGGAAGAGAGTTGTGCTGCCAACTCAAAAAGAGGAGGTTCGAATCCACGAGCTGCTCCACGAGAGAAAGATAAACAACCTTCCCCTAGGCAATTTGGTCTCAGAAACCCCTGGGAGGATCAGCCTTGAGTCAGTTCGGACTCAATGCCAATGATATTGAGGCAATGGGCATGCACGTGTTAAAAGCTATAGGAATAATCCAAGTATGAAAAAGTAACCATGCACTCATGAAAAACGCAATACACATAAAATTGAATTGACAAAATAACATGCATGGAAAAAATAATGTAAATTATAATTATGTATTAAATTATATAAAAAGGAGGCCACAGGTGGTGTGAAAGGTTAAGTGCTTTACCGCTAACTGAAGAGCTGGAGGTTTGAGCCTGGTCAGGGGAGCTGGGGAACTCTCTAGTTAGACTATTGTGCTCCAGGCCTGGTGATCTACTTCTGAAAATCACACACTCAAGTCCCATGGAGGACAGGTACGCTGACACAAGAACCGTGAGTCAGAACCAACTTAACAGCATCGAGAGGGAACTCATTATTAATGTGAAATAAATTATTACCACCTGCTATCGGGGGTGAGACTATGTCATGTTTTGACAGTCTCGTGATTGGCATTAAATGGTTTCCAGGAATGTGACTTATTCGTGAGTCTTAGACTGCAGGGGAAACCAAGTAATCCGTCAGGACTCGTTGAGCTAGAGCATTCGACTACACGAGGCCCAAGGGGCAACGTGTGCCCAAAAGCAAGGACAAGAAGGCAAAGGGGGAGGCCGGGTGGGTGGGAAGAACAGATGATTGTCATGGAGCAATCTGTGTGTGAGTTGTTGAAGAGAAATTAATTTGTAAACTTTACCAAATACGTGGGAAGTATAAGATACAGGCCACTTCTGCTCTCAAGGATATTCAGTACTCTTCTTCAACATCACAACTCAAGGTATTGATTTTGTGGTCTTCCTTATTCATTGTCCAACTTTCAAACGCAAAGGAAGCAAATGAAAATATCATCTCTTGTATCAGGTACACCTATCTTTAAACTGGCATCCTTGTTCTTTAGCATTTTACAGAGGTCTCTGACAACAGATTTTTTTTCCCAATGACGCTCATCTTTTGATTTCCTGACTACTGTTACAATGGGTGTTGATGGTAGATCCAAGTCAAATGAAACTAAAGGATTCAGAAGGAGCCCAATAATGTATTAATTCACACACTCGTTTATTCAATAATTCACTTATTGCCTGTACTTCCGGCATTATACTGAAGGCTGAGGTACAACAGTGAACTCAGAACTGCCCTCAAAGAGTCTAACAAGGGGATGAGGGGCCAACAGGCAAGCAGTTGATTTAGCTGTTGTGCTCTGATGTTGTGTGCAGTCGGGTGGATTTTGACTCACACTGACCTACAGGCTGAAGCAGAACTCAGGAGTGTTTTTCAGGCTACAATCTTGACAGGAACAGATCTCTTCTGGGTCTTTTCTCTGGTAGAGCCTGTGGTGGGTTCAAACTACCCACCTTTTGGTTAGCAGCCAATTGCTTAACTATGGTACCACCAGGCTATGAAGTGGTAATAAAAGATAGGATGATGACTCTCAGAAGGAATGCTTAGAGGAGAGAGAAAAACCAGGGAGGACTTTCCATGGCATATGCAGTTTATTCATAAAGACTTGAAAGCATTAACAGAGCTAGACCACATTAAGTAGAAGCAAACAATGGTATATTAAGGCAGACAGAAAACCAGATGTGAAGGTTTTAGAGCACAAGAGAGCATAGACTAAATACCATGGATGAGATTTGGGAAAGCCAAGTTCAAGCAGAGGGTTTGAGTTGGTCACTGAGCAGAAACAGGTAGATAGGTGGGGTGAGACAGATGGCAGAAGTCTTGGACTATGGAGATAAGACTTCTAAGTAAAACCTGATCACATAGAATCTAGTGAGAAGTGAAGAATGCTGGAATATGATCAAGAATGTTTATTCTGAAATTGCAAAGGACACAGTGACAGAAGTCTGTCTACTATACTTGAATCAAACATACCATGTTGTTGTTGTTACTATATGCTGTCAAGGCAAGTATGATTAAAGTAAACCCATGAACAACGTATCTGAAACCTGCCCTATCCTGTGCCATTCTCACTATCTCCGACACATTTGAGCCCATTGCTTCTGTCACTGTATCAATTAATCTTGTTGAGAGTGCTACTCTCTTACAGTGACCCTTTCCCTTTTGAAGCATAATGTCCTTCTCCAAGAACTGACATGCCCAAAGTATGTGAGACAAAGTTTCACCATCCTTGCTTCCAAAGAGCACGATGGTTTCTTTCTCTTTTTCCAGGACAGGTATGGCACATTCAGAACTTTTTTCCAATATAATAACTCAAAGGCATCAATAATTCTTCTGTCATTCTCTGTTACTATCCAACTTTTAAATGCATATTAAAAGCAATTGAGAAGACCATGGCTTAGATCAGGTGCATCTTAGTCTTAAAGCAAATATCATTGCTCTTTAGTATTAAGGAGAGGTCCATGGAAGCAGATTTTCTCAATGTGACTTGTCTTTTGATTTCTTGACTGCTGGTATCAAGAATGTTGACTGTCAACCAAAGCAAGATGAAATCATTGACAACTTCTGCAATCATGACTATCTCTGCATCTGTCATGATGTTGCCTATTGGCCTGGTGGTTAAGAACTTTGGTTTTCTTGATGTTGAGATGTAATCCATACTGAAGGTTGTAGTCCTTGATCTTCTGTAGCAAGTGCTTCAAGTTCTTCCCTTTACTCAGCAAGCAAAATTGTGTCATTTACACAATGCAGATTTTGATGAATCTTCCTCCAATCCTGAGGACACACTTTGAATTATTTGTTTAGTGTACAGACTGAATAGGTATGGAGAAAGAATACAACTCTGCCTCATACTTTTCTTGATTTTAAACCATGCAGTATTCTCTGGCTCTGTTTGCACAACAAACTCTTGGTCTAGGTACAAGTTTTATATGAATACAATCAAGTGTTTTAGGAGTCCCATTATTCTCAGTGTTAGCCATAACTTGTTATAATCCACACAGTCAAATGCCTTTGCATGGTCAATAAAACACAAATACACATCCTTCTGGTATTCTCTGTCTTCAGCCAAGATCCAACGAAAATCAGCAATGATATCCCTGGTGCCATGGCCTCTTCTAAATTCTGCTTGAATTTCTGGCAGTTCTCTGAGATGATTTTTTCTAGCCATACCTGAATAATATTCAGCTAGATTTTGCTTGCATATGATCTTAATGAAACTGTTCTATAATTTCAACATTTGGTTGGATCATCTTCTTTGGGAATGAGAATAAATATGAACTCCTGGAATGATGTCACAGATGTTAAAAAGGCATTTGATAAAACATGTCCATCATTCCTAATAAAAATACTGCGTAATTTAAGAGTTGATGTAATAAATGTAATAAAATCATGTTGTTGTTGTAGTAGTTACTGATTGCTTTTGAGTCGAGTCTGACTCATAGCAACCCTATGAACAAAAGGCCTGAAGACACTCTACAACTATTGACATTTATCAAAGTTCATAGAGTTTACAGAGGCATGTTGTTTGGAATTGGATGCCACTTCCAAAATAAAATAATAAACCAATATTATCCTAGAAAGAAAATGCAAAGTCCTTTAAATGAAAGGTAGAAGCTGGACAGGTTTGCCAGAAGCCACTAATTTAACTTTTTTTTTTTATAGTATCAGCAAATGTAATGGAAAATAAGTGGTATAAATGGCAGGAGAGACAAAATTCTTTTTGTCAATGAGATTATATACTGTTAAAAAGCCGAACAAACTCTAGTAACAACCATACTAGAATTAACACAATATTTGAGCTAGCCATAAGTTCTCAGATAAAGAAAAAGGAAAATATTCTATCCACAGTTAGACAAGAACCATAACACATCAAGGAGTAAATTTGAAAGGAAAGACACTGAGTATATACAAAGGAAGATCTTGCTGAAGAATATAAAGCAGTACAAAAAAATGAAAAGCCATGCCATGTTATTTGAAAGGAATTTTCTATTATAAATTGTAAATTCTTTAATCCAACAGGAAGTTGTCAAGAGAAATGGTTTAACTCAAGTATCGGTGTCGTCGTCATTATGTGCCATCAAGTCATAGGCAACTTCTAGTGACCCTATGAACGAAAGACCTGAACGCTTGTATAACTTTCATTCTTTCTCTAGGTTCATAGGGTTTCCAGAGGCAAGCTATTTCAGAAGTAGATACCACTCCTGCTTCCAAGCTTGTTTTAATCGGGGAGCTCCACCAAACTCTGCCCACCATGGGTAACCATTATCTTATTTGACACATCAGTGTCACAGTGTTCAGCTTCACAGCAACCATGAGTTACCTCTGTACAGCAAGTGTCATATAAAATTTAAATTGAGTTTCTATCTGTTTTTTGAGGTATTATGTGTGTGAATGTGTCCTGTTGTCCCACTTGAATTATACTTTGTTGGGCATAGAACTTTAGGTGGAGAAACTTATTTTCCGTAAGGAACCTTCTCCTCTAGTTTTCATGTTACTCTATAGTATTGGAAGCAGGAGTGGCATCCACTTCCTAAACAACAAGCCTCTAGAAACTATGAACTCTGAGAAACGACGATAGGCTTTAGGTCTTTTGTTCATAGGGTCACTGTGAGTTGTGCTCGACTTGGTGGCTATCAACAACAACAATCATATAACATATACAAAACTACAATTCAAAGAAATTAAAAACTAAGGTGAAAAAGTTAATTACACCTTAGATTTCAAAAAGTAAAAAAAGAAAAAAAGAACTTAGATTAAAAAAATACAAATATCTTTGAATAAAATCCAAGAGACTACATCTGGAACCACATGGAATTAAGAGAGAACTTTGTTGTTTAACAAATCTAAGAGGTTATAAACAAAGTGAGACATTTCAACAAATGAAATGGGGTTTTTTGTATATAAAAAAAATCATAAACAAATTCCTCGAAACCGATTTAAAAGATAACCCAGCTGAGAAATGAGCAAAGAATAGAACTAATTCATATAATCTGAGAAATGTAAATTAATGTACTATTGCAAATTCATTTTATACTTATCAGACTGGCAAAAATGGAAAAGGAAAACTACCACCTCTATCTGGTAGGACTGACTGAAAATGTACTTTCCTAAAGGCAGAAATATGGTTTGACAGTAGCCACCAAAATGAAGCCACTCTGCTAACCCAAAGCCTGTCCTTCTCTAATGGTTCAAGTTCACCATCAACTCCCCAGGAGAAAGATGGACAGTCTCCGCCAGAACAATTTCCAGCCCTGGGAACGCCCTGCAGGATCAGCGGTGAGTCAAAACAGATTTAGGGACAACGAGAAAGAGGAAACAAGATTAAAATGAAAACATGCAGGCATATGCTTTGAATATTCCTAGGAAGCTATTAGCCCTGATGGCAGAGTGGAGGGTCAGCGTATGTGAGGAAGACCCTCAATGAGATGGATTAGCGCCAACAAGCTCCAGTATGTCAGAGATGATGAGAATGGCACAGGACAGGACAGAGTTCGGATCTCTTGTTCATAGGGTCAGTTTGAGTCACGCTTGACTCGATGGCACCTAACAACAACAACAACAGGCATTTCTTAATGAAACATAGTAGAGTTCATGAGGATGGCACAGGATCAAACAAAGCTTCATTCCGTTGTAATCAGGGCAACTATGAATTGAAGCTGATGCAATGGTACCTAACAAGTATTTCTATTTCTTCATAACATCACATTGACCTTGAAACCCTGTGGAGCACACTTCTATTGACACACATGTGTCACCATGAGTGGGGTAAACTTGACTGCAATTTTTGGTTTTGTTTTAATTAGTCTCACATCCTAAGAAGGAACTGAGGAGTGCGCTGAAACCAACTCCTCCACTTTACAGCTGATGAAACGCAGCCAGGTCAGGTAAATTCTCGGCTCACCTCTTATTCATTCTGTTCTTCAGATGGAAAACATTATTTTCTATCCAATAAATAAATGCTAAACCGCCAAGGAGAATATTTCTTTAGTTACTAAAAACACTTGTAGTTATATATAAAAATCACCTCTATATTTAAGAACTGAATTGAAAGGTATACAGTCTGTGTATATTCCGTTATCTAAACCTGTAGATCCACTGGTTACAATCTGAAATTCTTATTATCAATCACTAATTTAGTTGTAGTCTTTATTCAATCAACATTTCCTAAACAAACAGAATGTATGCAATGATCAACAGTGGTTCTTATCCCCAAGGGAGCTCACCATCCAGTGGGAAACGCCACAGGCTGTAAAACAGGCCAGACTGCAATACAAACCAAGTGCAGAAGGAATAGTTCATTGTGGCTGGGATTTCAGGGACAGCTTTCAGAGTGACATCTGAAAGGGGCCATGTGAGAAACAAGATTTCTGGTGAAACTCAAGAGCAAATGCTAAGAAGTAGCACGTTTGAGGAAATGATCAGAAGAGAGGCCAATCCAGGAAGAGCACAATAAGAGTTAAAATTAGAAATTCTCATGTTCCAATCTAAAGTTTGTAAATTCAACTGAAGTGGAAGATAATCTGCCACCTTAATTAATGTCTGTAACATATAGCAGTCAGTGTGTCCAGGGTAAGCCTTGACCAACTAAGTCATTTTGTTCAATTCATGAAATAGTTTCAGCATATTACCATGTGTCGTCCGGGGTCTAAATCTCCCATCATTCCTTTCAGATGCGTGTTTTCAGTTCTGACAGCTTTATATTTCATATCTATGACCTAAAAGAAGATTAGTACACAATAGGTTTATGTGAAATTCATTAAAAACCCCTTCTAATTCTGAGCAAGCGATTTTTTTGTTAATATCCAAATATTTTTGGAGTGTTAGTGAAAAGAAATACATGTCTTCTTATTCAGTATCATCATAAAACAGCTACTCTCATTCATTTCTGACCTGTCCTGACATAGTAGCAGGTTCTACATTACTCTCCTTTTCTCTATCGATGCTAAATTAAAAAGCAGAGATTTACAAGAATGAATCATTTATTTTTTCCTTCCAGTTCCAAAATTCCAATTCTCATTTATATTTTTATACTACATTTAAATTATCAAGAATAATACTTTTTAAAACATGCATGAATAACACTCTTCATTACTTCATTTTTATTACACACAATATATGATTTTGAATGTTAATTCTGTTCTTCCTAATTCTCTCTGCCAAATTGCCTCCTTTTTTTCTGTAGCGTAACTACTTCATTTTCTCTCTGAATGTATTTCCCCTTTCCTGCTGTCTTCTATATAGTACTTATATACAGTATTCTCTGCCCTTTTATTAATCTAGGCTTATTTCCATTGAAAATATTTCCTTTAAGAAGACTGTTGTTCCTAAACTACAAAAATATATTATATGCTCTATGCCAAAGATCTAGAAAATGCAAAGATCATAAAGGTTCAAATAACAATCACTGATATGGTAACTACTCAGATCATTGTTAGCATCTGGTGGCCCAGTGGTAAGGAGTTGCACTGACAACCCACAGGCACAAGGTTTGACTCTACCATCTTGGATTTCTGTAAGATTGACAGCCTCTGAAAACCCGACGGAGGGTCACTATGAGTTGGTTTTCTACTGGCTGCCACATAACCACAACAATATCCTCCTCAAAATGTGAGAATATTTGTTTGTTAAAGTTACATGCTTGTGGTATTTCTGTTCTAACAGCACTAGATAACTAATACATTGCAGTATTTTCCTGTATGTTGTATGAATTAATAACATTTTAAAGTTTATTTTAGTGGACCAAATGTTGAATCTTTCTGTTTTCTTATGGGACAGGATTTTTTCCCCACTTCTTTTTCTTGTGTACCATCAAATAGCATCTGACTGGCACAGGAGGAGACTGTCTTTCCTCCAGTGAAGCATCTGGTGGATTCGAACCACGTACCTTTGGGATTGCAGTGTAGCTTCTTTACACTGGGCCACCAGAGCTCCCTGGGATAGGATTTCAATAACTGTTCTATTTTGAAGTGACCCTATCATGCTTTAAAGTTTTTTAAGGGAACATGGAAAACTTACAGAATTGGGGTTGGGAGAACAGATAAATCTCATGCCTTCAGGAGAGGTCACCATTTGGTGATAAAAGAGAGAAAACAAGGAAGAAGCAGAAAGGAAAGAAGGAAGAATGGAGAGAACATGGGCCATGGGGGACGAGAGATAAAGAAAGAGGGAGGGAATAAAGAAGCTTAAACAATAAACTTGGAAGCTGCCCGCTGTAATTTAACAGCACAATGGTACAGCTATTGTTCTCCTGCATGTAGCATGCTATGCGCTGAATACATAGGCACTGGTATTTATGCCTCCACCATTCATTATTGAAAATCCAAAAATAAGTATCTGAGATGGGGCAGTGGGAAGTGCTCAAGACTACAGAGTTTTCAAGAGTAAACTCTTAATGGAAAGGAGGCTCTAGAAATTCAGGAAGAGATCTTTGACTAGATCATATTGTGTGAAGTCATCAGACTGCTTTCTGCAGGAAACTAATAGGGTGAGAATGAATTAAATTATATTGCACCACCTCTTTATATGTCATGAATATTATAATGTGATGCCACAAAGCATTTCTGTGATGTCAGCCTTGGAAACCATGACAAGAAGAGCAATACTGTTGTTAGTTGATACTGAAGGTGACTCTGAGGACAACATCATCTGGACAGTGCAGTCCCTGCCCGCATACCTGCTGTTTCGCCAGCATCTTCTCTTTGATCTCTAACTCCACTTTTAACTGCTTTTCCAGGAGGGCGGCCTTCTTCATGACAGCTGCTATAGTGACCTCCTTCTGATGAAGCTCTGCTGTGAGCTCAGAGATTTCACCCCTCATTCTCTCCTGCTCAGAGCTGTGGTACTCGTCCCCCGCATAGAGCTGGCCCCTTATCTGCAGCAGGGACATTCCAGGAAACAGTAACAATCCTTTTATTTACAGTGCCACTGAGAGCTTTTATTGCCTATATATTTTTCTTAATACCTACTCTTTACAAGAAGGTGAAGAAAGCATTCTCAAACACTTAGGGAGAAAAATTTGCCTTAGAGAAGTTAAATGACTTATCTAAAGTTTTAACACTAATTACCTAGGCTCCTGGCTTTGAAATCAGTGCTTTCTGACTAAATTATACTTCAATTTATGGTGAAATGCTAATTATGCTTTTCATAATTACATTGTAATAAACTCTCAAAGTATCCACAAAAATGCATTGGCTCCTTCTTTGCTTAAGCCTGTGTATATCTCCTCTCTTATACTCTTAATCTTGGCTGGTCCTTGGATTTGAAACTTCTCAAGCATCCTGGATTTCTCCTTAACCTCATCATCTCAGTCCAATCATGCAGGGAAGTCTGTCAGTTCTATGTCACCATGTCTTAAACCTGGCCTTTGTTCTCTATTCCTACAACCTCTGCCTTAGAGTAGCCTCTCTCCATCATGCTTGAACCACGTGACCTCCCCACCATTCACTGTTTCTAATCCTAGAGATTTAGAAACAAAGTTGACAAGAACAACAAAAAAGTTGCCAGTACAGTGAGAAACAGAAATAGAAACAATTTTAGTAACATAATAATCAATATCAGGAAAGAGGCTACAGTGAAGAGCATGCATGGAAAGAATTCCCAGAGCAGAAAGACATTAGAACTGAATGCTGAAGGAGGAATGAGTCAATTGGGAGATGATAATGGCGGGATTCCAAGCAAAGGATGCAGGGATACTATGGAATATTGGTCCTTATATGACAGAGATATTTCACTCAGCATAATGTCCTGCAGGGTCACCCATGTTGTGTAATGTTTTATGAGTCATTGTTTTTCAGTGCTGCATAGCATTCTCTTGCATGACTATACCAGTTTTTTCATTGCAGCATTGTTATAAAGCAAGTCTGACATGTGGGCTTGGGAAGAGAATAGGTTGAGAGGGGATAGATAATGAACATTGCACCACAGCAGATGAAGAAAGGAGCTGTTTAAAAGAAATACATAATTAGGCAACAGACCAGATAAGAAGTACACTGCAAAGAGGACTGGCGGAGAGAGGTAATTAATTGCACAACAATTTAAAAAACAAAAAAGTGAACTGGGAGATGGGGAAAGGAAAGAGAGGGGATAAAAATGTGCAACAATGAATGAATTAAAATCTAATTTTTCTATAAACTTTTTTTAAAATCACAAAGGAAAAAATTATTTTAAAAAACAAATAATAATAACCTCCCAAAGGATATAAAGTAAGAAGAGCCCGAGAAGCCAAAGGAGTGTGGAGGACCTGGAATGGTTGTGAGAACTCAGGCCAGAGCCCTAAGCAGAGGCCATCCACCAGGGATTTGTTTGCATTTGCCTCAGACTACTGATTTATGGAACTAGTTTTTAAAATTTCATCTTTGAACTTTTCAGTATATATCTTAAAAAAAGAACATAAAGCAAGAATAGCACCATATTTAACCACAATTTCTGGAGATCATCAATTATCTAGTCAGTATGAAAAGTTACTATTGAGTAAAAAAAATCTTAATAAATGCTTTTTTGACTTTGTTTTGTTGAATTAAACAGTAGTAGCTAAGTATGACCCTGTACATCGAGACTGGCTAAAATGTCTTCGCATAGTCTCTTTCTCATCTGTGCTTGTATGTGTTCTAAGTTGTTGCTGCATATCGTAGAGTCCGAACCAACTCATGGCTGACCCTCCAGCAGGGAGTTAATCCCATGAGAGAAGACTGTCCGTCCTTCTCCCGCAGAGCAGCTGGTGGCATTGAACCATGTGCTTTCGGGATTGTAAAGCAGCTCCTTGCCACTAGGCTACCAGAGCTTCCTGTGTTCTCAGTACTGTCCATTAATCACTGAATTGAATCCCCACAACTCTCTGAGATCAGGTGCAATGACTCTATTTTGCAGATTAGAGAATTAAGGTAAATTTGTTTTACATGCACATCATAGGAGCAAGGCAGTCTGACTCTAGAGGCTTACCTATGGCACTATGCTACCTGTTGGTGGGCCAACTCCTAGAAGATGGCTCGATCTGCCATAGAAGCAGGGTTATACAATGTATATGAACTTTATATGTAAACCGGTATTTTTTTAAAACCGTATTAATATTAAAAAAAAAAAAGCAGGGTTCTAGGAATGTTCCCTAAGGTGGATGACCTAACACGAATGTGCACACATCCAGAAAGCAAATTTGGTCCATTGCCAGATTTATAGCTGCCAATCTGTCCTCTAAATCTATTCTTACTATTACCTTTTTTTTTTTTTTTTTTTAGAATTTCCGAGTTGGACATAACCTTAGAAATCACATGGTAACTTCTCAGAATTTTACAGATGAAAAAAGAAAAACAATTCTCAGGGAAAGAAAGTGGCTGAAATGATTTATATCATGGGAGCAAAGAAGATATAAAGTCTTGATTCCAAGCCTAAGGGTAATATTACAAGTCTCTTTTAATCTAGCTGATCTATTTCCAGGGTTTATTCCCTTGCAATTTGTTTGATGAAGCAGCAAGATTATTTGTTTTGCAAAGTTTGTTCTAGAGTAATACAATTATGTTGAATAAAAGTATTCAAAATACTTGAAGAGTGTAGCCAATGTTATTTAGTTATACATGGAGAAATTGTCTGATGGGTGTATGCTCTTCTTCGTACATTTTAATAAAATTTTAAAAAGGTAAAGAAACCAGATGAAGGGAAACAGAAATGTGCAAAGTTGGGCTTTGAAAGTAGGGGAGTTTAGTATGTTCCTGTTCAAATAAACTTTTAAAGTGTAAAAAAATTTAAAATGCTATTATGAAAAAGGAGTAAACAGTTAATTTTTTTGCAACACTTTAATGTTAAAGCAACAAGCTATTCTGCAAAGCTTCTTTCTAAATTAGATTAATTTACCTGAACACCAAGTGATTTCTGGCTTTATTAAAAAGGCCTATTTTATCACAAAATGAATTACTGAAAATAGCTTTTTACTGGAAAAAAAGAAAATGGAAATCAAACACTTATAAGATTCATAATACGTGCTTCTTGTTGGTTTTATTACAAGAGAATGGAAATGCTTTCCACAAACACTTCTTGGAAATGATAGCTATTTATATACAATCTATTTATTCCCTTTTCTGAACAACACTGCACAGTCTAGTGGGGTCCAATAGCCTAGAAAGAGATTTGTCCCTCATAGTCCCTCCTTCCACAGGAAAACTGTGGAAAATAGTAGATTCTTTATATTAGCCAAGGTTTTATTACTCTATTTCTATGAGATTCAGAATAGTGTTACTACAGTTTGGGTCACTTTAATCAATCTTTTCTCACAATGCATCTACTGAGGACATGAGGCAGGGATGATGTTTTAAAGTTATGTTTTTAACTATCAGCAAAATCAGCTTCATGGGTTTACACACTATAAAGTGCTCAAAGTATAAAGAAGATAGTAATGTATTGGTAACACCTTTGTACACAAAAGGCTGGTGGGTCAAATTCATCAGCTGTGCAACAGGAAAAATGGGGATGTCTCCTCCTGCAAGGATTTACAGCCTCAGAAATTCAGGCCACTATGAGTTGAAATCCACTCCATAGTAGCAGGTTTTGATTAGGTTTCTACACATAACCTCAAATATTCCCTTGATGGGTATTTGAGAGACGGAATTTATGTTTCACAGCATCCTATTTCCTGCAGGAATCTGAAGAATAGTAACAGTCCTACTAGATGCTCAATATAAATCTGCTGAATTTACACAAACAATTCAAGTTATGTGTCTCTACAGCTGTGAGAGAACCTCGCCTTATTAGTGTTACTTACTCAGTGTGAGACTGCTGGTAAATAAAAACCATGGCCATCTTTTTTATACTTTAAATTGTAAAATTTATAAATCTAAATTGTTTAGATTGTTTGTTGTTGTTAGGTGCCACTGAGTGGAGTATGACTCATAGTGGCCCTATAAACAAAAGATCTGAACTCAGTCCTGTCCTGAGCCATTCTCACACTTCCTGACACACAAGAGTGAATTGCAGTAGTCATCATGTCAATCCACCTGGATGAGGGTCTTCTTCTTTTTTGCTGACCCTCCACCCTTTCCAACATCATGCCCCTCTCCAAGCAACCTAGCACCTCCTAGCAACATGTCCAAAGTATGTGAGATGAAGCCTCATCATTCTTGCCTCTGGCTGCACACTCTCCAAGACATATCTGTTCATTCTCTCCGCTGTCCACGGGATATTCAGGGCTCTTCTCCAACACCACAGCTCAAAGGCATCAATTCTTTTTCTGTTATCCTTATTTATTGTCCAGCTCTCAGATGCATAGCTAGTAACTGGAAAGACTATGGCCTGCATGAGACACACCGTGGTCCTCAAACTGACATCACTACTTCTCAAGAATTTGGAAAGGTCCCTAACTATAGATTTTCCCTGTGCAATGCCTTTCCATATTTTCTGACTGCTAGAGTGTTAACTGTGGATTCAAGCAAGATATTCAGATCCTCACACTATAGGCAAGAGAGGTAAATACTAACTATGATAAACTCATGAGAAGAAAATGCCATTACTGGTTTTTGCTAGAGAAGACAAGATACAGTTTTGTATGAGAATAAAGCCACTAGCTGCTCCATGGGAGAAAGATGGGTAATCTGTTCAATTAAAACGGTCTCTGAAAACCTGTGGAGGCTCAGCTATAGGTCAGTTCTAGCAATTACACTGCTATGTATATATCCTAAAGGAATAAGAACTTTGGCATGAAATTATAAATGCACACCCATGTCCCCTGCACCATTATTTAGAATAGCAAAGGGGTAGAAACAACCCAAATGTTCATCAACAGACAAACAGGTAAAGTATTCACACAATGGAGTACTGCCCAACATTTAAAAACAACAAACAATTATCAAAATGCTGTATAACATGTATCTAGAGGATATGCTGACTGAAAAAAGTCAGTTACAAAAGGACAAATATTGTATAAGACTTTTTCATCTTTTGGTCATTGCCATTGAGTTAGAATCAACTCATAGTTGACCCTCCAGCAGATTTTCAAAGGTTGTAAATCACACAGGAGATTGCCCATCTGTCTTCACAGGGGAGCCAGTGGATTAGAATTGCCTGCTTTTGGGCTGGAGGGTCAGCTATGAGTCACTTCCAACTCGCATGTTACAACAACTACTGTTCTAAAATAAACCCACCTTTCTCTCCTAATGTGCTGAGTAAACATGAGCTCTTCCCCACTCCCTTAACCTAACTTGCAAATGATCTTCCCCTCCTTGAGGCTGATTTGGGAAGTTCATACCCCCATCTTCTATTTAAGAGAATGTTAGAAATCTGCCTTTTCTGTTGTGACCCCTATCTCAAGACTGGTTTCTCCAGCAGCAGGCAGGCAGCAGAAATGGTAATTTTCTGATAACCATGGAAAACCCAGTAAGTGGATGCCCAGAATTTGTAGGTATTGTAGTTAATGTTACAAAATGAGATGACAGAATGAATGTCAAAATGCTTTGTGAACTTTCACTTAAATCACAACAAAAACCTGTGTGTATGTAAGAGTGTGTATGTAGATGTGTCCTCTCATTCTTTTCTGTACCTTATTCAATTCCTTTTCATGGTTTGGTTGATCAGGAGCCACTGAAAACAATTCTTTCCTTTTCCTTTCTGTTTCTTTACTATGAGGTGAATAAGATGCTTCAAGTCTGTAAAACAAAAAGAACAAAAAGATTAACTTAGTAAACTGTTTTGATTCTATTATTAATTTAAACCATTGTTGATTACAGAGTTATGTCATTAGTGTGTCAGAAACATGTCTATTTACAGAATCTACAAGTTTGAATATATTCAGATTATACTAGTATTTCTGGATAAGAAGAAAAGGTGATAATAAACTAGTTTGGGAACCCATTAAAAAAGAAAGGCAATACATTAGTCTTGCTTTTGCATAGTAAAAAGGAATTATGAAGGGAGAGCCCGGGGGGAACAATTACTCCATAAAAGTGATTAAAAAAGTGATTAAATCTGACAGTCTTAACCATAGAGAGCTCAAATATATCCATTCTTCGGCTCCTTAATTTATAAAATGGAATTGCAACCACAAATGGACACTAAAGGAAAAAAGAAAAAATTAGTATTAAAAAAAAAAATCACATTTCCTCCAGGAAGTATACTACTTCCTACAAGCAAGTAATGTTCACTTTTAAAAATGAGGTGAGTTTATAAAATGAAAATAATTAAAACACAAAATCAATGATAACTAGCAGAGAAAAGAGCTCTGGTGGCCTACTGGGTAAGGAGCTGGATTGCTAACCCAGAATATGCACTTCAATTCTAACAGCTGCTCTACTAGCAATTAGGTTGAACAAAAAGACTGCATTGGCAAAATCTGAGTAAGTTCACAATTTTAGGCTTGATGACACATAACATTTTAAAAGGAGCTCTGGTGGTTTAGTGGTAAGGAACTGTGCTGCTTACACAAAGGTATGTGGCTCGAATCCACCAGCTGCTCTGCTGGAGAAAGATGGGTAATTTCCTCCTGTGGGATTAACTGCCTCTGAAAACCCACTGGAGGGTCAGTTATGGGTCAGTTTTTGACTCTATGTACACAACAACAGGCAGGAAAAAGAGTACGGTTTTGGTTTTTGATATTAGGCTTTACTAATTTGAGTCAGACCTGACCCAGAGCTGACTCTCCAGTGAGACTTCAGGGGCAATAAATTTCACGGGAGCTCTGGTGACCCAGTGGCAAGAGCTGTGCTGCAATCCTGAAGGCATGTGGTTCGAGGCCACCAGCTGCTCTGTGGGAGAAGGCTGGGCAGTCTCTTCCCAAGTGATTAATTGCCTTTGAAAATCTGCTGGAGGTCAGCTATGTGTCAGTTCTGACTTGACACAACCACAGCAAATCTCATAGGAGGAGACTGCTCTTCCTTCTACTACAGAGCAGCTGGTGGATTAAAACCATATGCCTTTGGGATTGCAGTGCAGCCACTAGGTACTCTGGCCACCAGGACTCAATATTAATAGTCTTTTCCCTATGCATGTGTATGTAAAAATGAAGCTGTTTTCCATACAACCAGGATATACTTGTATACATTATTTTGAAAATAACTTTTGTTTGCCACTTAGAAATATATTTTGATTGTTTGCCATCTGAATGTCTTCTTTGGTGAACTGTCTGTTCATATCCTATGCCCATTTTTCAATTGGGTGATTTACCTTTATCTTGTTTGTGGTGCTCAAGTATTTTCTAAATTCTAGATATAAGTCCCTTATCTGACATGTCATTACTTTTTCCCAGTTTGTGGCTTCCCTTTTACCCTGTAGAGAAGTTTTTGGATGTGCATAGGGATTTGATTCTTAGAAGGTCTCATCCATCTATTTTATCCCCTCCTGGTTGTAGATTTTTCAGGATG
>NW_006399953.1:907274-917186 GCF_000299155.1 Elephantulus edwardii
AATTCGGTCTCTGTAAAGTTTCATTATAATTAATAATAATAAAAAAATTTAAAAGAAGTATATTGTGAGCAACAGTTCATGTTATCCCATAGTCTTCTAAAGCATTATTTCAGGATCAGTCATATTTTTATTTGTGATGCTTTGGAAGAAGTAGCAAAATGAAATTTCCTAATTTTTAAGTCTTCCTAAGCAATTAAAAAGAATAGAATGTGAAACTGAATTGTAAAAGCCTTTTGTAATTTTACAGTTTGACAAATGAATGGAACAAATGTCAAACTTGTATGTGGAAGAGTACAAACGAAGGGAATTAAATGAATGATAATATGAAAGAGTAGTAAAAAAAATTCAGAAACATTTGTATGAATTCTCAGAGCATATTAGCCCAAGATATTTCTACAATAAAAAAGAAGAAAATTAGCATTATAGAATAAAGTTTTGAAAAAGGAATAAAAATATTACTATACATCTTCCATAGAGCTATAGAGTATACTTAGTAATCTAGGCTGCTTCACCTTAATATAACTGTAAATAAAAAAAATCATGGAAAAGAAACAAAATAATAAAGCAGGCAGAACAAAATTCACAAGAGAGTAACCTAAAAGGATTAGAAACTTTCAGTGGGAAAGACAAATCCAGAGAAGACTCTGCCCTGAAGTCTAAATTATAATGTAAGTGTGAAAAGCTAAATATTTATGTTTTCAACAAATTTCAGAATATTACAACTGAAAGATCTTCCTTCAATGAGAAGGATGTCTTTTGGAGGTCAAAACAATCCAAACTTAAAGGATGGCAATCAGGCAGAACAAAAAGACTGCACTGGTAAGATCTGAGTAAATTCACGATTTTAGATAAAACCACATACTGAGGAAAATCTGGCCTGTTGGAATTCAGCTTTAGCCTTATGGAATGTTGTTATTGTTGTTAGCTGCTGTCAGTCAGCTACACTTAGAGAGACCCTATGAACAACACATCTGAACCTTGCACCGTCCTGATGATCTCTGACTGCTCAAGCCCACTATTATAGTCACTGTCACTTAACAATCTTGTGGAAGGTGTTCGTGTCATCCTCTAACCCTCCACCTTTTCCAGCATTTAAACCCTTTTCTAAGGACTGGCCTTCTTTGTCCCATGGGTAGAAGACAAGGTCTCACCACCCTTGCTTCCAAGGAGCACTTTCTTTAAGATAGACTTGTTCTTTTGACAGTCTATGGGATATTCAGCATTCTTCTCTAACATCATAATTCAGTTCTTTTTCAGTAACTTTATTCACTGTATAACCTTTAGAAACATAGGAAGTAAGTCAAAAGACCACACCTTGGATCAGGTACACCTTAGTCTTTAAATTGATGTGTTAAGGAGAGATCCTAAGTAAAAAGAAATTTTTTCTCTGTCTATCATGATTTTGTCTGTTGGTCTAGTGGTGAGGATTTTTTTTTATGTTGAAATGTAACTCATATTGAAGTTTACAGTCTTTAATCTTCTGCAACAAACGCCTCAAATCCTCTTCACCTTCTGCAAGCAACCGTGTGTCATCTGCATAATGTAAGTTGTTGCTGAGTCATCTTCTATCTTGATGCCACATTCTTCTTCACAGAGCCCAGCTTCTGGAATAATTTGCTCAGCATACAGATTGTGAGATAGAGCTATAGAAAATACTGAGACTGCTCTTCATGACACCAGGGCAAGACACAAATGAAATGGTTTACTCATCTATGAAATTTGTTTTCTGGCACATAATTGTTTGTGTGAAAACGTTTCTTATCAACTCAACACACTGGATAATGAATAGCCAATAGATTTATCAGTGATTGATGAACTAAAGCTTGTAGACGAACCATCCAATAATGCTGACTAGTTATAGGCATTCTATCATTTTTTTATAAGATGCATATAATTCATCATTTTAAGGATTAAATTTTTTTTTTTCGGTTAAAGGAAGACCTTCGATGAGAAGATGGATTGATTCTGTGACTGGAGCAATGGGAATGAGTGCGTTTGAGATGGCTAAGTTGGCACAAGGCAGAATGGCGTTTAGAGCTCTTGTGCATAAGGTTGCTATGAGTTGCAAGCGACTTGATGGCACATAACAACAAAACAATGTAGACCTCAAAGAAATACTAGCATTTTACACAGCTTCAAAAGAATAATTAATGCCTTTAAAACAGTAAAATCATCTTCCAGTAAAATAAGCCTCATCATTTTAGGGTTCAATTTTAAAAATCCTATTGATGGTTTGGAATGATCTGATTTTGAGAAGGATTGTAGTCTAGTTCTTTTGCATGTGCGCACGCGTGTGTGTTGTGTGGTTGATTTTTTTTTTAATCCATAGGGTTTTGTTTGGGTTTGTTTTTTTTTTAACAGGAAAATTGGATTTTAATTGACTCATTGTGGCATTGTTGTACATTTCCCTCCTCACCCTCTCCAGTTTGTTGTTGTTATTGTTATGTGCCGTCAAGTCACCTGCAACTCATAGCGACCCTATGTACAACAGCTGTAAACCCTACCATATTCTGTGCCAATCTTATTGTCTCCAACACACCTACCCCAATTATCCCAGTCACTGAATCAATCTGTCTCATTGAGGGCCTTCCCCTCCTGTGCTGTCCCTCCACCCTCCCAAGCATGACTTCCCTCTCCAAGGACTGGTCCCGCCTTGCAACGTGTCCAAAGAATGTCAGATGAAGTTTCAGAATCCTTGTCTCCAAGGAGCAGCCTGGATTTACCTTCTCTAGGACAAATCTGTTTGTTCTCTTAGCAGTCCATGGTATATCCAATACTCTTCTCCTACACCACAGCTCAAAGACATCAATTTTCCTTTTATCATCCTTAATCATTGTCCAGCTCTCTGATGAATAGCAAGTGATTGCAAAGACTATGGCATGTATCAGGCGTACCTTAGTCTCCAGACTAACATTGTTGCTCTTCAGTACTTTAGAGAGGTCACTAACTGCAGACTTTCCCATCACAATGTCTTTTAATTTCTTGGCTTCTGGTGCCAAGAGTGCTGATTGTGGAGCCAAGCAAACTAAACTGTAAACAGTTTCAATCTCTTCACCATCCATCATGATGCTGCCAATCGGCCCAGTAGTGGGAATCTTTGTTTTCTTGATATTGAGCCTCAATCCATACTGAAGGCTGAATTATTGACGTTCCCTTTTTAATTTTTCTAAAAATATTCATTCATCGTTGTATAATTTTTTCCTCCCCCGGTGCACTTAGCTATTCACCTCTTATTCTGGACTGTTGTCATACAGATAATGCCTAATCATTTAGTACTTTTAAACAGTTCTTTCCTTCATCTGTTTCAATGCAGTGTTCATTATTAATCCCCTCTTTTTTCAATTTCCCCTCAATCTCTATATCACTATTGTTTTATAACAGTGTTGTTGGGCAGTATTTGTCCTTTTGTGACTGAAACATTTCACTCAGCATAATGTCCTCCAGGGTCACTCATTTTCTGTAATATATTATTAGTTCTCATTCGTGTTCAAGGCCTCAAACCTGTTCTTGAGATGGTTCTGAAATTCAGGTGGGATAGACTCAAAGTTATATTTTGGTTCCCATGGATTCGGTTTAATTTTCCTCACCTTCAGTTTAACTTGCATATAAGTAGTTGGTGGTCTGTTCCACAGTCAGCTCCGGGCCTAGTTTTCACAGCTGATGTTGAGCTTCTCCAGAGGTTCCTTCCACAGATGTAATCGATCTGATTCCTATGCACACCATCAGGTGAGATCCATGTGTGTAACCTGCGTTTATTTCTCTTAAAAAAATGTGTTTGTGATGAATAAGTCATTGATTGTACAAAATTCATTCTATCTCCAGCTCCATTTCTGTCTCTGAGTCCATGTTTTCCGACTACTGATTCTTCTTCTCTATTCCCAACTTTTGCATTCCAGTCAACCATTATTATCAATATATCTTAATTGCATGTTCGATCGATCTCCGACTGTAAAAGTTGGTCGAAATTTTCTATTTCCTCTTCTTTGGCTCTGGTTGTTGTTGCATATATCTGAATGATAGTGGTATTCACTGGACTTCCTTGTATGCGTATGGATATTATCCTGTCACTCACAATATTGTACTTCAAGACAGATCTAGAAATGGCTTTTCTCACTATGAAAGCAACCCCATTTTTCCTCACCTTTTCATCTCCAGAGTAGTATATCATATGATCATCTGATTCAAAATGCCCCATGCCAGTCTATCTCATCTCACCAATGCCTAGTGTGTCAATATTTATGCGTTCCATTTCCTCCTTAACAATATCTAATTTTCCTTTATTCATGGTTCTCACATTCCATGTTCCAATCACTAGTGTCTGCTTATAAATGTTCCTCTTCCTTTGTATTTCTATACTCAGTTGCCCTTTCTGTCATTATACGTGTGTTCTGTTGTACATTTCTGTCATTCTACGTGCATTCTGTTGTACAGATGAGTTGTGGGAGGATATCAAGGATATCATCCAGGAAGAGCACAAATGTTCATTACAAAGACAGAGGAGGAAGAAGAGACCAAAATGGATGTCAGAAGAAACTCTGAATATTGCACTGGAGTGCAGAGAAGCCAAAGAACAAGGAAGAATTCAAGATACTAAAGAGTTGAACAGACTATTTCAAAAGGCAGCGTGGGATGACAAAGTAAAATATTACAATGAAATATGTAAGGAGCTGGAGTCAGAAAACCAAAAGGGTCGAACTCAGTCAGAATTTCTTAAGCTCAAGGAACTGAAGAACAAAGTCACACCTCGAGTTGCTATAATCAGAGATGTTTTAGGCAGAGTATTAAACGATCCAGAAGGTATCAAAAGAAGATGGAAAGAATATACTGAGTCATTGTATCAAAAGGAATTGTCATACACAGAAAAATTTCATGAAACAACATATGAGCAAGAGCCTATGGTGATGAAGGATGAAGTTCAAGCTGCTTTGAAGGAAATAGCAAAAATTAGGCCCCAGGAATAGATGGTATACCAACTGACATATTTCAGCTAACAGATGTTACCCTGGACGTGCTCACCAAGTTGTGTCAAGAAATCTGGAGAACAACCACTTGGTCAACTGACTGGAAGAGATCTGTATTCATTCCCATTCCAAAGAAAGGTGACCCAACAGAGTGTGGAAACTACAGAACAATATCATTGATTTCACATGCAAGCAAGATTGTACTGAAGATTATCCAAAACTGACTGGAACAGCACATTAGCAGAGAACTGCCAGAAGTCTAGACTGGGTTTAGAAGGGGTAGTGGTACTAGGGATATTGTAGCTAATGTTAGAGGGATCTTGGCTGAAAGCAGGCAGTACCAGAGGAATGTCCATCTGTGCTTCATTGACTATGCAAAGGCATTTGACTGTGTGGACCATAACAAACTGTGGCTGACTCAGAAGAATGGGAATCCCAGAACACTAGATCGTGCTAATGTGAAACTTATACTTGAACCAAGAAGCAGTCGTCAGAACAGAGCAAGGAAACACTGCATGGTTCAAAATTGGGAAGGGTGTATGGCAGGGATGTGTCCTGTCTCCATACCTTTTCAACCTGTATGCAGAACACATCATCCGAGAGGCTGGGCTCTATGAGGAGAAAAGCAGTATCAGGAAGATCTATCAACAGTCTGTGTTATGCAGATGACACAACCTTGCTTGCTGAAACTGAGGAGGACCTGAAACTCTTGCTGCTAAGGGTCAGGGACTGCAGCCATTGATATGGATTGAGGCTTAATGTCAAGAAGACAAAGATTCTCACCACTGGGCCAATTGGCAGCATCATGATGGATGGTGAAGAGACTGAGATTGTTCATAGCTTTAGTCTGCTTGACTCCACAATCAACACTCTTAGCACCAGCAGCCAGGAAATTAAAAGACATATTGCGATGGGAAAGTCTGCTGTTAGGGACCTCTCTAAAGTACTGAAGAGCAACAGTGTGTCTCTGGAGACTAAGGTCTGCCTGATACAGGCCATGGTCTTTGCAATCACTTGTTATGAGTCAGAGAGCTGGACAATGACCAGGGAGGATAGAAGGAGAATTGATGCTTTTGAACTTTGGTGTTGGAGAAGAGTGTTGAGGGTACCATGGACTGCTAAGAAAACACACAGATTCATCCTGGAGAAGGTTAAACCAGACTGCTCCTTGGAGGCAAGGATTCTGAGGCTTCATCTGGCATGCTTTGGTCATGCAAGGAGGGACCGGTTCTTGGAGAAGGATATCATGCTTGGGAGGGTGGAGGGCAGGCACAGGAAGGGAAGGCCCTCTGGGAGGTGGATTGATTCAGTGACTGGGGCAATCGAGATGAGTGTGTTGGAGACAATGAGATTGGCACAGGACAGAGCAGAATTTAGAGCTGTTGTACATAGGGTTGCTATGAGTCGCAAACGACTCGACCACACATAACAACAACAACAACAAGAAGTCATATCTTTAAAGGATCAAAAGAAGATGGAGGGAATATACAAAGTCATTGCACCAGAAAAAATAGATTGACACTGAAAAACTTGCTATAGCAAGTATTATATGAACCAATAGGAGTCAATGGTAAGGAAAGAGGCAGTGGAAACTGCATTGAAGGCACTGGCAAAAAATAAGGCCCAAGGAATTGATGGGATATCAATTGACTTGTTTGAATTAACAGTCTTGGATGCACTCATCAGTCTATGTCAGGAAATTTGGAGGATGGCTGACTGGCTGGCCAATAGATTGGAAGAGGCCCATATTTGTTCCCTTTCCTAAGAACGGTCATCCAACAAGATGTGGAAATTATCAAACAATATCATTGATATCGTATGCAAGCAAAATAATGCTGAACATCATTCAAAAACAGCTGAAACAGTACATAGATAGGAAATTTCCAGAAGTTCACACAAGATTTAGAGGAGGCCATGCCATCAGGGATATCAATGCTGATGTCAGATGGATCCTGGATGAAAGTAAGGAATACCAGAAGAATGTCTATTTGTGCTTTATTGACTATACAAAAGCATTTGACTGTGTGGATCATGACAAGTTGTGGCTCACATTGAGAAGAATGGAAATCCCAGAGAACTTGACTTTATTCATGCAGAACCTATACCTGGCTGTTGTGCAAATGGAGTCGGGGCGCACTGTATAGTTTGGAACTGGGAAGCCAGTGTGGCAGGGCTGTAGTCTGTCTCCATATCTGTTAAATCTATAGGCTGAGAAAATAATATGAGA
This sequence comes from Elephantulus edwardii, assembly GCF_000299155.1. Lineage (NCBI taxonomy): Eukaryota > Metazoa > Chordata > Mammalia > Macroscelidea > Macroscelididae > Elephantulus > Elephantulus edwardii. The sequence goes on from NW_006399953.1 coordinate 914,463, forward strand.
ATCTGGATTCTATGAAGAGGAATGTGGCATCAGGATTGGAGGGAGACTGACCAATAACCTGCATTATGCAGATGACAGAACTTGCTCAAAGCACATGAAGCACTTGTTGCAGAAGATCAAGGAAGGTAGCCTTCAGTATGGATTGCATCTCAATATTTAGAAAACAAAGATTCTTACCACTGGACCAACAGGCAGTGTCACATGTATGGAGAGGAGATTGAAACTGTCAGCAGTTTCATCTTGCTTTGATTCACAATTAACACCCTTAGTACCAGCAGTTAAGAAAGAAAAGAGATCATTGCCCTGGGAAAATCTGCAGCTAGGGGCATTTCCAAATTATTGAGGAGTAGTGATGTCAGTTTGACGACAAAGGTGTGTCTGATTCAGGCCATATTCTTCATATTCTTTCTGATTACTAGCTATGCAACCGAGACTTGGACAATGAATAAGGATGACAGAAAAAGAAGTGACGCCTTTGAGCTGTGGCGTTGGAGACAAGCCCTGAACATCCCATGGACAGCCAAGAGAATGAACAGATATGTCTTGGAGAGGGTGCAGCCAGAGTGCTCTTTGGAGGCAAGAATGATGAGGCTACACCTCACATACTTTGGACATGTTGCTAGGAGGTGCTAGGTTGCTTGCAGAGGGACATGATGTTGGGAAGGGAGAAGGGTCAGTGAAGGAGAGGAAGACCCTCAACTGGATGGATTGACACTGTGACTGCTTCAATAGGCTATTGTGTGTCGGGAAGTCTGAGGATGGCGTAGGACAGGACTGGGTTCAGATCTTTTGTTCATAGGGTCACCATGAGTCACTCAACTTGACAGAACCTAACAACAACAACTACAACAAGAAGTCCTATCTTTCTTTGGGGGTCGTGTATTGAAGTCTCCTACTACTATAGTGGTATTGTCTGTTTCTTTTTTTAGATCTGTTAAGATTTGTTTTATGTGTTTTGAAGATCTATCATTTTGTGCACAAATGTTAGTTATGGTTATGTCTTCTTATTCTATTGACCCTTTTAATATTATACAGTGCCTGTTTTGTCCTTTGTGATAGTTTTTACACTGAAATCTATTTTATCAGAGATCAATATTGATACTCCTGCTTTTGTTCTGGTTACCATTTGCTTGGTATACTTTCCCCCCACCCTTTGATTCTTAGTCTGTTTTAGCTTCACTTTTTAAGTGTGTCTCTTGTAGAGAGCATACTGATGAGTTTTGTTGTTTGTTTTTTGGTTTTTTTTTTAAATCCAGTCTGATACTCTTTTTCTCTTCACTGGTGCATTTAGCCATTCACATTCAGTGTAATTATTGAGAAGCAAGGTTTTATTGCTATCATTTTGTTGCTTTCTTTTTGGTGTTGTTGCTGGTTACTTTGGTCCATTCTGCTTTCTATGGCTATCTCTGTAAGAAGAACTTTCCGCAGTATTTCCTGCAATGCTGGTCTTAGTTTTACAAACTTCCTTTGGTTCTGCTTCTCTGAGAATATCTTGATCTCTCCATCATATTTGATTGACAGTTTTGCTGGGCACAATATTCTTGGTTGAAAGTTGTGTTCTTTTGAGTGGTTAGTAAATGTCTTACCACTGTCTTCTTGTTCTTATGGTTTCTGCTAAGAAAATCAGGCATGTAATTTTATTTGCTGTCCTTTGCTTTCAGAATCCTCTCCTTGTCTTTGATTGTGGTGAATCTATGATATGCCTTTGTGTTTTTCTTTTGGGGTCCAATCTATATGGAGTTTGCTCAGCTTGTATTCTGTCATTCTTCACTATTCCTGGAATATTTTCTTCAAGTAACTCTTCCACAACTTTCTCAGTGTCTTTCCTTGGTTCTTCTTGTTCCAATTATGTACATGTTTTCTTCTTTATGATATCTCATATTATTCTTAGGCTTTCTTCATGCTCTTTCTTTTTGATTCTGCTTTTTGTTCTTTAAGCAGCTCAGTGTTGAGAGTGCTCTGTTTCGCTGATTCTGAGTCCTGTCTCTTCAGTTCTACTCATTTGTCTCTCCAGTGTGTTGACAGCTTCAGAGAAACGAGTCTTATTATTCTGTATTTCAATATCTTGTTTTTTCCTCCTAGGGGTTCTATTACACTGTTTTATCTATATTATCTTTAATTGTTTTTCCAAGCTCCTCTTGGCTTTTGCTTGTAGAATTCTGCAATTCTTTGAGTTTTTATTTCACCCAATGAAAATGTTCAATTATTTTTCTTTTGAATTCTGGGTCACAGAGTTCCATCAGAATTTCTGGCTTCAGAAAATCCACGGATTCTTCGTTTTGGTCACTTTTATGGGATGAAATCTTCTTTGGGTTTTGTGTAGATTGTGGTGTAGACTCTTTCTTCCATGTCATTACTGTGATAGATTTTGGCTTATTTTTTTTACTTTACTTTGCCTTTTTTAAAATAAAATTTTTATTGTATAATGGTTTATTTACCAACTCCTTATCAACACTGGATCTTTCCCATTTCCTTTACCCATAACTCCCTCCACCCATCAATTACTGTCACCTTATGATTAACCCACTCCTCCCATCTTCACTCCTCTGCTCTCCCCTCCCTTTCTTGGATCCTCATACACCTTCTACAGTAATGTTCTTATACAGCATTTGTCCTTATGGGACTGATTTTTTTAAAAAAATATTTTAATTTATTTATTTTTCATTTCAATGAACATCTACAGAGATTTTGGAATTCCATTCATTCATTGTTGCACCCTTCTCC
>NW_006399953.1:918036-937876 GCF_000299155.1 Elephantulus edwardii
CTCCTCCTGTACCAGTCAGATCTGATTTGACGGTACACTCACACACAAAAATAAAAAAATAAAATAAAAAAAAATTTAAAAATTTTTTTAAAAAGACATCCTCTCAAACATTTATGACTTGCTGTCCTGTTAAACTTTGCCACTGCTACTAGAGTGAGATGGCATCTCATTTTGTTTTTTATTTCAATCTCTCTTATTGCCAGTGATTTTGAACATTTCTTCATGTGTCTGTCAGCCATCTGAATATCTTCGTTTGTGAAAAGTCTATGTTTTTTTGCCCATTTTGTAATTAGAGAGGTCCTGTAAGATTCTGTAAACTTTTGATATGAGACCCTTGTCTGAAATGCTATTGCTAAATGCTTTTTCACAATCAGTAGGTTTTCTTTTCACTCTGTTGGAAAAAGGTTTTGATGAGCACAGGGACTTAATCTTTAGACAATCCCATTCATCAACTTAATCCTCTCCAGATTGTGCTTTTCTGGCTGTATTTGGCACGTTCTTTATACTATAGATTAGGCAGTCTAAGCTTGACCCCAGTTTGTTTCTGATGAACTTTGTGGTTTTGGGCTTTTCTCCCAGGTCTCACCTTGAGTTGATTTTTGTGATGTTGTGAGATGTGGATCTCGTTTCAGCTTTCTGCAGGTAGAAAACCAGTTTTGTCAGCATGATTTGTTGAAGAGGTTGTCATTTCCCATTAATAGGTTTAATTTCCTTGTCGAATATCAGTTGAGCCTGGACAGCTGGGTCTATTTCTGGGTTCTTAATTCTGTTGATCTATGTGCCTGCCATTGTACCAGTACTATGTCGTTTTGGTTACCACCACTGTAGTAGGTTTTGAGGTCAGGGACTATTATGCCTCCCCACTTCAGTTTTGTTTTTCAGAAGTGCTTTGTTCATTTTGGTCTCTTTCCTCTTCAAATAAATTTGAAAATTTTCCTTTTGATCTCCTTGATAAAGGAATTTGATGTCTGTACTCGGATTATATTGAACATGTAAACTGCCTTGGTAGGATTATCATTTTCACAATATTGAGTCTTCCTGGCCATGAACAGGGCACATTTTCCCATTTAGGTCTTTTATTGTGTCTTGCAAAGAAGTTCTGATGTTTTCTTTGTACAGGTCTTTTGTGTTTCCAGTAAGGTGGGTCACTTTGAAATAACTCTATCTGTGGTTGGCTATTGTAAATGGTACTGCTTTTTTGGTTTCCTTCTCTGAGTTCTCTTTGTGGTTGGTTGTTTTTTTGTTGTTGTTGTTGTCTGTTTGGGTTGGGTTTTTTTTTTTTAGTTCTCTTTATTATTGTATAGGAATCCCTCTGATTTTTTGGATTTTGATCTTATATCCTGCACTCTATTAAAATGATCTACTAGCTTTAACAGGTTTTTTAAATTTTTGTTGAGTTCTTGGCATTTTGTGTGTATACTATGGGATGTTGTTGTTATATGCCGTTGAGTTGCTTGCAACTCATAGCGACCCTATGCACAACAGCCCTAAACTCTGCTCTGTCTTCTGCCAATCGCACTGTCTCTGACACGCCCATCCCGATAACCCCAGTCACTGAATCAATCCACCTCATAGAGGGCCTCCCCCTCCTGTGCTGTCCCTCCACCTTCTCCAGCATGATGTCCTTCTCCAAGGACAGGTCTCTTCTTACAACATGTCCAAAGTATGTTAGACAGAGCCTCAGAATCCTTGCCTCCAAAGAGCCACCCGGTTTAACCCTTTCCAGGATGAATCTGTTTGTTTTCCTAGCAGTCCATGGTATTCTCAATACTCTTCTCCAGCACCACAGCTCAAAGCATCAATTCTCCTTCTGTCCTCCTTGGTCATTGTCCAACTCTCTGATGCATAACAAGTGATTGCAAAGACCATGGCCTGTATCAGATGCACCTTCGTCTCCAGAGAGACACCACTGCCCTTCAGTACTTTGGAGAGGTCCCTAACAGCAGACTTTCCCATCACAATACACCCTTTAATTTCCTGACTACTGGTGCCAAGACTGTTGACTGTGGAGCCAAGCAAACTAAAGCTGTGAACAATCTCAAGCTCTTCACCATCCATCCTGATGCTGCCAATTGGTCCAGTGGTGAGAATCTTTGTCTTCTTGACATTGAGCCTCAAGCCATATTGGAGGCTACAGTCCTTGACCCTCTGCAGCAGGTGCTTCAGGTCCTCCTCAGTTTCAGCAAGCAGGGTTGTGTCATCTGCATATCGCAGATTGTTGATAAATCTTCCACCAATCTTGACCCCACATTTCTCTTCATAGAGCCCAGCCTCTCGGATGATCTGTTCTGCATACAGGTTAAAAAGGTATGGAGATAGGATGCATCCATGGCGTACGCCCTTTCCAGTTTGAATCATGCCATGTTCCCGTGCTCTGTTCTGATGACTGCCTCCTGGCCCAAGTATAGGTTTCGCATTAGAACTATCAAGTGTTCTGGAATTCCCATTATTCTCAGAGACAGCCACAGTTTGTTATGATCCACATAGTCAAATGCCTTTGCATACTCAATGAAACATAGATAGACATTCCTCTGGAATTCCCTGCTTTCAGCTAAGATCCATCTAACATCAGCTATAATATCCCTAGTACCACGACCCCTTCTAAACCCAGCCTGGACTTCTGGTAGTTCTCTACTGATGTGCTGTTCCAGTTGTTTTTTTATAATCTTCAGTAGAATCTTGCTTGCATGTGAAATCAATGAGATTGTTCTATAGTTTCCACACTCTGTTGGGTCACCTTTCTTTGGAATGGGAACAAAAATAGATCTCTTCCAGTCAGTTGGCCAAGTGGTTGTTCTCCAGATTTCTTGGCACATCTTGGTGAGCATGTCCGATAGGTTGGTTGTTTGGGGTTTTTTTAAACTTTTTACGTGGTGTCCAACAGTCCTTGATCTGTGTACCTCAGGTGAGGAGCTCACTGCTTCAGAAGAGGAAGGGGCAGCTCATCCAACTGGAATTTCTCTTAGGTCCCTGGTCACAAAATATAGCAGAGTGTAGGAACTAGGTTCTTCAAGGTGCAGGCCACTGTCCAATCTCTGTGTCCCAAGGTTTTAAAGCCAAGCTGGAGGTGATGGGGAAAGTTCTAAGATTGTAAGCAGGCTGGGTCAGAAGTGGTTGCACACTGAGCACTGGTCAAGTTCACCTGTTAAGAGTGTCCAAGTGAAGCCAGAGTTGATGGAGATTCTGAGACTGCAGGCAGGCTGCAGCCAGGACTTCTAGTCTATTTGTAATGACAGTTGAACACAGTGTCTATTCACAAGGATAAATCTTTCATTGTTTAGCAGTTTAATTGCCCATGTGGTTATTGAATATACATCTATGACTTTAAAAGAGGGGGAAATTATATTCTAATGAAAGAATCTTATTGGGACTAACAACATGTTGAATTTGGAGACCAAAATAAAGACATTTAAAGAGTTTCAAAGTTAACTTCCAATTTTCTAGCAACTGAATAAAAACTTGAAAAATATGGGATAAGCCTTATTCATAAGCATAATGAAATGTTTTTCTGGTGTTGTGAAGAAAAGTTTCTATGACTTACTATGACACATCTGTTGTGTGCCTAGTGACATTACAGGACAGAGAATTGCCCCAGAGGGTTTCCTAGACCACAAGCTCTATGGGAACAGGTTGCCAGCTCTTTTCCCCTGCAGAGTGAAGGGTGAGTTCAAGCAGTTGACTTTAGTGAGAAGTCCAGTGCTTAACTATTGTACCACCAGGGCTCTTTCCTAACACATTGTTGTTATTAGGTACCGTCAACTCAACTATGACTCACAGTGGTCCTATGAACAAGATATCTGAACCTTGCCCTATTCTGTGGAAGCAACACAATCTCTGTCATGTGCAAGTCTACTGTTGCAGTCACTCTGTCAGTCCTCCTGGTTAAGGGTCTTCTTTGCTTTCTCTGATCCCCATTTTTCCCAGCATGATTTCTTTCTCCAAGAATTGGCCCCTCTTGACAACATGCTCAAAGAAGTTTCACAGTCCTTGTTTCTAAGGAGCATCCTGGTTGTACTTCTTCCAAGACAGATTTATTTGTTCTTTTGGTAATTCATGGTATATTCTATACTCTTCACCAACACCATAATTCAAAGGTATCAACTCTTCTGTTATTTCCTTTATTGTCTAACTTTCAGATTCATATGAAGTAACTGAAAATACCATGATTTTCATCAAGTGTACCTTAGTCTTTAAACTGACAACTAGCTCTTTAGCACTTTAAAGAGGTCCTTGACAGCATATGTTGTTGTTTGGTGCCATGGAGTTGAGTATGACCCTATCAATAACACACATGAATCCTGTCCTATCCTGTGCCATCCTCGCAATCTCTGACAAACTCAAGTCTATTGCTGTAGTCACTGTGTCAAAGTGTCTTTCTCTCTTTCTCTGTACCCCTACTTTTCCAAGCATGATGTCTTTCTCCAAGGAATAGCCTCTACTAGCAACATGCCACAAATATGCAAGATAAAGCTTCACTATCTTTGCTTCCAAGGAGCACTGTGATTGCACCTTCTTCAAGACATATCTGTTTGTTCTTTTGGAAAAGATCATGGCCTGAATCAGATGTACGTTGGTCTTCAAAGTACCATCATTACTCCTCAGTAATTTGGAGAGGTCTATGATTGCAGATTTTCCAGTAAAAGACATCTAATCTCATGACTGCTGTTACAAAGTGTATTGATTGTGGATGCAAGTAGGATGAAATCACTGACAGCATCAATATTTTATCCATCTATGATGATGTCTATGTGGCAAGAAACTTTGTTTTCTTAACATTGAGATGCAATCCATATTGATGGCTGCAAGTGTTTGATTTTCTTCAGCAAGTGTTTCAAGCACTCCTCACTTTCAGCAAGCATAGTTGTGTCATCTGCATAAGAAAAATTACTGATGAGTCTTCCTCCACTCCTGATGCCACTTTGTTCCTCACAGAATCCAGCTTCTTGGGTAGTCTACTCAGCATACAGACCGAATAAGATCTGAAAGGACCCTGATGCAAGCTCTTCGTTAACTTTAAACCATGTCATGTTCCTTTGATCTGTTTCCACACACAACAGCTTCTTAGTCTATGTATAGGTTTCACATGAGCACAATTAATTAAGTGTTCAGGGATTCCCATTCTTCTTAATGTTGGCCATAATTTGTTATGATGCACACGATCAAACACCTTTGCATAGTCAACAAAGCTCAAATAGAAATTCTTCCAATATTTTTTGCTTGCAGGTAGGATCCATTTGACATAAGCAATGATATTCCTGGTGTCATGGCCTTTTCTAAATTCAGCTTGAACTTCTGGCAGTAGTGTCCTAGCCATTTTTGAATGATTTCAGCACTATTTCATTTGCATATAATATTATTTTTGATAGTTTCCACATTCTGTTGCATCACCTTTCTTGGCAATGGAAACAAATATCAATATCTGTCAGCCAGGAAGCTCTCCTACAAATTTCCTGGCAAAGTCTGGTGAGTACATCCAAGGTTGCAACATCTGTCATTGGAAACATGTCAATTGGTATCCCATTGATTCCTGATCCTTATTTTTTGCTAATGCCTACCGTGCAGCTTGAACTTTCCCCTTCCTTACTATTGTCTCTTCATTATATGGTTGCTGTTGTTGTTAAGTATCATTGGGTTGGAACCAACCCATAGTTGACCCTCCAGTGGGCTTTCAGAGGCAATAAATCATAAGGAAGACACTGCCCATCTTTATCCCACAGAGCAGCTAGTGGATTTGAACCACATATCCTTAGGATACAGCACAGTTTGTTACCATTAGTCCACCAGAGCTTCCTACCATATATCATATGGTATTTCCTGAAACATTTCAGTGTTAGCCAGTTCTTTTTAATATAGTGATTCTGTATATTTCCTCCCTCTTCTTTTGATGGTTTCTGAATTATTAAAGATTTTATCCAGAGCATCTCTAAATATTGCTACTCCTGGCTTGAATTCCCCCCCCCCATTCTTTCATCTTGAGAAATGCCAAGCGAGTTCTACTTTTTCATTCTCCAATTCTAGGTCTGTGCATATTTTGTTATAATAATAGTTAGTTTTGTCTTCCTGAGTTGCGCTTTGAAATCTTCTGTTCAATTCTTTTACTTCAACATCTCTTCCCTTTGTTATAGCTTCTCAATGTTCTAGTTCAATTTTCAGTGTCTCTTTGGTCAATCATTTTGGTTTATTCTTCCTCCTCTGTCTTTGTAGAGATCTTTTGCTCTTTTCATGGATGATATCCTCAATGTCATCTCACAACTCATCTGGTCTTCAGTCATTGGTGTTCAGTGCTTCAAACCTATTAAGATGGCTTATAAATTCAGGTGGGATAGACTCAAGATCATAGTTTGGGTTTTGCATAGTTTTTCATTTTCTTCAGTCTCAATTGGAACTTGTCCAGGAGTGACTGATGGTCTATTCCACAGTCAGCACCTGCTGATATTGAGCTTCTCCAGTGATTCCTTCCATAGAAGTAGCCAATTTGATTTCTATGCTATCTACTTGGTAAGGTCCATGTGTAAAGTTGCCATTTGTGTTTTTTAAAAGGTATTTGTGATGAATAAATCATCAAGTGTAAAAAATTTGGAAATTCTATTTCCCACCTTGGTTCTGACACCAAGCCTGTACTTTCTGACTAAGTAAGCTTCCTTCTTTATTGTTTCCAACTTTTGTGTTCCAGTCACCAATTATCACTAATGTATCTTTTTTTCATTATTGTTTTGATATTTGCCCCCCCTAAATAACATTTTCATTTTATACTGGTTTGATTACAAATACTAACATATCTTTATTGTACCTTTGGTCAATTTTGAACTGCAAAATTTGATAGAAATCTTCAATTTCCTCCTTTTTGGCTTTAGCTGTTGATGTATATAATTATAGTTGTATTAGCAGGCACTCCTTCTATGCATATAGATAATATCCTATCACTCACAACTTTGTACTTCATGATAGAACTTGAAATTGTCTTCCTAACTATGAATACAACATCATTCTTCCTCTGTTTTTCATTTCCAAGATAGTACACCATGTCAGACATGCTTTATAACAGTGGTGCTACACAGTATTTGTTCCCTGTCATTGGGATATTTCACTCAGCATGATGTGCACATCTGACATAAGGGGTTGGGAGGAGGGGAGGATAAGAGTGGATAGATTAAGGAAAGAACTCTCTAAAAGGAATAGATGATTAAGCATTATACAAACAACAAGAGCAGAAAATAAGAGGTATATAATTGCAAAGAGGACTGCAACAGGTAGGTAATTTTGTAACAACAAATTGATATCTTTTTTTTTTAAGTGAATTAGGGGAGGTGAGGGGAAGGATATGGGGTAAAATGTGCAACAGTGAATGAATGAAAACCTAACTTCTCTGTAAACATTCACTAAAATCACAATTAAAATTTTACTCAAAAAGGTATACCATGTGATTTTTCTGATTCAAAGTGGTCAAAACAAGTCAACCTCATCTTATCAATTCCTGGAATTACAATGTTCATGTATCCCATTTAATTTGTCATAACTTCTGGTTTTCTAACATTCATACTTCATACATTCCATGTTCCAACTATTAAAGGATGTGTGTAGCTATTTCTCCTCATTTTGACTGACTTTCAACCTGGTCTCTACTTCTAATACTTTATCTGTGTTCTTCTAACATTCATAGGGTTTTCATGGTGAAACTTACCTGTTAATTTGTTGTCATGGAGAATGTCTGCATATTGCTTATTACTTTATACCCTGGGTATCTGTATTTTTGCTTATTTATCATTGTTCTAATTATTATAGCACTTGTCTGTTAGTTTGCTGTACTGAGGTAACTTGTGGATACTGTGATACTAAAGGCTGTGCCACCAGTGTGTCAACTGCCAGAGGAGTCATCCATGGAGGACAAGTTTTAGTAAAGCTCCCAGATTAAGACAGACTAGGAAGAAGGATTGGCTATTCACTTCTGAAATAGTAGGCTTATGAAACTCCTATGAACAAGAGATGACAGCACATAGATATCCATAAATCAGAATGTGATGTCATTTTTAAGGTAAGTCAAAACACCAATTTTTAAAGTCAAGAATATTAATCTTGTTTTTAATATCTAAAATTAATCTACTAACAGTATGTAGATATAAAACAAATAGGCTTTTTTATCCTGGTTTAAAATTTCAAAAGCTACTCAAGCAAATGTATTAATCTTGTCTCCCAGGCTGATGAATAGAAAGAATATACCTTTTTTGGTTTTCTTGAGCACTTTGGAACTCTCCCATTTTTAATAATTCTCTGTGCAACTGCAATCGTTCCATCTCTATAATTCTCAAGAGATCATCTCGTGACTGTAACTCACTTTTTACTTCTGAGAGTCCTGCTTCCATAGCCTAAATGAAAAAAAAAATCCAATGCTTATTTTTAAATATATCCTGATATATATATATATATATATATATATATATATATATATATAAATACTTAATATCTACAAACTAGCCTAAATATAGTGAACTGACATTTAGTCCTCTACCAAATCTGTGTTAAAAAGAATTCCATTCTTTGGATAATTTATAACACTTATCTTATGTGTTCAGCTGAAGATAAAATCAGAAAATTATTATTTGTAAGCAAATAATCATTCACAGATGGCTTTAGTGCATGTATGTATGAAAGTACACATGAAAATATGCATAAAGTATCTCATCATCACTGCTGTCAAGCCGTAACCAGCTTATTTGATTTCCAAGGCTGTATGTCACATGGAGCCGATGGTGGAACTGAACCACCAGTGAGGCACAACCTTTAGGCTAGCAGTGCACCACTATGGAGCAGGGGACCAAACTACTCTAAACCATCAATACCTAAAATATAAATTAATGTAAATATTTCCCAAATTGAAAAGATGTCAACAAAGAACAATCTCAAAGCTCATCAGTGAAAGAAAAGATATAGTTTCACTATAGCCTACTACAGAGTTCTGGTGGCTTAGTGGTAAGAAATTGCCCTGCCAATAATGAAAATTTTAAAAAATGTGGCTCAAATCCACCAGCTGTTCAACAGGGGAAAGACAGGCAATCTCCTCTCATACAGTCTACAGCCTCTGAAAACCAGCTGGAGGGTCAACTATGGTTTGGTTCCAACTTGATGACAAACAACAAGAGAGCATTGCCAACTAGTGGACATATTTCATTTGGCAACTGCTATTGTTGTGTGTGCCATCGAGTCAGAGCTGAATCTCCAGTTGGTTTTCACAGCCGGTTTTCAGAGGCAGTAAATCATGGGGCGGGGAAGGGGGTGGTCTGGTGTGGGGGAAGATTGCCTATCCTTCTCATGCCAGAGCTGCTACTGGATTTGAACAGCATGCCTTTGTGATTGCAAGGCAGCTTCTTACCACTAGGCCACCAGAGCTCATCAGCTGGCAATTAGAAATACTCATAAACCTGTGAGTTCAATGTCTATATATTGTTAACTGAAGAGTAAAAGCTGTTGAGAAGGCTACAGTTGAGAAGGATACAGTTAGGAGAGAGAAGGGATAACACTAATGGTTTCTATCTTTGAAAGGTAGTAGTGAACTGGTCCTTGAAGTGCAGGTCAGAGAATTACTTTCTGTATAAGTGATTGGCTCCTCTCTTGCAAAAGGAAGATGAAATGTAGACACATTTTTGTATTAGGATATGGGAAAATGAGAATGTCTGTCTCTTGGATTCTGTTATAATTGTGAATAAAGGACAAGGTGATGGGCTGACAGTGGAAACAGGTGGAGGGGAGGATATGAGAATGATGTTTGAGAGTGGCAAAAGTTGAAATGGCAATTATAGAGAATGCGAGGGTCAGAGACAGGAGAAACAGTGCCGTTTTGTTGGGCGATCCTGAGTAGTCATCTGAGGTTTGTGATTGTGATGTGCTGAATGACATTCTCCAGTAATACGATGGCTCTCCAGGACAACTTATTGGAGGAATCTTTCTATGTCATTAGGTTCCTTCCATTCTATTTACTTCATAGAGAAAATGTACCTGACCCAAGTCATCAAATCCACTCTTATTTTTATAAGAGGAAGAAATTGAGGGGCAAACTTCGTCCAATATCACATAGCTCATAATTGGCAGGTGTTGGAGCAAAAAAATCCAGACATTATGAAAGATCATTCAAGGCAAAAAAATTATTTTTTACTCAAAGTTAAGTGAAATGGTTTTAAGCATTTTCAGCATCATGCAACCACTACCATAGCCCTGTACATTTTTGGCCCCCTAAAACCAACTATCTGGAGATTAATATTTTTCCCCTCCTCCTACTATTTGGGGAATCACTGCTCTATGTTATGTCTATGTAGATTTTCTTATTTGAGATATATAAATTAAATCAGACAGTAACTTCTTTCATAACTGGTTTCTTTCACTTAGCAATACTTTCAAAGTTCACCCATTATTGTAGAATGCCTCAATATGTTATTTTTTAAAAAATGTATTGGCTTGCATATAATAATTCATATACATTGCATTTTTACATGTACTTTGTTTTATATAATAATTTATATATATATTTCCATAATCAATTGTCATTACTCTATGCCTATTATCACCTCATTTTTTCAAGTCTTCACTGAGATTTTCCCATTACTTCATCCTCTCTCCACCCACTAATCTCTGCTACCTCAGTGATTTTTCCCCCTTTCCTTTTTTTTTGCCTATCTCTCTCCTTTCCCTGTTGAACATTTCTACATATATCAGTTATCTTCATTTTTTCCACAATAGTGGGCTGACACAATATTTGTGCATATGTGACTAAAGTATTTTACTCAGCATAATGCTTTTCTAGCCTCTCTCATGTTATATGGTATTTTACAAAATCATTGCTCCTTAGTGCTCCGTAGTATTCCAGTGTGTGAATGTATCACACTTTTTAAATCCATTCACTTGTTGTTGAGCATTTGAGCTGTTTCCATTTTATTGCTATTGTGAATAATGTAGTCCTATTTCTTTTTATAACTCAACAATATTCCACTGTCTGTGGTGATGAAGGAAGATGTTAAAGCTGCTCTGAAAGAATTGGCAAAAAACAAGGCCCCAGGAATTGATGGCATACCAAATGACATATTTCAACAAACAGACGTTGCCTTGGATGTGCTCACCAAGTAATGCCAAAAAATCTGGAGGACAACTACCTGGCCTATTAACTGGAAGAGATCTATATTTGTTCCCATTCCAAAGAAAGCTGATACAACAGAGTATAGAAATTATCAAACAGTATCACTGATATCACATGCAAGCAAGATTCTGCTGAAGATTATCCAAAAACCACTGGAACAACACATCAACAGAAAATTGCCTGAAGTTCAGGCTGGATTTAGAAGAGGCTATGGCACTAGGGATATTATAGCTAATGTCAAATGGATCTTGGCTGAAAGCAGAGATTATCAGAGGAATGTCTATCTGTGTTTCATTGACTATGCAAAGGCATATGACTGTGTGGATCACAACAAACTGTGGCTGACTCTGAGAATGGAAATTCCAGAACACTTGATTGTGTTTATGTGAAACCTATACTTGGCCCTGGAGGGATTTACCAGAACAGAGCAAGGAAACACTGCATGGTTCAAAATAGAGAAGGGTGTGTATCAAGGATGTGTCCTAGCTCCATATCTTTTCAATCTATACACAGAACAGATTACCTGGTGAAAGGAAAATTTAAAAAATAATAATAATAATGTCCCCAAACCCAAGTATTGTAAGAACCCATACCTTTGATCAGTATTGTAAGAACCTATACCTTTGATCTTGTGTGAATGTTTGTGTTCCAGGAACTAGCTGACCACAAACTGAAGAAACAATTACTGGCAAAAACCATATTTTAACTAACGTCAGCAGCAGGCACCTGACCTAAAATTGAACTTCTCCTTTTCCAAAGAGCCAATGAGCTATCTCTACGCCAAAGAACCCCTAGACCTAGTATAAATTCCCTTGCTTTTTGGGGCTCGGGGTCGACTTCCCTGTCTCTCATGTGAGATATAAGTCGTCCCGAAGCTTCGTCAATAAAGCCTCTTGTGATTACAGCAAGTGGATCTGGTGTGAGTAGCTCGGGGTCACGGCTGGTCTGGGAAAAGCCCTAGTTTAGGGTCTTTCATTGGGAGCCTGGGCTCTATGAGGAGAAGTGTGATACCAGGATTGGACATAGACTCATCAACAATCTGCATTATGTTGATGACACAACGCTACTTGCTGAAATTGAGGAGGACCTGAAGCATTTGTTGTAGAAGGTCAAGGACTGCAGCATTCAATGTGGATTGAAGCTCAACATCAAGAAAACAAAGATTCTCACTCTTGGGCTTATTGGCAGCATCATGATAGACAATGAAGAGAGTGCTTGGCCCTACAATCAACACTCTTGGTACCAGGAAATAAAAAAAAAAAAAAAGAATTGCATTGGGAAAGTGTACTGTCAGAGACCTCTCCAAGGTACTGAAGAGCAATGATGTCAGTCTAGAGACCAAGGTCCCCGTAATCCAGGCCATGGTCTTTGCAATTACTTGCTGTGCATCAAAAATCTGGACAATGACTAGGGATGACAGAAGGAGAACTGATGCATTTGAGCTGTGGTGCTGGAAGAGAGTATTGAATATACCATGGTCTGCTAGGAGAACAAACAAGTTTGACTTGAAGAGGGTGAAGCAGGCTGCTCCTTGGAGACAAGGATTCTGAAGCTTTGTCTGACATACTTTGGACATGTTGCAAGGAGGGACTAGTCCTTGGAGACAGACTTCATGCTTAGGAGGGTGGAGGGAGGAGGGACAGTGCAAGAGAGGAAGACCCTCGATGAGATGGATTGATTTAGTGACTAGAGTAATGAGTGTAGATGTGTCAGAGACAATTAGATCGGCACAGGATAAAGCAGGGTTTAGGGCTGTTGTAGATAGGATCACTATGAGTTGCAGGCAACTTGATGTCACATAACAACAACAACAACAACATTTTATTATATATTCATTGGACATTGAGCTGTTTCTAATTTTTGCTATTATGGATAACACAGCTATGAAAGTTTATGTACAAACTTTTGTATGGATATATGTTTTCTTACTCATTAATTTTCAGTCAAACCCTAGATAAACAATTGTGTCAGTGGCAAAGGATACAATTTCTAGGATACTTTTTAAAAAAACCCCACAAAAAAACACAACACAACAAAAAACAAACTAAGCCTAAATATACAGTGTTTCCTTTGAGATCTAGGACCTGGGAAGGACCTAGTTGTAATACTTTAACTCCACAACTTCCTGTCTGACTAGGAAATAGATATAAAAAGAGACACAAATTGATAAGAAAATATGGGTTCTAAAGATGTGTTTGGACAAAGTCCTAGATCAACAAGAATTTTCAAATGAGGTTAGAATCTCAAAAGAAAAGAAATGTGAAACAAAATATTGCCAAATAGATGAATTAACTTGACCTTGGCATTTAAAGAATGCTTTGCAAATCTGCCCCTAGAAAATCATCAAACAAGCAAGTGCTTGTAGGAAAGTGGGTCTGCCTTCATCTGGAGGCAGGGTACAAAAGGTCTCTATCTCCAGGACAAGGATAAGTGGCATAACCTTGAATCAGAATTAACTGAAATTCTATGAAACATACAAAATCTGTTTGTGTTAGTAGAGAAGAGTGACATTTGGAGAGCTCACTGAGGAAAAGGTTTTGCTTTTTTCTTTTCTGAAGAGACCAGTTGTTACTTAAATAATGACATGTAAAGATACCCATGTGAAGGGACTTAGCAAATAATCTGCTATTGATGCAAGCAAGGCTGAAAATCTTCAAGCACTAGAGAAAAGGTTGAGAGATCTAAAAAAGAAACAAAACAACAGTACAGAATAAGAGTTGCATAACAAAGTCGACTGAGCAGGAAATTATGCAATAATGAATGAATATTTTTTTAAAAGAAAAAGTGAACTGGGGTGGATGGGGAGGAAAATGTGCAACAATGAATGAATAAAATTCCAACATTTTTGTAAACTTCACTTAAAATCTCAAAAAAGGAAACAAAAACATTGGTGAGAATTAAGAAAGACAAAGTATTGATTCTCACTTAAATACTGTATGATCTTGGCTATTTAAATAACAGCCTGAGGAGACAGCAGCACCAACACTAGTTAAAAAGGTAGGACCTCAGGCTCAAGACTGTAGCTACTGAATCAGAATCTGCACCTTATAATTTCCAGGTGATTAAGCTTTCAGAAATTCTGCATAAGGGCTCTGGGGGGGGGGGAGAGGGAAGGGTTAGAAGTAGAAATTTTATGTATAGAAGAAACTACCAAGGTTGATAGTGGAGTCAGAACTTCTAAGGACCTGGTGCTGATAAACAGCTCTTCTTTGAACAAGCTACAGAAAGAACCAGTTTTTATACTCAGATCACTTGTATCATAATCACTTGTGTTTTCAAACTTACTTCCCCTTCCCTTAACACAATATATTTTAATTCAATAGGTCTGCAGTTTTTTTAATAAAACTCTGGTGATATACAAATATATGTTGCGATCCTTATATATAAAACATACTTAAGAATATTTAAGGGAACACTGGTGGCCTAGTGGTAAGAAGCTGTGCTGTAATCCCAAAAGCACAAGATTCAAATCTACCAGTTGCTCTGCTTGGGAAGGATAAGCAATCTCCTCCCATGTGATTACCACCTCTGAAAACCAGTGGAAGGTCAGCTATGGGTCAGTTATGATTCAGTGACACTCAACAATGATGACAAGCATACTTAGGGTGTTCTGGTGCCTTAGTGATGGTGGAGTTGTGATGCTAACTCAAAGGCTTCAACCACTAGCTGCTCCATGTGAGAAAAATAGGCAATCTTCTCCCATGCAGTTAACTGCCACTGAAAACCTGCTGGAGGATCCGCTATGAGTCAGTTCCAACTTGATGATATATAGCAACAACAACAAAGCATATGACCTAGGATTATTTTATTTAGCTGTTTCTGCATATCTAAAGCATTAAAAAGAAAACAAATGGTATTTGATAAATGCTATAAGTCTTTAATACCTGCTCTCTGAGGAAGTTTCTTGGCAGGCAGTCTCTAGGTAATGAACAAGATGTGTTTCTAATTGTGTCCTTAGTCATTTCTGTTGGTAAATTGGAACAGGTGCATATGGTTCTTATTTAGCCTTCCTTTAATGTTCTGAAGGGAGTGCTGGTGGCTTAATTGTAAGAACTTGTGCTGCCAATGCAAAGGCACACAGTTCGAGTCAATAGTTTGAGCTTCCCTGCAAGAGAAAGATGCGCATTCTCCTCCTGTGTGATTTAATGCCTCAGAAAACCTGTTGAAGGGTGAGGTATTAGTCAGTTTTGACTTGGTGATACTTATGTGGTGGTATAATGGGTAAGGAGAAGCTCAGGAGAAAGATGGGCTGGCTGTTACCTCCCTTATAATTTACAGCCTCTGAAAACCCCCTGGAAAGTCAGCTGTGAATTACTTCTGACTCCAAGACAATGAGTTGAGCTGAACTTAAGCACAAGAAAGGCTCATTTAAAAGCTGTTTAGTGAGTGAATGTGAATGTTATAAAGACATTTGTTGTGAGTAGGAACTTGTTCAGTTGTTTCATAGTGAAGGCAAATTTTCATGACATTAAAGAGCAAGTATGGGTTGGGGGACTTTACCTTCGCTCTGGTGCAAGACACCAAGGCCTGTACGGCTTGTCCAGCCCGGGAGTGTCTTCCAGCCACCACTTTTGCTGCATCTGCTAAAGGCTGCAGCCCAGTCCAGGCTCACTCACGCCCTGGCCAACAACAGAACCACTGCCTGCTAGGTTGAGGGGCTGCAGTTTTACACTGTAATCCCGCCCAGAGCACTAGACCACAGCCCCAGCCATCTGGAGACCCTGTTGTCCCACTGCCTGGAGACTGCCCAGCTGCCGCCTCTGCTCTCCAGCACCAGGAAGCACCAATATCACTGGTACTTTGGGTGAAACACTGCTGTTTAGCTACACTTAGTGGGACCCCTTAAGCTCAAGCAGAAGAGGCTGGACCAGTTTGAGCTGGGCTGAGAGGTGGTTTCTGGAAGGAAACAGACTTCCCTCTTTTGAAATTCAGGTACTTTGGATTAAATACTGCTGTCAAGAAGGGAGCACATAAATACATAGGTCCTTCACAAAAAATGGTAATGGTAAAACCTGGCCTGACAATAATCACATTAAATGGAAAGAGACTAAATGTACCAACCAGGAGAAAAAAGAGTAGCAGAATGGATTAAAAACAAAACAAAACAAAACCTAAAGCCCATCAAAATGTTGCCTACAAGAGAAACATCTAAAAAAAGAAGAGAAAGACAGACTCAAATGTGAGTTCTGGAAGCTGATGTGCCTTGGTTGACTGTCTGTATATGAATTTAGAGTACCGCTTTGAGGACACTCAGCTGGAAGCTAACTGAAAACAGCTTACTAGGTAAGCACACAGACATGTCCCCAAGAAAAACAGGGTGTTTCCATGAGACCTCATAAAACCCAGAAGAGTAGCTGTGAAGGCTTTATTAATGAGAAACTAAAATCCTTGAGAGCTTATAGAAAATACAGATTAACGAGATACTATTGTCCTTGAGACTTTACAGAAGACAAGAGATAAACTTTTTGTGTTTTTGTTAGAACTATCTGAGTAAATCATTAAAAGCCCTGGTTCCCAGAATACTCAAAGACACATATCTTTCTAGCCACAGAGATAATTGTTAGATATGTTACTTTAGGGTCTTTGAGATAATTGTTTGCTGTGTAGTTGTTTAGATAGTAATGGAATGCTTGTACTGTCTCTATATGCTGAGAAAACAAATCTCAGCACTTATTGGCTCTTGCCTAAGCCACCTGTGTCTCACTTTCTCTCTGTTTGTCTGTTTGCATGGTTTTTCCTCAGCAATGCTGTGTCTTCAGGTCCTGCTAGTAAACGGTAACACTCAAAATCAAAAGCTGGGGGGGGGGGAATATACCAAGCAAATAGCAACCTCAAAAAAGCAGGAGTGGTAATACTAATCTCTGATAAAATAGACTTCAGAATGAAAACCACCACAAAAGATAAAGAAGGGCATTACATACTAATTAAAGGCAAAATAGATGAAAAAGACATAACCTTGGCCAATATTTATGCACCAAATGACAGACCTGTAAAATACATAAAACAACAATTAACAGAATTGAAGAAAGATATAGCACAATATTGGTAGAAGACTTCAACACACCACTATCATCAAAGGATAGGTCAACTCAAAAGACTCAACAAAGATGCAGAAGAGTAAAATTATACAATCAGCCAACTCAACCTTGTGGATGCATTCAGGGTACTACTGCACCTAACTAAAACACAATTCACTTTTTTCTCAAGTGCTCATGGTATATTTTCCAGAATCGATCACATAGTAGGACACAAAACAAACCTCAACCAATTAACAAAACATTGAAATAATACAAAGTATCTTCTCAAACCACAATAGCATAAAACTAGAAATTAACCACAGGAGAGTAGAGCTTACAGAACCATCCATCTGGAAATTAAGCACCTCTCTGCTAGAGCACAACTGGGTTATAAAAGAAATAAAGGCCAAGTATGAATTTTCTAGAAATTGGATGTCATTAATTTGACTGTGTGGATAACAACAAATTTTTGGTAACTTTGAGGAGAATAGGAATCCCAGAACACTTAATTGTGCTCATGTAAAACCTATACTTTCACCAGAAAGCAATAGTCAGAAGAGAACAGCGAAATACCAGACAGTTTAGGATCAAGAAAGGTGTGCACCATGGATGCATCCTATCTCCATACCTTTCAATCTATATGCAGTAAAAATAATTTTGGAGACTGGACTTTATGAGGAGAAATGTGGCATCAGGAATGGAGGAAGATTCAACTATAATCTGTGTTATGCAGGTGATGCAACCTTGCTTTCTGAAAGTGCAGAGGACATGAGGCATTTGCTGCAGAAGTTTAAAGACTGTATTAATCAATATGGATTGAAATTCAACATCAAGAAAGCAAAGATTCTCACTACTAGGCCAACTGGAAGCTTCATTATGGATGAGACAAAAAAGAGATTGAGATTGTTGGTAACTTCAGCTTGCTTGGATCCACAATCAACACTTGGTACTAGCAGTCAGTAAATCAAAAGATAAATTGTACTAGGGAAGTCTGCTGTCAGGTACCTCTCAAGAATACCAAAGAGCAATGATATCAGTCTGGAGACTAAGGTGCATCTGCTCCAGGCCACAATCTTCACAATTACTTGCTATGCATCAGAGAGCTGGACAATAACTAAGGATGATAGAAGAAAGATTGATGTCTTTGAGTTGTGGTGCTGGAGAAGGGTGTCTAACATACTGTGGAATGTCAGAAGAACAAGCAGCTCTGCTCTGGATAGGGTGAAACCAGATTGCTCCCTGGAGGCAAGGATTTTAAAGCTCTATCTCAACATACTTTGTGCATGTGGCCAGGAGGGTCCACTCCTGGGAGAAGGATATCATGCTTGGAAGGGTGGAGGGCCAGCACAGGACAGGAAGGCCCAGGATGAGATGGATTGACTCAGTGATTGCAGTAATGGGATTAGGTCTGTTGGAGGTGGTGAGATTTGCTCAGGATAGGGCAGGTTTCAGATCTAATGTGAATAGGGTTGCTGTGAGTTGTAGGTGATTCAATGGCACACAGTAACAACACCATAACAACCCAGACAGACCACATTACTTTGTAGGGTTATGGCAACTATCAGACTGGAATAGGCCATGAAAGTTGGTCCACTAGGTCTGACTTATGGGTATATATATTTTGACATAACCTCACATATGAACCAATAAACATTCAAGTTTTGTTGCTTATTACACCAAGTAATATGTTTCTTAAATATTTCCCCTTCATATCTAATCTGTGGAAGTTCAAGGATAGTTAAGAATTAGAAATCTTTTATTAAAGCACATGGAAAATGTGACACTCCATCTGAGCAAGTTCTCAATGAAATCAGCTCAAGTCTCCTCACTTGCGTCTTCTCACCAGCAGGAAGACTCTTCCCTTGGCCATAACTCTAATGCTCCACTCTAATGACCACATTCTCCTTGGAAACGATGCTAACAGACTCACAGCAGTAGAGGTGGTTCAAGCTCAAATAGATATACCATTGGGTCCTGAGGCTATAAATTGAAACTGGAGAACCTGTGCACTTTCTCAGGCTGAGGCTCTGTTGGATTCAACTCAACGGAGAATTGAGGCCTTTTTATAGAGAGCAAATCATTATGGACTATACCACAAAAGTCCCCTAAATATTTATTTAATATCTGTCAATGACAGGTCTTCTACTACACGTTAAAAAAACAAAACTAGTAACTCCTATGATAAAAAAGGCCTTGCTCTCGTTATTGTGGAATGAGTATAAGGATCCAAGAGAGGTGGGAGAGGTTGTAAGCAGAAGAATGAGGATGTTCAGGGGGAGGGGAGCTTAATTGTGGGGTTGTACAATTTGATGAGGGGGATGAGGGAAATTGAAAGAATTTGTTCTTGAAAACAATGTATTCGAATTTTGTAAATAAACTAATAGAAAATTTAAAAAAAAAATTTTCCTTCAAAACAATTATGAGATATCATCTCACCACAGAAAAATAGCAAAATTCAACAAAGCAGCAAACAACAAAAGCTGGTGAGGTTGTGGAGAAACTGGAACAAGGGTTCACTGTTGGTGGGAGTGTAAAGTGGTTCAACCAATCTGGAAGGTAGTATGACACTTTCTCAAAAAGTTGGAAACAGAAATAGCATTTGACCCAGCAGTTCCACTACTGGGAATACACACACACACACACACACACACACACACACACACACCCTCTATCTATCTATTGCCTTAGGTGAAAAAAAAAT
>NW_006399953.1:938230-948210 GCF_000299155.1 Elephantulus edwardii
TGAAATATCTCAGTCACAAAAAGACAAATACTGCATGATGACACTGTTATAAAACAGGACTGACATGGAAGTTGGGGGGAAACTAGGAAAAGAGGGGATAAATAATGTACACAGCATTGAAACAGATGAGGGAGAGAACTGTAAAAAAGGAATATATTATTAGTTATTATTGGTATGACAAGAGTACAGAATAAGAGCTGAGTAGTAAAGTGATCCGGGGGGCAGGGGTGGGGACAGATTGTGTAACAATGAAAGAACTTTTTTTCTAAAGAAAAAAGTGAATTGGGGGGAGAGGGGGCAGGGAGGAAAATGTGCAACAGTGAATGAATGGAAATCCAAGTTCCTTATAAACTTAGAATAAAATCTCAATTAAAAAATGTTTTTCTTCATTGATAAACAAGGAACTCATGCAATTTTATTCAAAATGGGTGACCCTGGAGGACATTATGCTGAGTGAAGTATCTCAGTCACAAAAGGACAAATACTGCATGGTGCCACAGCTGTAAAGCAGGACTGACCTCGGGGTTGGGAGGAGACTGAGAAGGATGGGTTCAATAATGTATACTGCATTGAAACAGATGAGGGAGAAACTGTTTAAGAGGGGAAATTATTAGGTATTTTTGTCATGACAAGAGTCCAGAGTGAAGGCTGTATAGTGGAGTGCACCTGGGGGAGGGATTGTAAAACAATGAAAGAATTTTTCTTTTACTTTTCCAAGAGGGTAGTGTACTGGGGGGAGGGTTTGGAGGGGAGAAAAGTGCAACAATGAATGAATGGAAATTTTAAAAAAAGTTTTTCTTTAGGATGGATTGTCCAAAGGTAAATTTTGCTTTAATATCCTTCTTTGATTTCATTAACTTTTAAGTTCTAAATATGTATGTGATGGTGGGGGAGGGTATAAGATATGCATGATTTAGAATCACAATATTTAATACTTTTGTTAATTTATAATGACTTATTTACTCTTGGTAATTGTAAGGCAAGTATTGTATTTTCCTTTCCTGATGATAACAAATGGATTATAAACAGTTTCTCAAAAGTCATAGAGTGCTAGAAATCTAAAGCACTGGCCCTGTAAGAGAGAATGATCTTAATCTCATGGAAGACAAGATCTCTGGGCTCAGATCATTAGAACTACATTTAAAGCTCATTTCTGCTTCCACCTGCTAGCAGCCACTTATCTTCTCTAGTCTGTAAAAAGCCAGTACAAGGCAATGACAGTAAAATAAATTTGTATTTTAGCTATTAAGATTTTGTGTTTAGTATATGAGCAAAATACTAAAGCTATTTTTAAAAAAGGAATCTACCTTCCATTAAGTCACTAAATAAATGCCTGTAGAACACTAGACTTCTGAATGAGATATGAAACTGTTAAAATTCCAACTATCAAGTAAAAGTTTTGAAATTTTTACAACTTTTTTTTTCCATTTTTTATTTCAAAATTTTGAAGTAGAAAAAATTAAAATGTCAAGTATTTTCCTTTAGAAATTTTGTCAAGTATTTTCTTTAACAATTTTGATAATACATACATTAAGCATTGGGCTGCTAACCAGAGGTCAGTGGCTGAACACTTTTAGGTGCTGCATCAGAGAAAGATGAGGTGGTTTTCTCCTGTAAAAATTTACAGCCTCAGGAACTTTGTGGGCTAGTTCTATCTGTCCTACGTACTGGGTTACTATGAGACAAACAATATCATTAATGCCACATGCAAGCAAGGTCCTGCTGAAAACTGTCTAAAACCAACTAACAGCACATAAACAGAGACTGGCCAGATGTGCAGGCTGGGTTTAGAAGACGCTATGACACTAAGGACATTATAGCCAATGTTAGATGGATCTTAGCTGAAAGCAGAAAGCACCCGAGGAATTTCTAGCTGTGTTTCATTGACTATGCAAAGGCATTTGACTGTGTTGATCACCACAAACTCGCTAACTCTGACAAGAATTGGAATCCCAGCACATTTGATTGTACTTATACAAAACCTATTACAATGAAATGTGCAAGGAGCTGGAATCAGAAAAACAAAAGGGCAGAACTTGCTCAGCATTTCTTAAGCTGAAGGAACTGAAGAACAAATTCAAACCTAGAGTTGCAACACATAAGGATGCTTTGGGCAGGATATTAAACAATCCAAGAAGCATTAAAAGATGATGGAAAGAGCATACAGAGTCATTGTACCAAAAGGAATTGGTGGACACAAGAATTTCATGAAACAACATATGAGCAAGAGCCTGTAGTGATGAAGGAAGAAGTTCAAGCTGCTTTGAAATAATCAGTATCATTGATATCACATGCAAGAGAGATTCTGTTGAAGATTATACAAAAACCACTGGGACAGCACATCAACAGGGAACTGCCTGAAGTGCAGGCTGGATTTAGAACAGGCCGTGTCACTAGGGATATTATAGGTAATGTCAGATGGATCTTGCCTGAAAGAGAGTACCAGAGGAATGTCTATCTGTGTTCCATTGACTATGCCAAGGCATTTGTGTGGATCACAACAAACTGTGGCTGACTCTGTAAAGGACAGAAATCCTAGAACACTTGATTGTGCTTATGTGAAACCTATACTTGGACCAGGAGGCAGTAACCAGAACAGAGCAAGGAAACACTGCATGGTTCAAAATTGGGAAGGGTGCACATCAGGGATGTGTCCTATCTGCATACCTTTTCAATCTATATGCAGAATAGATTATCTAAGAGGCTAGGCTTTATGAGGAGAAGTGTAGCATCAGGATTGGAGGAAGACTCATCAACAATCTGCATTATGCAGATGACACAACCCTGCTTGCTGAAACTGAGGAGGACCTGAAGCACTTGCTGCAATAGGTCAAGGACTGCAGCCTTCAATATGGATTGAAGCTCAACATCAAGAAAACAAAGATTCCCACCACTGGGCCTATTGGCAGCATCATGATAGACAATGAAGAGATTGAGACTGTTGACAGCTTCAGTTTGCTTGCCTCTACAATCAATGCTCTTGGTACCAGCAGCCAGGAAGTTAAAAGACAAATTGTACTGGGAAAGTGTGCTGCCAGAGACCTCTCCAAGGTACTGAAGAGCAATGATGTCAGTCTGGAGACTATGGTGCACCTGATCCAGGCCATGGTCTTTGCAATTACTTGCTATACATCAGAGAGCTGGACAATGTCTAGGGATGATAGAAGGAGAATTGATGCCTTTGAGCTTCGGTGCTGGAGAAGAATACTGAATATACCATGGATTGCTAGGAGAACAAACAAGTTCATCCTAGAGAGGGTGAAGACAGGCTGCTCCTTGGAGGCAAGGATTCTGAAGCTTTGTTTGACATACTTTGGACATTTTGCCAGACGGGATCAGTCCTTGCAGAGGGATGTCATGCTTGGGAGGGTGAAGGCACAGTGCAGGAGAGAAAGACCCTCGATGAGAGGGATTGATTCAGTCACTGGGGTAATAGAGATAGGTGTGTCAGAGACAATAAGATTGGCAAGGGATAGAGCAGGGTTTAGGGTCCCTATGGGTTGCAGGTGATTAGATGGCACATAACAACAACAACAACAATTTTTTTTGTAGCTCTGGTTAGGTTTATTACTAAGCATTTTCTGTATTTGATAGATATTTAAATATTTTTTTAAAAATTAAGGAATGAGCTTCATTTATATTATATTTTGTTCATGTATATTGCCAATATTTTCCCTCTTAAAGTCATCTCACTAATAACTACATTCGTGAAAGTGTGTAAATGAGCCACTTTATGCCTCCCACACTAATATCCTTCATTTAGATAGCCAATTTTTGATTTGTCATTCCTATAAAACCAAACAGGGAAAAAGGTGGTATAGCACTGGTCTGTGTGTTGCTGTACAGAGGTAACTCGTGGTTGCTGTGATGCTGAACACTAGGACACTGATGTGCCTAACGTGGTAATGGGTACCTATGGTGGACAGTGTTGGCTGGAGCTTCCCCACTAAAACAAGCCTGGAAGCAGGAGCGGCATCCACTTCCGAAATGGCTTGCCTCCGGAAACTCTATGTACGAACAGTGCTCAGGCCTTTCATTCATAGGGTCGCTGTGAATCATCTACGACTTGACGGCACCTAACAACAACAACAACATCAAAGCAGTACTCTAAGGGGGAAAAAGCATGTCCCGTTTGCTGAAGAATCCTTTGTCTAACTTGGCAACTTTAACCTTAATCCATGAGCAAATAGCAGTAAGAAGTCTTCAGATTACAGCAATCAACCCTAGTTCACAGCGTGGATCATTTTCTCTTCATCTAGTTGGGTTCTGGTCAAACCTATGACTAGGTTCAAATGAGTATCATCTTCAAGCTCAGGAGTCCACATTTCTCTGTTTTCCAGACTTGGTGGCCTCCTCACTCAGTCCTAGTCCCCAAGCCAATGACCTCTTCCTATTCTTCCACATGTCTGTGCATGCTAGGTGGGCAGCGCTGAAGGAAAATAGCCTTTGCTCCATTGTATTCCTCCCACTTCCCCTCCTGTGGATCCAGGTGATTGCTATGATTAAACATATTCCAACTTCAATGAAAAGTATATTCCAACTTCAAGTCTTGGAAGCGGGCTCTGATAGGCACATCTTTAGCCTGCCTCAGAAGCCAAAAAGCTTGTTCCAATTTTGAAAAGACAGTCTCTTTCTTGCCTTTTTTCTTTTTCCATCTGTCCTTATCTGCTTGCCCTTCTTTCAAATGTGTATCTCTTCAATCAAGATTCCAGTGTGAGTTCACAAATCCATTCAAATGTGAATCTCCACAGGGTACTGGTAGGACTTAATCTTTCCCTTCAACCCACCTTAGCAGCCTCTTTACCAGAACAGATTCTACTTCTGACAATATATTCTCCTGGGCAGATTCCCTTTTTAGTACTGCTCTCTAGTTTTCCCCATGTTACACAGTATTTTTCTAAAAGCATTATTCCTTAGAGCTGTATAGTATTCTATTGTGTGACTGTACCACAATTTCTCAATCCATTAGTTTGGGTGGGCATTTGGACTATTTCCATTTTTCACTATTGTAACACTGCTATTGACACAGGTATACATATCTCCATTCCTGTCTCTCATTTTTAAATTCCTTGAGGCCTGGTTAGTACTTGGATAGGGAGGTGTATTCCTAGGAGTGCAATAGTTAGGTCATAAAAGATATCTACCTTCATCTTTTTGAGGAAAAATCAAACTGCCTTCCAGAATGTTTGTATCATTTTAAAATCACACCAGCAGTCCATGATGGTTTCACTCTCTCTACATTCTCGTCAACATTTACTGCTTGCTGTCCTCTTAAATTTTGCTAATGCTACTGGTGTGAGATGGTAGCTCATTGTTTGTTTGTTTTAATTTAAATCCCACTGATTGTGAAATGATTTTAATATTTCTTCATGTTGATAACTCTAAAGATATTGTTCCTCTTAATACTTCTTCAGAGTTCTTTTTGTTTGTATAAAATAATTTGACTGATTTTTATAAGTTGATCTTATATCTTGCCATTTTGAGAACTTTCCATTAGTCTCAGTAGTTTCTCTGTGATTTTCTATGTAAGAGTCATGTAATCTGCAAATTTACTTCTTTTCTTCCTCTTTCTTGCCATGCTGCCCTAATTAGCAAATACATTGCTCATTATGAATTATGATAGAGAGCATCCTCATCCTGTTCATATTCACACTGGGAACTTTAGTTACTTCATTCTTGTCTGATTCCTATTTATACTGGAAGCTTCAGCTACTTTGTGTTGAGAGTGATGCTGTTCTTTGGTTTTGTATATATTTGTGACTTTAATTATGTTGAAGAAGAATTGCTTTTCTGTTCTTTTTTTGTTGAAAGTTTCTACCAGAAATGAAAATTAGATTTTATCAAATGCTTTTAAAAATTTGATTAATTATAGTTGCTTTGTTTGTGTAGCGAACTGTATTGATTGTAGGGTTGTGTTTTTTTTTTTTTTAATTGCTGAACTATCCCTGCATATCTGGTATGACTCCCATTGGTTATAATGTGTTGGGTTTTTATGTGCTGTCAAGTTTTGTGGCCCAAAAAATTAAATTCTTGGCATGGCGCTGGAGATTGTTTGAAAGTCATCTATAGGAGCTGGTTCTACAGAAGCTGTTGGCTGGGATCTTGTGAGCAGTATGGTGGAATATTGATCGCTAAGGGAAATGAGAAGATAAAAAAACCTTTGTGGTGGGCAGCATGGTATAGCACTGGTCTATGCATTGCTGTACAGAGGTTACTTGTGGTTGCTCTGATGCTAAACACTGTGACACTCATGCCAAATGTGATAATGGTTGCCTGTGGTGGAGAGTGTTTGGTGGAGCTTCCTGATTAAAACAAGCTTGGAAGCAGAAGTGGCATCCACTTCCAAAATGGCTTGCCTCCAGAAACTCTATGAACAGTGCTCAGGTCTTTTGTTCATAGGGTTGCTGTGAGTCATCTACGACTCGATGGCAATTAACAACAACATAACCGAGATAAATTTGGGCAAACATAAAGATACCAGTTTTAATCATGAATGCAGTGCTCCAGGTAGTTAGTTCAGAATCCCAATGTCTTAGCTGCCTAGTGTTGCTGTAATAGATACTGCAAAGGTCACACCTCTCTGGTGGCTGGAATCCACCAATGGCTTTGCTGGACAAACATGGACAATTTCGTCTCATGCAGTTTACAGCACTGGAAATCTAATAGTCAGCCATGAGTCAGTTCTGATTTGGCAGCAATGAGGAGGCTAGATGTCTGGATTCAGGGCATAACTCTACGGAAAGAGTTTCTCTGTTGGCTCTTGAGGAAGGTCCTTGTCTCTTCTGATTTTCTACTCTGGGGAAATCTTCATGTGGCTAGGCATCTCTTGAATTCCATCTCTTCTTTTCATCTTTTATATCTCAAAAGAGAGCAAGACTTCCTATACTAGTTCTACCTCACTAACATAATATATACTATAACCACATAATATAATATATAATATAAGATTATAACCACAAGTATTGAGATTAGGATTTACATCACATAATTTCAGGGTGCACAATTCAGTCCATAACACTCAAGTTTATCATAATTTTTAACATAAGGCTTCTATTTTACTTTTTATTACATTATGTTGTAGAGAGCTCTGGGGGCCTCGTGGGTAAGGACTTACAATGTCAATGCAAAAGTATGAGGTTCATACCTACCAGCTACTCAGTGAGTCTTCTCCTGTGCAATTTACAGTCACTGAAAACCCAAGGGGCAGGGGGCAGCTATGAGTTTATTCCAACTCAACAGCAGATAACAACCTTATGTAATGTATACTCACAATATTTGTGTTCAGATTTCTGAGGCAGACTCTTTGAAGAGTATATGGATGTAGTTAGTAACACCACTTAGTATCTAAGCACAAATGTTTTGACTCATCCTCAGTATATATGTTGCTGTGTCCTATAGAGTCAGAACCGACCCATAGCTGACCCTCTGGCAGGTTTTCAGAGGCAGTTAATCACATGGGAGGAGACTACCCATCCTTCTCTTGTGGAGCAGCTGGTGGCCTCGAAATGTGTGCCTTTGGGATTGCAGAACAGCTTCTTGCAACCAGCCCACCAGAGAACAAGCTGAAAAAATAGGAAACAATGAATACAATGGCTTTGTGTTCTTTTCCCAAAATCTACTGGATAAACCATGGAAAAGTTTTGAAATATTTACTGCAATAATGACAGTAAACATTTCAAAATAAAGGACAATATTCTTTCAACACACACAAAAAAATGTTAACCAAATATTTAATTTAGATTCCCCCACCCCCAACATCACACTATAAATATATTGGGTCTGAATCCACCTGTAGCTCTGAAAGAGAAAAATGGGTAACCTCCTCCTAGTGATGTAGAGCCTCTAAAAACCCCTGGACAGTCAGCTATGAACAACTGGGGTTAAGTAAAAGACGCTATTAGCATAAACAAACCATTTTTAAAATGAGGCTGCTGGAAAATATTTATTTTGATTAGTATTATATATTTACTGGTCACTACTGCTCTATTATCTTATTGATTAACAAAGGATATTCAACCTTTTTTTGGGCATAGATATTAGAAAAAATGTAGACCCATTTCTTTTTGTCATTAACCTCAAATGGAAAACACTAGACAATTTTAAGATGTTAGGAAATAGGAGCAGAGTAAGTAAATATTGCAATGAAATTAATATGTATAATGACACATTTCAAAGTTATAGAAAAGCAAGTGAGAAGATGTGTTTCATGTGAAAATTTTGATGTATCTGGCATAAAAGTGTGTTGTAAACAAGAGAGAATTTTCTGTACATGAAGTGACAGCAATTAAAATGGAAATGGCTCTGTTTTTTGCATTCAAGTGACACTTTTATAAAGAGAACAGAAACTTCATTCTAAACATATATTATTGTTATGCATCTGTAATTATTGTTTACCTATAACTATTCCCCTTGGGTAAAATATAAAATTTTAAAACAAATATAAAATAAATACAGTAGTTTAAGGACATCCATTTAAAAATTTGTCCAATGGTTTGGAGGAGCAGTGATTTGAAACTTTCAAATAAAAAAGCGGATAGGCCCAAGAGCGATGCGCCCAAGAGCAATGAGCATGTGCCCGAGAGCAAGCAGAACAGTTGAAATTTGAGTGAAGTGGTAGATGGTAGAGCCAGTTCTCAAAGGGAAAACCAAGGCTTCCTGGTTTTCCAATTTAGGTACTTTGTGGGAATCACTGCTGTTTCGTTAGATCACATGGGACCCCTTGAGCTCAAGCAGAAGTGAGTGGGACAGCTGGAGCTCAAGTGAGGCAGCAGAGCAAATTCTCGAAGGGAAAACCAAGGCTTCCTGGTTTTCCATTCAGGTACTTTGTGGGACTCACTGCTGTTTGACCCTTGGCCCTGTGGGCCTCAGGTCAAGAAAAAAATCACAAATATATACAGGTCCTTCACAAAACACTGTCATACTGTTGGTCATTATCTAGTTACAACAACTTAATGTCTACTAAGAAAAGACTCACACAATGTCAAGAAAGCAGCAGTCTGCCAGAGTTATGATGGGAAAAAACCAATATAACCCATCTCCTAGAAAAAGCAGTACAAGGAATAACCCAGATAGAACCAGAAGGAATATACTGATGTGGAGTTATTTTATCAGCTATAGTAAAAGATGCAAATGATGGAAGAAGCAATTAAGAAAGAAAATATCCCAGAAATAACAGTCCAGAAAAAAAACATACTGATGAGAAGCAAGTTGAATACCTATGGAAAAAAATGAAAATGATTGAAGAAAGAATTGATAGAATAGATAAAGAGGCATAAGAACGTTAAAAAATCATCACAAGACAAAGAGGATATAGCCAACACAGCACTAGGAATAAAAGAAAAGCATGAAAATGCAATCCAGAATATTAAGACCGAAATGGCAGGAGTGTTCAACTTGCTGGTAGCACAAAAATGTAGAACTGAAGAGATGGAACACAGAGTCAATGAGTTGGAAGATAAGAGCCTCACTGTAATAATACTTGAAGAAAAATCAGAGATGATATATAAAGAAAATGAAATTGGAATCATGTGGAACAACATCAAACGGAATAAATACACATAACTGGAATTCCAGAACAGAGGAGTGACAAGGAAATCACTGAGAAAATAGTGGAAGAAGTACTAGAAGAAAACTTGCCAGGTATTTTGAAGAATGAAGAAATCCACATTCAAGGAACACAGTGAACGTCAAATATACTAGACTCAAAACAAAAAACATCAAGACATACCATAGTCAATTCTCCAAATTAAAAGATAAGGATTGTTTGTTGTTGTTATGTGCCTTCGAGTCGTTTGCGACTCATAGCGACCCTATGTACAACAGTCCTAAACCGTGCTCTATCCTGTGCCAATCTTATTGCTCTGACACACCCATCCTGATTACCCCAGTCACTGAATCAATCCACGTCATAGAGGGTCTTCCCCTCCTGCACTGTCCCTCTACTCTACCCAGCATGATGTCCCTCTCCAAAGACCTGTCTC
>NW_006399953.1:951025-966967 GCF_000299155.1 Elephantulus edwardii
TCTGTCTTAATCTGAATGTTTAGATAGAGGAGTATCTGACAGACAGCAATTTGTGGAGTAGTGAAAGATAAATCCCTCATTTTGGAGTTGACCATTAGTTACAGTGTAGTCCCTGCCCTTAGCCCAGTGCCTTGACCCACTTATTTCCCAGCTCCACCCTCCAGCAGGATACAAAATCAGCACGAGAAAAACCAAGAGTCACCTACAAAGTGGAACCAATTAGATTCAGTTCTGATTTCTCAGCAGAAACTATGTAAAACTGGAAGACGATGGGATGACTTATACAGAAAGTTGAAAGAAAACAATTGCCAGCCAAGGATCCTGTACCCAGCAAAGCTCTCCATCAAATACGAAGGAGAAATTACATCCTTTGCAGATAAGAAGAAACTTAAGGAATTTGTGAAAACAAGACCAAAACTACAAGAAATTTTCAGTGAATTCCTTTACACAGAGATGCCAAAGGAAAGTGCATGGACCATAGTAACCAGAAACAAAAGAAAAAGAAACACAGCAAAATGGCAAAAGTAAAACCTAGCCTGACAATAATCACACTTAATATGAAAGGACTGAATGTACCAATTAAGAGAACAAGAGTAGCAGAATGGATAAAAAAAACCAAGCCCATCAATATGTTGCCTACAAGAGACACATCTAAAAAAAAGAAGAAAAAGACAGACTCAAAATCAAAGGCTAGAAAAAAAAATATACCAAGCAAATTGCAACCTCAAAAAAGCAGGAGTGGTGATATTAGTCTCTGATAAAATAGATTTCAGAATGAAAACCACCATCAAAGATAAGGAAGGGCAACACATACTGATTAAAGGCACAATAGATCAAGAAGATATAACCTTGGTCAAAGTTTATGCACCAAATGATAGACATGCAAAATACATTAAAAAATGGTCAATAGAATTGAAAAAGAAATAGACAACACCTCAAGAGTGGTAGGAGATTTCAACATACCACTATCACGAAAGGAGAGGTCAACTCAAAAGAAATTCAACAAAGATGCAGAAGACCTGAACTACGCAAGCAGCCAACTGGACCTAGGAATATTCAGGGAATTGCATCCAAATAAACCTAAATTCATTTTGTTCTCAAGTGCACATGGTATATTCTCCAGAATTGATCACATATTAAGATACAAAGTAAGCCTCAACAAATTCAAAAACACTGAAATAATACAAAGTATCTTCTCAGATCACAATGCCATAAAAATATAGATTAACCACAGAAGCATAAAGTTTACAAAATCAT
The DNA here is from genome assembly GCF_000299155.1 of Elephantulus edwardii. NCBI lineage: Eukaryota > Metazoa > Chordata > Mammalia > Macroscelidea > Macroscelididae > Elephantulus > Elephantulus edwardii. Next base: position 952,283 of record NW_006399953.1, read on the forward strand.
CCATGTAGTTCTAGCAGTAATTCACTGCTAGAACATGACTGGGTTATAAAAGTAAAGAATTAAAGAATGAAATTAAAAAGTTCCTTCAAACAAATATAAGTACAACATAACAAAACCTCTGGGGATCCAAGTAACACAGTCCTCAGAGGGCAGTTCATAGCAATAGGTACACACATAAAAAAGGAAGAAAGAAGAAAAATCAATGATTTAATTCAACACCTTCATCATCTAGAAAAAGAACAACTAATCCTACAGCCTCTAGAATAAAAGAAATTATCAGGACAACAGCTGAAATCAATGAGATTGAAAACAGAAGAATAACTGAAACCATCAACAAGACCAGGAACTGTTTTTTTGAAAGAGTCAATAAAATTGACAAACCACTGGCAAATTTAACAAAAGGAAAAAAAGAGAAAACACAGATAACTTGATCAAGAATGAGAAAGTTGACATCACTGGAGGAAATTAAATTTATAATATCAGAATACTATGAAAAGCTATACTCTGATAAATTTGAAAACCAAGAGGAAATGGACAAATTCCTTGAAACACATGCCCTACCCAGACTGATAAGGACAGAAATAGAACACTTGAATAGACTCATCATAAAAGAAGAAATTGTAAAGGTCATAAAAAACACTTCCTCATAAGAAAAGTCCTGGACCAGATGGCTTCACAGTTGAATTTTACCAAACATTCATAGAGGATCTATCACCAATTCTCCTTACACTATTTCAAAAAATTGAGTCATTCTATGATGTAAGCATAACTCTACTAACAAAACCAGGCAAAGATATTGCCAAGAAAGAAAACTACAGACCAGTATCTTTCATGAATATAGATGCAAAAATCCTTAACAAAATTCTAGCCAATAGAATCCAAAAGCACATAAAAAAAATTCACCATGAGCAAGTGGGATTCATAACAGGTATGAATACATAACAGGATGGTTCAACATAAAAAAAACCCCAAAACAATCAATGTCATTCACAATATTAACAAAATAAATAACAAGAACCATACGATCTTAGCAATTGATGCAGAAAAAGCATTTGACAGAATCCAACACTGCTTTCTGATAAAGACACTCAGCAAAATTGTAATCAAAGGGAATTTCCTCAACATAGTGAAAACCAAGAGCCAACATCATTCTCAATGGTGAAAGACTAAAAATATTTTCCTTGCTAACAGGGACCAGACAAGGATGTCCACTGTCACCACTTCTATTCGACATGAGAAGGAAATAAAAGGCCTCCAGATCAGAAAAGAGATGGTTAAAATATTGCTATAACCAGATGATATTATAGTGTACACAGAAAATCCCAAAGACAAAACAACACAAAAACCTGTTAGGGCTAGTAGGCCAATACTGTAGAGTGACAAGATATAAAATCAATATCCAAAAATCAGAGGGATTTCTATACAGTAACAAAGAGAACTAAGAGAAGGAAACCAAGAAAGCAATCCAATTTACAATAGCCAACCACAAATGGAGATACTTGGGAGTGAACATAACTAGAGATACAAAACACCCATAGAAATAAAACTACAGAACATCTCTGCAAGACACAATAGAAGACCTAAATAAATGGAAAATTGTGCCCTGTTTATGGATAGGAAGATGCTGTGAAAATGATAATCCTATCAAAACCAATCTATATATTCAGTGCAATCCCAATACATACTAAATTCATTTTTCAAGGAGATTGAAAGGGAAATTGTCAAATTTATTTGGAGAGGCAAGAGACCCCAAACAAGCAAAACACTTCTGAGAAACAAAAATGAAGTGGAAAATATAGAACTCCCTGACTGCAAAACCTACTTACTACACAGCAATAGTAACCAAAACAGCACGGTACAGGTACAATGAAAGACACATAGATCAATGGAACAGAACTGAGAACCCAGAAATAGACCCAGCTATCTATGGTCAACTGATACTCGACAAGGAAATAAAACTCATCAAATGGGGAAATGATAACCTCCTCAACAAATGGTGCTGGCAAAACTGGACTGCTACCTGCAGAAAGCTGAAACAGGATCCTCATATCACACGACCATATACAAAAAGCACTTCAAGGTAGATAAGAGACTTGGGAGTAAAGCCCAAAATCATAAAGTTCATAAGAGACAAACTGGAATCAAACTTAGAAGCTCAAATCTACGGTATAACGAGATTGCCAAATACAGCCAGAAATGTACAATCTAAAGAGGATAAAACTGATGAATGAGACCTTCTAAAGATTAAATCATTGTATTCATCAAAAACTTTTTCCAACAGGGTGAAAAGAAAGCCTACTGAGTAGGAACAAACATTTGGCAATACCGTCTTAGACAAGAGTCTCATAACGAAAGTTTACAGAATACTCCTGGGCCTCCACAAGAAAAAAGTCTGATAACCCAATTACAAAATGGGCAAAAGACATGAACAGAATTTTCAGAGGAAGATATTCAAATAGCCAACAGACATAGAAAGAAATGCCCTAAATCACTGGCAATGAGAGAGATGAAAAGAAAAACCCCAATTAGATACCATCTCACTCCAGTAGCAGAGGCAAAGTTTAACAGGACAGCAAGTAATAAATGTCGAAGAGGATGTGGTGAGATAGGAGTTCTTTTTCATTGTTGTGGGATTGTACAATTGTACAACCACTCTGGAAGGCAGTTTGGCATTTCCTCAAAAAGCTAAACATAGAAATTCCATATAACTCAGCTATTCCATTGCTTGGAATATACCCCAAGAAAATGAGAATTGAAACCCAAACAGAAACTTGTACACCAATGTTCATAGCAGCATTATTTATCATCGCAAGGACAGGGAAACAGCCCAGTTGTCCAACCAAAAATGAATAGATTGAGAAGTTGTGGTACATTCATATAATGGAATACTATGCAGCATGTAGGAGCAAATATTTTGTAAATTACTACCTAACTTGGGAGGGTCTAGAGAGCATTATGCTGAGTGAACTCAGTCCCAGAAGGACAAATACTGTATAAAACCATTATTGTAGAATGAGTATGAGGATCCAAGTTGAGGGGGGGTGGAAATAGTGTTGAGGATTCGGGGTGGTATGGCGTTAATTACAGGGCTGCACAATTCTATGGGTGGGTGGAGTGAAAGATATGGGAAGGATCTTTCATGAAAAACAATGTATTCAAACTTTGTAAATAAATCAGAGTAATATAAAAAGAAAAATAATATTTATATCTTTTCATTTAGTAAATAATTTCCATCTTTTCATTTAGTCTGTGTCTTGAAGCAAAACATAAAGCATAAGTAACATATGGAAATCAAACAGAGAAAACTAAAGCAAATGTTGATTCTCAGCATTTCTTTCTAAACTGGATCAAAGACAGTGCTTGTGCAGGAGGGACTGTAAAACAATGAAAGAACTTTCACTTTTCAAAGAGAAGAGTGAAGGGGAGAGATTGGATAGGGCGAAAAGTGCAACAATGAATGAGTAGAAATCCAAAGTCTGTAAGTTTTCATTAAAATTAATAATAATTAAAAAAAAGAAAAAAAGAAACCTAGCTTTTCTAGATATCCTAACTTTTTAAACAAGATCATTATTTAAGAATATTTTCATTAGAATTATTATAGGAGTGAGAGTGTGTATGAGAAAGATATATATATATATTTTTTTCTGCAGAATAATTTAGTCTTTTAACATATAATTTGTAAAATATAAAAATACATTCTAGGTTTAACAGTGCTGCCAAGAAGTAGAACAAGTCTCTTTCAAGGATTGCTGATGTGAGTGGAAGGCAAAAGTTAAGCCCAAGTCAAAAAAGAAGAATGATCTTGGCCACTCTAAATGGATCCAAACAGAATCCTGTTCAAGGAGATCTGAAGTTAATGAAGAAGGTGCACCCCACAGAAGGGTAGAATCAGACTCAATAACTGCACTAGCTAATGAAACATGTTTCAGGAAGACTGAAGAGAACAGAGAAAAATAGGGCTGAGCAGAGAATAGATTTCTAGGAAATAGAGCTAAACAGAGTACAGGAAGGGACAAAAGAGGAGAACTTCTCAGCACAGCTTCAGGCCATCATAACCTCAAGAAGTGTATTTTAGCATGGAGATGGAATAGAGGACCAAGAAATATGCCAGCTGTCACAGAGGAATAAGGAAAAAGAAGTCGAAGGTCTGTGACTGGGAGGTAAAACCTAGAAAGGGATGATATGTCTCAACTAATTGGGATATCCCTCAATTAAAAAGTCTTGTTAATACATGCATTATAATTTTCTTATGCTTTTAAGAAGTGGAGAGTTCAAAAAAAGGAAAAATGATTGAAGAGTTAAGAACAAAAAATATTGCTGTGAAAACCCATCAATCATATTTGCCCAAGTAGAAGTTGGTAAGTGATTGTGACAAAACTTCCATTACTTCCTCCATCTGGTTGGAACTGACCCTCAACTGCTGGTGGATTTGAGCCATTAGAGGAGTTCGGTTTTTGAGTTGACACTATGACTTCCCAAAGACTATGCCACCAAAGCTCCTTATTGTTGTTGTTGTTGTTATGTGCCATTGAGTCGTTTGCAACTCAGCCACCCTAGCTACAAGAGCCCTAAACGCTGTTCTATCCTGTGCCAACCTCACTGTCTCAAAACACATTCATTCCCACAACTCCACTCACAGAATCGATCCATCTCATCGAGGGTCTTCCTCTCCTGTGCCGTCCCTCCACTCTCCCAAACATGTTTCTCTCCAAGGACCAGTCCCTCCTTGCAACATGCCCAAAGTATGTCAGACGAAGCTTCAGAATCCTTGACTCCAGGGAACATTCTGGCTTCACCCTCTCTAGGACAAACCTGTTTGTTCTCCTAGCAGTCCATGGTATATTCAACACTCTTCTCCAGCACCACAACTCAAAGGCATCAATTCTCTATCATCCCTAGTCACTGTCCAACTCTCCGATGCATAGCACTTAATTGCAAAGACTATAGCGTGGATCAGGCGCACCATAGTCTCCAGCCTGACGTCGTTGCACTTCAGTACTCTTGAGAGGTCCCTCACAGCTGACTTTCCTAATGCAATTCGTCTCTTGATTTCCTGGCTGCTGTTACCAAGAGTGTTGACTGTGGAGACAAGTAAACTAAAACTGTTAACTATCTCGATCTCTTCACTCATTCCATACTGATGCTGCCAATTGACCCAGTGTAGAGAATCTTTGTTTTCTTGATATTGAGCTTCAATCCATATTGAAGACTGCAGTCCTTGACCTTCTGCAGCAAGCGCCTTATAGTAAAGGTATTTATGCACTACCACGAAGTCAAATTACTTCCAGCAGGCTGTCAGAGGCTGTAAATCCCATAGGAGACAAATGCCCATCTTTCTCTCTCAGAAGAGCTGGTGGATTTGAACTGACAGAGAGGTGCCACCTTAGGGTTAGGCAAATGTTAGATCAAGTAGCAACGATAAACTGCAGAGCATGACCCACCCCCTTCTCACATCTCTCACTGAAGGTTGTTAGATTGTTGAGTCTAACTGATTTCCTGGACCAGGATTCCTATGCGCCATAGAGAAACACTGTAGAAGATAACAGTGGGTACAGGGGATGATGGGTGGCAGTGGCTTTTAGACCTAAAAATCTGAAACTGAGTGCTGTTCATACTGCACCAACAATAGCAGAAGCTGAGTGTATACCAGTGGGCTAACGTACTTATGTGATTGTTGTTGTTGTTAAGTGCCGTTGAGTCGCAGGCGACTCATAGCGACCCTATGAAGGAGAGTCCTCAATGTTTGGGTGCCTTTCATCCTCTCTCCAGTTTCATTGGGTTTCCGGACGCAAGCTAGTATGGAAGTGGATGCCACTCCTCCTCCCAAACTTATGTGATTATTAAACTTATTTATTAAGTAAGAATTACTTACAAAGAAAATATGAATTGGATTCACATGTGTTAATAGAAAATGAGTCTTCTAACCATATAATGTTGACTCACAATTATCTAATTTTATGGGCATTATCATTTAAAAAGTTAAAAAAAATCTCCACCTGGCACTGTCTTTGGTACATTTTCAGTTCTTGTAAGAGCTTCTGATTTTCATCCCGTAACTTGTTTCTGCTCACTGCTATTTCACTCACAGCCAATTTTAATTTTTCAATAATGAGCTCATCGCTTTCATTGGTTTCACAACTGGGATCTGCATCACATATCAGCCGAGGAAGTTCAGCGCTGCGGTCGTCTCTGCTCTGCTTCTTATCATTTAGTTGAGTCTGGTAACTTTGTGCCTGTTTCTGAGAAACACAAAAACCATGTAAATAAATGAAAATTGTCATATAGAAGCTTATATAAAGTCCAAGAATGATAGGAAAGAATTAGGAAAACATTTTAAAATATGCTATTAGATAACAATATTTTGTCCTTTGTAATTCCATCTTGCTTCTGTTCTGAAAATGTAATCTCAGACAGTTTAAAGAGAAAATATGTTTGTATAATGTCAGAGCAAAGACACAAAGTATGAATAAGAGGTGACTTCTAAGTATGGAATTATTATTAATTAAGAAGGAAAATTTAGGAATTTATAGTTTCAGAAATGATTAGTCAATAAAACTAGTTGAAAATGTCTCTAATACTTAAAATAACTCACTAAAAATGTATAAGCAAATAGACTTTAGAAAAAAGTTTATAACATATATAACTGGGGGTAATAATTACCAATGCATATAAAATTTCTGTAAAACAATAAAAATGTAAACAATACAAAAATGGACATTTATGGACCAACAATTTACAGAAGAAGAAATGAAAATGCTAAGTAGCATAAAAAGAATTGCTCAGCTATAAAAGCAGCCCAGGATATGGGGAAAAAAATTTAAAAAAATTATCATTTCTGTTCATCAATCTAGTGACAGTCAGAACACTGATAACATTTCATGGTGATAAGAGCATGGGTAACATTCATAAACTATCCTTAAGCTGTAAATTACTATACCTTTTGGGGATGGAATCTGTTATTATGTTTTGAATTACTGTTGATTTAATGTGCATACCCTTTAGCTCAACAATCATCACTGGGGATTTCTCTGTCATTTTTAAAAATTGTGATTTTAGTGAAAGTTTACAAAAAGTTTGGGTTTTCATTCATTCACCAACTCATATTTTTCCTCTCTTCCTCTACTCTCCCCCTTTATTACTGGGGATTTTTATCTAACATTGAACATACTTGTAAATACTTGGATTTAAAGAAGTTTATATAAGGGTCTTACAATATTATAGTAAATTAGTGGAAAACCCCAAAAGTCTACCAATAGAGGATAGTCAAACAGTACGAAATCTTATAAAAAAGAAGGCAGAATTTTAAGTAGTTCTTAAAATTAATATCCATAGTTTTTGGTAAGCACAAAAGAAAATTAAAAACAGGCAAATATCTTACACAGACACATAGGAATTTTACATTTTTGTACAAAGCAAAAGAGCATGGAAAGAAAAGCCATCAAATTCTTAACAGTGTTTGCATTAAATGAGTAAGAATGGAGTAGGGAATAAGCTATTAATATGACTTACTATAATTTTGTGTTAAATTCAGACTGTATAACATAAATTCAAGGAATGCAAAAAAAGAATAAGAAATAAGTACATTAAAAAAAATTTAGTTTCTTAATGGCCTTAATAAAAAAAAAATATCCCGAATTCCTTAGCTGAGCCTCCAAGGTATTTTACTACCGGGATCAAACTTACTTTTCCAGCCTCATTTTCTACCTCCCCTTCTTGCCTCCCAGTCCATTGGTCCATGTTCCATTCCCAGAATTCACCTTAGGCTCTTTGCCTCAGTGACTTTTCTCCTCGTGTTTCTACCATTAAGGGTTCTCTGGTGGCTTAGCAGGTAAAGAGTTGTGCTGCTAACCCAAAGGCAGGCAGTTTGAGGCCACCAGCTGCTCCAAAGGAGGAAGATGGACAATATCCTCTCTTTCAATTTATAATCTCTCAAAATCCACTTAGTCAGCTATGAGTTAGTCCTGACTCATGGTACACAACGACATCGGACATCTGGAATGTATTCCATCTTATCTCAAAGTATATACATTTTTCTAGGTCTAGGCCAAATTTTATCCCTGCTGGAGGTCTTTTTATGATTTCATTCCAAATTTTTCTCTTACTCCTCTGAAATCCAAAAGGATTTTTATCTTTTCCATTTATCATTATTACCCATTGCTATTGAATCTGAACTGACTCATAGCTGAACATCCATTGCGTTTCTGAAGCTGTAAATCACATGGGAGGAGAATGTCCATCTTTCTCCTTCAGAGTTACTTACTGGTGGATTCAAGCTTCCATGTCTCACCTATGTTGATGTTGCTGTTGTTAAGTGCCATCAAGTATGACTCATAGTGATGCTATGAACATAAGATCTGAACTCGGTTCTATCCTGTGTCATCCTCACACTTCCTGACACACAAGAAACCACTGGAGCAGTCACTATGTCAATCTACTTAGTTGAGGGTATTCCTATCCTTCACCAATCCTCCACCCTCCCCAGTATCATGTTCTTCTCCAGGGAACAGCCCTTTCTAGCAACATGTCCAAAGTATGTGAGGCAAAGCCTCATCATTCTTGCCTCCAAAGAGCATTCTGGCTGCACCATCTCCAAGACAAATCTATTCATTTTCTTGGCCGTCCATGGGATGTTCAGTGCTCTTCTCCAACACCACAGCTCAAAGGTGTCAATTTTTTTTTCTCTCTGTCATCCTTATTCATTTTCCAGCTCTCAGATGCACAGCAAGTAATTGGAGAGACCATGGCCTGAATCAGACGCATCTTAGTCCTCAAACTGACATCATTACTAATCAATAATTTGGAGAGGTCCCTAATTGCAGATTTTCCCAGTGCAATGTGTCTCCTTATTTCCTGACTGCTGGTACAAAGGGTATTAATTGTGGATCCAAGCAAGATGAAACTGTTAACAGCTTCAATCTCCTCTCCACCTGTCATGAAGCTGCCTATCAGTACAGTGTAAGAATCTTTGCTTTCCTTACACTGAGATGCAATTATTATCAAAGGCTGTATTCCTTCATCTTTTACAAGTGCTTCAAGTCCTCCTCACTTTCTGCAGGCAAGGTTGTGTCATCTGCATAACGCAGGTTATTGATGTCTCCTGGTGCCACACTCCTCTTCATAGAGTCCAGATTTTCTCAGATAATTTGCCCAGCATACAGATTGAATAGGTATGGAGAGGAAATATAACCCTGACACACTCTCTTCTCAATTTTAAACCATGCAGTGTTTTTCTGCTCTGTTCACACAACAGCCTCCTTGTCTAGGTATGGGTTCCTCATGAGCACAATTAAGTGTTCTGAGATTCCCATTCTTCTCAAAGTCAGCCACAATTTGTTATGATTCACACAGTCAAATGCCTTTACATAATCAATAAAATATAAATACACATTCTTCTGGTAGTCTTTACTTTCACAAAGGCATGCAAAAAAGCTATGTTTATTTAATGACATTGTTGTTATGTGCTGTTGAGTCAGATTACTCATATCTGACCCCTTAGTGGGTTTCCAGAGGCTGTAAATCACACAGGAGGTGGCGGCCCATCTTTCTCCTGTGGAGCAGTCGGTGAATTTGAATTGCCAATAGAGCTCCACTTTTCACGACATAACAACATACATTTTTAGTAGTACTACTCTTTGAGACATGTAGACTACTGTAAATTCCATTACCTCTATTTAATGCACTGTGACTTTACCCAGTTTGGGAGGGACAGTGGTTAGTTATTCTCCCCTAGCTGCTATTCTATCTGTAACTAGACTGCATGATGGATGGCAAAAGGACTAATGCTTAATCTTCACTTTCTTCTTATTTAGAGAATATTGTTCAATAATGTACCTGAAATTGATTACACTTCTCAGATAATAACTTTTGTTGAGCATCTAAAGAAACCAGATGAGTCTGATACAGTATCTCTTGCTTGTCCCATTCTCTTGACTTTGTTCTAAATTCCTTTTAAAAGAAGGAACAAACAGAAATGAAAGAAAATTATTCCTTAAGCACAGTGAATAGGGTCCCCACCCTTGTACAGCCTCTTTCTGAGAAGAAAAATAAGTATGGCTATTCTTTCCCATTGTTGTTTGATGCTGTTAAGTTGCTGTGGTTTTTACAGTCAGTAAATCACACGGGAGGAGACACAAAGAAGGAATTCATTTTGAATTTAGTACTAAGTACAGTCATCCTTTGCTGTCAGTGTGGGACTGGTTTCAGGACCCTCACTAATAGAAACATCTCTAGATGCTTCCTCAAAATGCTCACTGCTCTCAAGTCAGGACTGAGTCACAGCTGAACCTCCAGGAGGTTTTCAGAGGCTGTAAGTTACACAGGAAAAGACTGCCCATCTGTCTCCTGCAGAGCAGCTGGTGGATTCGAACTGCTTGCCCATCAATTGATAGCATAACTCCCTACTAATCAGGCCACCAGAGCTCCCTTGAACAATAAAATGCCCAAGACTCTGTAGTAAATGATGCAGTACTTACAGATAACCCACAAACATCTTCCTGTGTACTTTAAATCATCTCTTCACTTATAAGCACCCAGTACAATGGAAATACTGTGTAATTAGTGCTTTGTGCTCCTTCTTAATCTTTGAGAATGCTTCACCCCAACTTGAATACTTCTGATCCAAAGCTGGTTGAATCTAAAAATGTGGAATCTATGAATGTAGTGGGCCAATTGTATGCATTTTAAGTTTTGTTAGGAAAAATGTGGAATTTGGACTTAAACATTTTCTTTGTTAAAGATATAATAAATCTCTAATAACAAGTGCTGATAATTAGTAAGAGAACTTCAAATAACCTTCTGCATCAGCCAATTCTTCCTTTCTATTTCCTGGGACTGATAACAGAAACTTCCTCCTTCTTTTCCTTTCTAGATTTAATCACTGAACCTTTTTTCCGCCCCACGGGATCGAGCTTTGACTTATTTCACAAACAAATCCCCTTTTAAAGATACCATCCAAGATGAGTCAAGATCAACTCAATCTCAAAAAGGAGAAGCCATCAGAGCTCTTTTTTGGGCAGTGCCGAGTGGACCAGTAAAGGAAGAGGTAGAAATGGCCTGACAGAGCAGGCTGAGGGCTTTGAGTTTTCACTCCAGGATATTCAGGGAGATTGAATACCAGTTCACTCCAAAACATGGAGTGAATGCTTATGAGAATGTAAAAATAAGCTTCATTGCTTCTCAATCTTGTCTAAGCTGGCTATTTTATCTTCCTGTCCAGGTTGTGAGGGCTGTGTATTTTATTTTATATTGCTCTCCGTGCCTAGCAAGGTGTCAGACATTCTTTATATCCCATGAGTGTAGAAACGAAAGCATAGTATTAATATTTCTTAGAATTCAAACATTTCTCACTGGATTTTGTAAAGAAAACAATACAATTGACATAAATTCCATAGCTACTAAGTTCCTGGCTATGTATTATTGCCCATGAATACAGGGCATGAGTATATGACTATAGCCAATCTCAGTTTAGTGGGCATAAGAGCATACTGTCTATTAGGTACTTTGATATAGCTAGGAGGGAAGAGAATTTGAAAATACCTTTTGATGAAAAGAATCTATTTCTAAAAGAAAAAGTCGTATACTGTCACATAGTTGACATGCAAATGTAAAAAAAGAACTTCATTGCGAAGTACAAACATAGTATCCTAAAAAGCATAGAGAAGTTGTTATTATTCCAGTCATCTGATAATTTGTAAAACTGAAAGACAGTTCATTTGGTTCAAATGACCCGATTATTTTGAAATGGCCTAAATGAATGGATGGGCTGTGACTGGAAAAAGAAATAGACCGAGTTAGAAATGAAAGCCACATCTTGCTAAAATGGAAAGAACATGGACTTTCACATTTCCTGTACAGGAATGATGTCAAAGACCCGTGATGATTAAATGATTAAAGAACATTTGGAGAGATTTTAGTTTTATAAATCCACAAGACCCAAAACAATCAGTTAAAGAAGTCTATAAATTAGAAGGCTTTTATAGTAATGAAAAGTGACCTGAAATTGATGATGGTCATAAGTTGGGGAAACATGTATAGACTCTCTTGTAAATATATAATAATACCCTGTCACAAATAAATGATGTCTACTAGGATAAATAGAGACAGTTCAATATGAAAAAAATGGCATATGAAAACAGGATTTTCCACAATGGTGATATATTTACAAACCTAGATGCTAACAGAAAATAGCTAACATTTTAAAATAAAAACAATCTAGGTTCTTTAAATGTCTGGGGTTTTTTTAAGGCCTCTTTGGAGCCAGAAGTCAAAATACAGGCAAGGTTAATTTAAGCAGTTCATAACTACCCAAAGATACTAATATTTAGTTAGCATTACCCATTCAACAACTTCAATCTTAAGAATAAATGCTCCTTTTTCTGCCTAGTTGAGGAAGAAATACTAACCTCAACTTCTTACAAATTCTACAATAGGCAGGCAGACAGTATGCGATTAAGAATGAGGCCAAGCAAGGCTAGAAATGTGTGTCACAGGCATGGATGCAGGTGCTTAGAGCAGTCCAGGCTTCCTTAGTCTAACAGATGTATTACTGGCTTCACGATTAGCAACTCAGTAGTTAGGGGGCCATGTAAACACCTGGAAAGCGTCACAAAGGTTTTTGTAGAGATTAGAGGTTCTAGTTTACATTTCTCAGAGTCACTAGCCTTGCTCACCATTCTAGATAAGCTGTCCAAGCCTAGAAGACCTTTTCTGAGGGTTTAAGATTGAAAGTGCCTAAGATCATTAACAATAGAATTTCTAATGGAAATTATTAGATTTTTTAAAATATTTTCACAAAATATTTGAAAGTACAAGTACCACATATGAAGTTAACTTCCATATATCTACAAACATTTTATGATGAAAATCCTCATAAAAGTAGAAAATAAAACAAACCCCCATGTATCCTCCAACTGTCTGAATTTTCATCACCTTTGTTGGTGTTTATTGTCCCTATCTTTCTATGCTTTCCTTCCTGAAGTATTTTATGGTAACTTTCAGACATCAAACATTTTTACCCTTAAAACTTCCAGGGTATATCTAAGTTTATATTTGTGTGAGGGGGTATTTTTTTCTTCCATAAGCACAATGCAACTCATAGTGACTCATAGCCAACAACAAGCACAATGTCATCTATAAGACATTTTAAAACCTACTTTTGGATAAGAAAAGGGAATCTCTATGAGGTTAACAACTTGCCTATATATCACAAGGCAAATGAGTTGGTCAGGACCTGGTTTAGGTTATAAACTGCTAGATTCTTCCCACTAGTATTTGATGATATATATTACTCAAATACTACACTATGTATGAATGTCTGATCCAAAGGGGAAAAAACCCAAACAAAAACTTGATTAGATGTAGACTAAAACTAGAACAACCTAGCTTTTAGACATTAATTTTTTTCCTTACAACTATAGCAAAAAAAGTACACAGGTTAAACTGTACCTTTATCAAATGTTCTTGAATTTTAAACCATACATATACATATAGGGAGCTTTAGTGTCCTAGTGGCAAGAATCTGTGCTGCAATTCTGAAGGCACACAGTTTGAGGCCACCAGCTGTTCTGCAGGAGAAGGATAGACAATCTCCTTCCATGTGATTAACTGGCTCTGAAAACCCGCCAGAGGGTCAGTTATGGGTTGGTTCCTACTTGATGGTACACAACAAGATGCATATACATCAAATGATATTTAGACACTTTCACTATTATCTCATGAGTTCATTTTATGGAGATATTTCCCCAAACATAAAATGCATATACCCCCATTCACTCTCTCACTGCCAATGGAGGGAGTTCAGGTGGAGGGGTTGCACTGCTAAGCCAAGAGTTCACACCTCTCTGGCTGCTCAAATTCCACAGCACCCCTACAGGAGAAAGATGAATGAACTACCTCCTCCCAGGGGATTCACGGCTTCAGAAGCCACTGGAGGGTTAGCTATGAGTCAGTGCTGATTCGGGGTGTGTTGATCAGTGAGTGTGAGAGGCAGCGAGTGAGTGTTATCAAACCGGCTCCAATTCAGGGGCCCCCATCTAGTTTCTGAAGCTGTACATTTTAACAAGAAGAGTCTGTCCATGTTTCTCCTTCTGAGTGGCTGGTGGATTCAATTGAACCACTGGAGTCAGGTGGTCTTTTGATTAGCAGCCACAAAGGGATGAGCAAAATTTTTATTTTCAAAATTATTTATATGGAAGTAGAGGAGCTGTGGTGGTGAACTGGGTTAAGATCTGGACTGCCAACTGAAAGGCCAGCAGCTTGGACCCATCAGCCACTTTGCAGAGCAGGCTGTCTGCTCCATAAAGATCTACCAGCTCAGAAATCCTATGGAGCAGTTTCACTTTATCCTATAGACTCACTAGGAATAGAGTTTGAATTGATGTCTCCAGTTATTTTCTGATTTGGATCTCACACAAACCCTTACCATGAAAAGTTCATCAGATGGATAGTTATTCGAGCTGTATTTTCAAGGAAAGCAGGAAAACAGTGAACAGCTCTGGGGACATTTCTGAATAAGTCTGGTTATACCATAGCAATAGACAGGGAGTCCACTATGTGGTTCATTTTTCTGGAGGGTTAACAACTTTATGGTGGTTATTTTGTATTAAAAATGGTATAGAATTTAAAGTGCAACAATGAAGGAATGGAAATCCAAAGTGTCTGTAAATTTTCATAAAAATTAATAATAAA
>NW_006399953.1:967067-981253 GCF_000299155.1 Elephantulus edwardii
GCAGGATGTAAAAGTTGCAAGAATTTAAAAGATAAAGCACAAGACTTCCACTGCAGTTCCAGTAATTGACTGGTTTGGAGCTTAGATTGAAACTTCCCCCCATCTCTTGCTCTTAAAGATCTTCTGAAGAAAAATTTCAGGAAAATGGTGACATATGAAACAAGGCACTGACAATTAGATAGGAGAAGGAAGGAGATAGCAGGAGGAAGTGGCAAACAACTCTAGACTGAGAGTGAAGGGTAAGAGAAAGAAGAGATCAAATAAATACTCTCAAGAAGTTTCTAGTAAGGGGGACTGGGAGGCACATTGCTGTTCAGTGAACTAGAAGCAGAGCCTGGAGGCAGAGGAGGACTACACTCCAGGCTTGAAAAGAATGAAAACAACAGAGACAGTAACATGACAAAGGTCAATTAAAAATGCTAACTGAGCAGCTCTGAGGACCTGGCTTTGGTTACATAATCGGGATTTATGGTTAAAATCTCTCTGCTGTTATATGACTTGTAGCTACAACACTCAAGAGCACAGGGAAGAAATATAGCCTATTTTGTTTTCCTTGAGGTTAAAGAAAGTTAAGGCAGTAAGGAAAAGGATATATATGGCATGTTGTTGTTAACCATTCCGGTTGGAACTGACCCCTCAGAGGCAGTTAGTGACACAGGAGGAGACCGCCTATCTTTCTCCTGCACAGCAACTGGTGGATTCAAACTGCATACCTTCAGGATTGCAGCACAGACTTATCACTAGGCCAGTAGAGCTCCACAATATAGGAGACCTTTATTTGACACTGAGATTTTAGAAGCAGGGTGATAAGGAGTACAGATATTAAAGCGATACTACCTCTTTAAAGAAAAAACAAAACACACGGAAACTTCAAGCTCTGTTCTGGAGACTGTTAGGAGGTATCTCTGGGATTTAAGTACCTAATAGTTAAAAAGCCATTAAAAGACTTATTAAATATTCTCTTTAAGTGACCCCAGGGGTGTCCTTCAATTTCACTCAACATCTGCAATTTCTTTGAACTACTTTTTTGGCTCTCCCCAAGTGCTGATATATATATAAGACATATAAATCAAAGTGATGTTTTAATTCACTAAGTGCCTGAAGGAAAGGTGCACTTAGAAAATATATTCAATAAAAAGTTGATTTGTAACGGTGCTTGCTACACAGCTGTACAAACCATTGTGAGCACTAAAGATAAATAATCCAAACCAACAACAATAATAAAAATCCATCTTTAATACGCTTGAAGAAAACAAGGAAACCGATCTCACCTCCAGTTTTTCATTCAAATTGCTCAGTTCCAACGGCATGTCTTCTTTGAGGTGTGGTAGCTCTTTTTGTCGAATTTTGTTTTGTTTCATCTGGTGCAGTCTCAGTTTCTCAAAGCTACTTGTCAATTTGGAAAACTGCAAATGATAGACAATGTTAACATTTCACTCTTACCAGTTATTTCCAATTTTGTTTCACTAGACAACAACAACAACAACAACATAGCTCTCTTTTTTTGTGTTTCTCTTTGAAAATGAAGTCATGATTAGAAAATGCAGTAAAGCTGAAATGTTCTAATTAGTGAAGACAGAAGCAGTTATTAAAATGAAGTTATTGAAGCTGAGCACGATTCCGTTTTCATGTAAATTTGGAACTTCATTAACTGCACAGTTAAACAATGATTCACTTGATAAATGTTTTGTTCAGTTTTGTTTTAACCATATGTAGCAAAGCTCACAAAAAAAATCCCTACATTTTCTGTCTTTTATTTAGTGCCATCTTGTGTTGACAATTTTAATTTCAGTAACTTAATTTTATACTTTAATCAAGAAAAGAAATACGAATTATTAAAATGATGCAAATAACATGAAATATACAGTTAAATAAAAATCTATTTCATTATTTTCTTACAAATAACTCTTTCTAAACTTACACGCTATATTTCTTTTCCATTCTGGTCTAACTTCAAATAATAGATTAAATATAGCAGAATGTGTCAGTATTTCTTAGGAAACATTTCTCCCATGTTTTCTAATCTTTTGAGACTTTTTTAATATAAAATTTTTATTTTCATTGTAATTTTAACAATAGTTTACAGAAAAGTTAGCTTTTCAGTCATTCATTGTTGCACATTTTTACCCCCTCATCCTCCCTTCCCCCTTCCCAGTTCACTTTTTCTGTTTTTTTAAAATATTTGTTCATTTTTGCACAATTACTTCCCTCTCCCCACCTCACCCTGGTCATTTTTGCAATGTACTTAGTCTGGGCAATTGCAGTTCATATAATGCCTAATCATATATTCCTTGTAAACAACTCTTTCCTTCATCTATTCCAGTGTAATATTCATATCTATGCATTCTTATCCTATTCTCCTCTCAAACCTTCAGGTCAGATTTTTTTTTATAAGAGTGGTGCTTTGCTGTATTTGTCCTTTTGTGACTGAGGTATTTCATGCAGATAGTGTTCTGCAGGGTCACCCATGTTGTGTAATGTATTGAGTTAACTGTTTTTCAGTGCTGCATAGTATTCCATTGTACGAATACACTATACTTTTTCTATCCATTTGTTTGTTGATGGGCACTTTGGTTGCTCCTGTTTCTTTGTTATTGTATATATTACTGAAGCAATAAATATGGGTGTGCATATACCTATTTGGATGGTGGTTATGGTTTCTTTAAGGTATATTCCCAGGAGTATAATTGCTGTGTCAAATGGCATTTCTATTGCATTTTTTAAGAAAGTGCCAAACTGCCTTCCATAGTGGTTGCACCATTATAAACTCTCACCAGCAGTGTTTAAGGGTTCCAATCTCTCCACAAACGTGCCAGCATTTATTGTTTGCTGTTCTGTTGAACTTTGCTATTGTTACTGGTGTGAGATGATAATCTCATAGCTGTTCTGTTTGCATATATCTGATAGCTAGGGATTTAGAACATGTCTTCATGTGTTTGTTTGCCATATGAACGTCTTCTTTGGTAAAGTATCTATTTATAGCCTGTGCTTATTTTATGATTGGGTTGTTTACCTTTTTCTTGATGAGGAATATTCTATAAATTTTAGATATGAGTCCCTTTTCAGATGTGTTATTACCAAATATTTTTCCAGTCTGTGGCTTTCCTTTTTACACTGTTGGAGAAGTTGTGGTTTTTTGTTTTTTTTTTTAATTAATTTCAATGAACATCTACAGAGATTTTGGATTTCCATTCATTCATTGTTGCACTTTTTGGAGAAGTTTTTTGATGTGCATAGGGATTTGATTCTTAGAAGGTCCCATTCATCTGTTTTGTTTTCTCCTGGTTGTAGGTTTTTCATTATGCGTGGAAGACTGTTCATACTGTGGATTAGAGTCTAGAGTTCTTCCAAGCCTTTCTCTAATGAAGTTTATAGTCTTTGGTTTTACTCCTAGGTCCTTGATTCACCTTGAGTTGGTTTTTGTGTATGGTTTGAGGTATGGGTCTAGCTTGAGTTTTCTACAGATTTTGCCAACACCATTTGTTACAAAGGCTGTCATTTCACCACTTAACTGATTTGATTTTCTTGTTAAAACTCATTTGAACATAGATAGATGAGCTGATTTCTGGGTTCTCAATTCTATTCCATTGATATCTATGTGTCTGTCTCTATACAAGTAATACGCTGTCTTGACCACTATGGCTGTGTAGTAGGATTTGAAACCAGGGAGTGTGATGCCTCCTACCTTGTTTTCCTTTTTCAGGAGTGCTTTACTTATTCAAGGAGTTATTTTGGTTTTAATAGTTAGATTCAGAGGAAGTTGTTGTTGTTCGGTATCATTGAGCTGACTATGACTCATAGTGACCTTATGGACAACAGACTTGAACCTTGCTCTCTCCTGGGCCATTCTCACCATTTCTGATATAGTCGAGCCCATTGTTACAGTCACTGTCGCTCCATCTTGTTGAGGGTCTTCCTCTCTCTCTCTGACTCTGCATCCTTCCCAGCATAATGTCTTTTTTCCCCCAAGGACTAGATCCTCCTAATACCATCCAAATATGTGATATGAAATTTTACCATCCTTGCCTCTAATGAGCACTACTTCCTCCAAGACATCTTTGTTTGTTCTTTGATAGTCCATGGGTTATTCAGTACTCTTTTCTAACACCACACTGAAAGGCATAAATTCTTCTTCTTTCATCCTTCTTCATTCTCCAACTTGTAGATATATAGCAGGTAATTGAAAAGACCATGTCTTGAATCAGGTGCACGTTAGTCTTTAAACTGACGTTGTTGCTCTTGAGCTCTATGGAGAGGTCCCTGACAGCACATTTCCCCAATGCAATACATCTTTATTTTTCTCAAATGCTAGTACCAAGGCTGTTGATTGTGGGTCCAAGCAAGGTAAAACTGTTGACAATTTCAATCTTTTCTCCATTATCTCTATTATAGATGTTGTCTACTGGCTAAGTGGTGAGGATTTTTGTTTTCTTGATGTTGAGATGTTGATATTGAAAGCTGTAGTCTACTGCAGCAAGGGCTGAGCCACATTGTTTTTCATAAAGTCTAGCTTCCTGAATAATTTGCTCAGCACACAGACTGACAAGATATGGAAAAAGAGTACAACCCTCATGCACACCTTCCTTGATTTTAAACAATGTCGTGTTCCCTTGCTCTGTTAGGACAACAGCTTCTTGGTCTATGTCTAGGTTACATATTAGCACAATTGAGTGTTCTGGGCCATAATTTGTTGTGAGCCACAGAGTCAAATGCCTTTGCACAGTCAACAAAATACAAAAAGACATCCTTGTGGCCTTCTCTATTTTTAGCCAAGATCCATCTGACAATCAGTTGTAACAATGAGAGGAACTAAAACCACATAAATTTATCCTTTCATAGTTCTGAAAAGCAGAATGTGAAGTAGAGTGTTAAGTGGATTGATTTCTTCTGGAAGCTCTAAGGGGAAAACATGTTCCATAATCCTCTTTTAGCTATGGTGATTTTAAGAAATTCTTGGGGCTTCTTGGCTTGTAGACGCATCACAGAATACATTGAAACATGTTATTCAAACACAGAACATGTTATTTGAACAGAATAACGGGATATCTTCAGAGGCATGGATGATGAAGCTTTGTCTCACATATTTTGGAAATGTTGTTTTTGTGTGCCATCAGGTAAGAATTGATTTGAGTAAGTAAGAGTTGACTCTCCACTGAGTTTTCAGAGGCAGTTAATAACATGGGAGGAGACTGCCCAACATTCTCCTACTGAGTAGCTGGTGAATTTGAACCATGTGCCTTTGGGATTGCAGCACAGCTTCTTACCACTAGGCCACCAGAGCTCCCTGGACATATTGTTAGGAGATGCTATTCCTTGGAAAGGGACATCATGCTTGGAAAGATGGAGAATCAATGAAAGAAAGGGAGACCTTCAGTGATTATGGCAATGGGCTCAAGTGTATAGGGGCCAATAGGATGGCACAGGATAGGGCAGGGTTCAGATTTGTTCTCACAGGGTAACTATGAGTGATATGCTACTTGACTGCAGCTAACAATTACACAAACAAACACTTCCTGAAGGGAGTGCAACCAGGGTACTCTTTAGAGGTTAAGATGGCCAAATTTTGCCTCACATCCTTTTAGCATATTGTCAGGAGGGGCCAGTCCTAGGAAAAAGACATCATACTGGGAAATGTGGAGAGTCAGAGAGAGAGAGAAGAAGACCTCCAACAAGATGGACTGACAGAATGACTATTAACAATGGGCTTCAGCATATCAGAGATGGTAAGGATGGTACAGGACAGGGCAAGGTTCAGATCTTGTTCATAGTGTTGTTCATAGCGTTGCTACGAGTCACATTCTACTCAATGGCATCTAACAACAACATGATTATCAGGGTCACAGCCTTTCTCTTTAACTACTCAATCTGTATGCTGAACAAATAATTCAAGAAGCCGGAGTATATCAAGAAGAATATAGCATCTGGACTGGAGAGAGAAGCATCAATAACTTACACTGTGCAGAAGACACAACCTTGGTTGTTGAAATTGAAGAGTAATTGGAGTAATTCACTAAAGAAGATTAAAAACTTATACTTCAACATCAGGAAAACAAAAAAAAAAATTCTCTCACTTGGACCAATAGATGACATCACAATAAATAGAGAAAAGACTGAAATTGTCAAGGATTTCATTTTACTTGGATCCACAATCAATACCCACAGCAACAGCAGTCAAGATATAAAAAGATGTGTTTCACTGGAAAAATATGCTGTTCAAGGACCTCTTTATATTGCTAAAGAGCAAGGATATCAGTTTAAAGACTAAGGTACACCTACCCAAGCCATGATATTTTCATTTGATTTATATGTATGTGAAAGTTGAGCAATGAATAAGGAAGACAAAAGAAGATTTGATTTATGGCCTTTGTTTGTAGTGCTGGTGACCAGTATTGGATATACAATGAACTGCCAAAAGAACAAAAAAAAATTGTCCTAAAAGTGTAATCACAGTGTTTCTTAGAGCCAAGAATGGTGAGACCTAGTCTCACCTACTTTGGGCATGCTATCAGAAGGGGCTAGTCTTTGGAAGAAAACCTCGTGCTTCCTCATACAGGAGTAGAGGATCAGAGAAGGAAGGAAGAGCCTCAGTAAGATGGGCTGTTGTATGCAAGGTTGCTCTAGGTCAAAGTCAACTGAGATGCTTAGATGACCACTGCTCTATGTACAGCAGAAGGGGAGGCTTTTGCTTGCCAGCTCAGAGGGGAAACATAGGGATAATTAAGAAAAAAATTATGCACTCTCTCATCACACAAAATATTCAGAAGCATTTTCTCATTGTGGAATGCTTTTAAAAGTATCAAGGTAGTAAAAGCCAGTTTCCTTTTTTTCTATTATCTATTTCTTAATAGCAAACTTCTATATTTTAAACTGCCACAGGCTAAACATATCATTATTAGAAAATGACTGACTGCAGAAGAGAATTTTTGTTTTGTTGACATAGACAATTATCATAATTTAATTAATCACAAGTCTCTTGAGAATAGAGAATTACTAATTTAGCAAAGTGTTATTATTTAAAGGGATTCTTACCAGTAATGATACAGGTGCTTTTATAGCATGCACTGTGAATCATGTGGAAGATAAACATTGCATTGAATGAGTGGCTCAGATTAATATTCCCCCCAAGAAGGAAAAATCATGAGCAAGGTCCAACGGTGACTGATTTTATAAAACATAAGGCATTAGAATGATTGTATGAAACACAATATGAATGAAGAATAGTGTGAAACCTATGTATACAAACTTTGTGAGCAAACCAACATAAAGTAAAATTTTTTAAAAAACCCAAACAAAAAAAAGAAAAAAGGATATTTAAATATACAGAGTTAATGAAGTAAAAAAGTAGAAAATTATTATATATAAAATAAAGGAAAAGATCAAACATGTAACTAAAATTATAAGACTTCTGCTTGCATTTTAATAAATAAGCATAATTTAAAAGTCAATATATCAAAATGTATATTAAATTTCAAGATGTTTCCTTACTTGAGCTTTTAGTGTTTGAAGCTGTCCTTCATAATTCTGAGTCATTGCTAAGTTGCATTTTTCCAGACTGTCCAACTTCTGTCGAAGTAATCCCACCTGTGTTAAGCACAAAATTTTACATTACTGCTTCTAAATTTTGCCCAACAAAATTAGAAAATATACAAAGAGGAGTGCAATTAAAATAAAACTACTGCACCAAACCAAAAACAAATATGTGAACTTCAGTTTTTAAAGTAAGCCAGTAATAACTAAGTTGACAAAAACAAAACCCCAACATTACTTGTAATATTCCACTAGGTAAGGCAGTATGGTATGAGCATTTAACAAAATAGCCTTACTGCTCACATTTTAAGTTAAGGATAAGAATTTGCTCTATACTGTCTTTCTGAGAGGTTTATATGCCATCAATGCTCTGCTAACATTCAGCTGCTTTCTTGGGCCCCTAGCGGCACAGTGGTTAATAAAGTGCCCAGACAGTAACAAAAAGGTCAGCAACTTAAATCTAGCAAGTAGCTCTCTGTGACAAAGACCTGGCTGTCTGGTCTTATGAAACAGAGCTTTGAAATTGTTAAAATTATTTCAGTTGTGGTCGAGATTGTGAAATTAAAATACAACAGAATTTTAAAAATTTGGAGAAAGTGGAATGATAACCAAATGGGGAAGAATTATGTGTCACAGCTCTACAATGGAAGACTTGGAAGATCTATACTGAGTCATCTCATGAGCCTGATGTGGGAGACTGGATAGTGGCAGATGTTGTTCACCACTATCTTTGAGTGAGACAACGTGGTTTTTGACTGTGCCATTCAAGAGATTTGGTTGCTATTCAATATGCATGCTGTCCCTGTTTTCTGAAAGAGAGGTAAAGTTCCTAGCAGGATACTGACCCATCATCTTTCTTGTTCTTTTTATTATCCCAGTTCAACCACATTTTACAAATTCAAGTCCATTCTGACTTTACTTCTTTGGCCATGACTGAACTGAGAAGAAGTGCTTTAAAGCCTTCTGTAAAGATTATATAGTCTACAAAATCCCAAGGGGTTGCTATGAGCCAAATTCTACTAGATGGTACCAAACAGTCTTCAATGGGAGCTCTGCTTTGGTGGTACCATGAAATGAATTTTGGACTTTAATTAAGAACTTACACAAAAATATCTAAGAGCAGTTCTTAGGGACCCAGCTTGCCAAACTTGTCTGCTTAAAAAAACAGGTGCTGCAACTGCTTACATTAACTGCCATTAAAGGTAGAGAAGTAAAAGAACAACCCCTTAAATACATCAAATCTGATGTCATGGTTTTACTAGGAAAAAAAAAAAGAAAAGCCAAGCATCCCTGCCCTCTTCCCCCACGTATTCTAAGTTCCACTGAGAAGGAATAACACTAAGCAAACAGTTAATAAACTGTTAAATAAAAAGTTAATGATAAAGGCAGCATTTCTCTTACTAATAGACTAAAAGAAAAATTTAGAGATACAAAAACTGCCAATCTAGAAGGCATGTGGTTTTCCTGAACTCCTTTGCTGGTCGGTGGTCCCTACCGTGGCAGTCAGAAGACAAGGACTCAGAGAACCCTCTGAAGGGGGTGATTTAGGTTTATAAACCCAGCTTCACCAAACTATTTTCGGTAATCAGTTCTTAACATTTTACTTCCTTCGGGAAATATTTTTGATGCAAATTTTAAGCAGTAAATGCTCCTAAACTCTACTTTGCCCGCAGTTCATTTTGATGACTACTTTGTTTCTATAGCAGCTAAATCACTGACATCTTTGCTTGAGAATGTATTTATTTCATGTTCTTTTTGTCATGTGCCATTAAGTCACCTGTGACTCATAGCAACCCTATGTACAACAGCCTTAAATCCTGCTCTGTCTTGTGCCAATCTCACTGTCTCCGATACACCCATCCCTATTACTCCAGTCACTGAATCAATCCATGTCATAGCGGATCTTCCCTTCCTGTGCTGTTCCTCCAGCCTCCCAAGCATGATGACCCTCTCCAAGGACTGGTTCCTCCTTACAACATGTCCAAAGTGTGTCAGAAGAAGCCTCAGAATCCTTACCTTCAGGAAGCCGTCCAGTTTAACCCTTTCCAGAATGAATCTGTTTTCCTAGCAGTCCATGGTTACCTTCAATACTCTTCTCCAGCACTACAGCTCAAAGGCATCAATTCTTCTATCCCCCCTAGTCATTGTCCAACTCTCTGATGCATAGCAAGTGATTGCAAAGACCATGGCCTGTATCAGACTAACCATAGTCTCCAAAGAGACACCATTGCTCTTCAGTACTTTGGAGACATCCCTAACAGTAGACTTTCCCATTGCAATGATCTTTTAATTTCCAGGCTGCTGGTGCCAAGAGTGTTGACATCTAGTAAATGTGTGTTTACTTTTCAGGATAGGATTGATCTCATGTCTAAGAGCATCAGGGAATGCCTATGGATTTAGGTTCTGAATGTTACTGTTTAATTGAACACATTTATAGTACATTATTTCCTGAAATTTACTTTGAAAAAAGTAAATGCTGCTGCTTGAATAAAGAGTATGCATGGTGAAAAACACATTCTGACAGATTAAATACTACTTATGAAAGCCTGAGGAATTAATGATTTGTTAACAGTGTTTTCAGTACCTCTTGACCTTTCTGATCCAGACAGGTTTGTGCATTTGCCAGTTCTTGATCTCGAAGATCTAACCGTGTCTCTAAAGCCCGCATCTTCCTTTCCCAATCCAATTTTTTGTTGCTTACCATGATGTCAATTTGTTCCATTAATTCCTGAAGCTCAGCCTCACAAGGAGAAGCTCTGGAAAAAGTAGAAAATAAAAATACAATTTAAAAAGGAATAAAATGTGAAGGCAAGACAAATTACTGATCAAAGTATCTTGATTATTATTTATACAAATTGGTCAATTAGTAAAATAGGAGGTATCAGAACATAGGAGGCCAATTTTTTTAAATTGAGATTTTAATGAAAGTTTATAAAGAACTTAGATTTCCATTCATTCATTGTTGCACATGTTCCTCCCTGCTCCCACCCCCACCCCCCAGGTCTGTTTTTTCTTTGGGAAAAAAGTTCTTTCATTGTTACACAGTCTCCTCTCTGAGACCACTTTACTATGCAGCTCTTACTCTGGACTCTTGTCACGGCAATAATTCCTAATCATATATTTCTTTTATACAGTTCCCTCCCTCATCTGTTTCAATGAGGAGGCCAATTTTTAAAAATTAAAATGAAAAGTTAATTTCATCATTAACAGTGTATTGGCATTTAATATTTTTAAATACTCTTTTTTTATAGTTGTCTAATTTTAGGTAAAATGCTAATTATGAAAATTTTTAATTCTGCTTAAGGACTGATGTTCTTATGTGTAAATACACAAATACCTGTGATTATCCAAAACTGACTGGAACAATACATTGACAGAGAACTATCAGAAATACAAGCTGGGTTTAGAAGAACCCAGGGCACTGGAGCCATCATGGTTAATGTCAAATAGATCTAGGCTGAAAGCACAGAGGAGTAGAGGAATGTCAAAGGCATTTGACTGCATGGTTCACAACAAACTGCAGCTAACCTTGACAAGAATGAGAGTCCCAGACACTTAATTATGTTCATGTGAAACCTATACGTGGACTAGGAAGCCATCATCAGAACAGAGCAAGGAAACACTGCATGGTTCAAAATCAGGAAAGAAGTGCATCAGGGATGCACACTAACTCCACACCTTTTTAATCTATATGCAGAAAAGATCATTTGGGAGGCTGGACTTTATGAGGAAGAATGTGGCATCAAAATTGGAGAAAGACTCATCAACAACCTGCCTTAAGCAGATGACACAACCTTGCTTGCTGAGACTGAGAAAGACCTGAAGCATCTTCTACATATAGTTAAGGACTGTAGCCTTCAATGTGGATTGAAGATCAACATCAAGAAAACAAAGATTCTCCCCACTGGGTCAGTTGGCAGTATCATGATAGATGGAGAAGAGATGGAGATTGTTTGCAATTTCAGCTTGCTTGGCCCCACAATCAACACTCTTGGCAGTAGTAGTCAGAAAATCAAAAGAAAAATTGCAATGGGAAAATTTTCTTTCAGGGACCTCTCCAGAGAGCTGAAGAGTAAGGATGTCAGTCTAGAGACGAAGGTGTGCCTGATCCAGGCCATGGTCTTTTCAATTACTCGCTATGCATCAAAGAGCCGGATAATAACTAAGGATACCGGTAGAATTGATGCCTTTGAGCTGTGGTGCTGGAGAAGAGTCTTGAACATATCATGGACTGCCAAGAAAACTAACAGGTCTGTCCTGGACAAGGTGAAACCAAGTTGCTCCTTGAAGGCAAAGATTTTGAAGGTCTGTCTCACATAACTTGAGCATACTGCCCTTAGGGACCAGTTCCATACTTGGGAAGGTGGAGGGTCAGCACAAGAGAGGAAGACCCCAGATGAGATGGATTGACACAGTGACTGTGGTAATGGGGGCAGGTGTGTCAGAGACAGCTCAGAACAGGGCACGCTTCAGAGCTGTTATGTCACTATGAATCATAAGTGACTTGACAGCACATAACAACAACTTGATCAGGCAGGTGGGGGTAAAGTGAGTGTTCAAATCATCAGATGTCATCAGTCAGATAAGCAGCAATACCTTGGCTCTAAGTTATGATGTCATTGTCATGTACTGCCCAGCCAAAAAGGGCTGACCCTTCTATAGTGTTTCAGAAGCAGTCTCATAAGAGGAGATTGGCCATCTTTTCCCCATGAAGCAGCAGGTGGATTTGAACTGCATGCCTTTGAGTTGCAGTGGAATAAGAAATCTCTTGGTAGTTTAATAGTTATAATGTATTTAGCTGATAAAAGAAGAAGTGGTAGTTTGAGTCCACCCAGAGACACTTAGGGAATAAAGCTTGATGATTTACTTCCAAAAGATCAGTCAGCAAAAATCCTGCAGGGCAGAGCCTTACATACATAAGGCTGCCATGAGTCAGGACTGACTTGAATGGCAAAACTGGTTTGTACTGCTTTTTTGTTAGGAAGGTCGACTGTGCTCGGAGTAAGACCTCTGGTAACAGGTAAAATTACTAAATTGGCCAAGATTCTCCTTCCAAGGAGCTGAACTATTCCACGGGGACTCACCAATGTGTCCAGTTACTTAAACTGAATAGACAGGTGGTTGTTGACACTTAATGATTTAGCCTAAGGAGTACACAGATGTCCACATCAGAGAATAAGTTACTTAAGGATTCACTCTCTGGTAGCAATGAGCTTCTGAAATATTATTGTGGTTGGGACAAAACAGGAGGAGAGACAGGTACAAAAGTATTTCATTTCCTCCAAGCAGTCCTACTAAATCAGAATTCTAGAAGCTAAGGATCATTTAACATTTTTGAAGAACTGAAGCCTCATCAAGTCCAAAATCACGTAGCTAATTAGTGGAAGAGTCAAGCTAGAGTCAGAACTGGATCCTAGGCAGTGCTTTTCACTTACACTCCTTTTGTATACTACACACCAAGAAAGATAATATATTTTGAACAAGAATTGCTTGAAGTATTCAGTGCAAATTATCACCATTGCCACAGGGTTAAAAACAGGTGTCAGAAGTTTTGTTTTTTTAATTTCCAGAATAATTTTCCAAGATATTCAGAGCTAATGGGAATAAGGGATGATTAGTTTATTCAACAGAGCGTTCTAGTGGCCTAGAGGTAAGAAATTGTGCTAAAATCCCAAAGGCTAACAGTTCAAATCTCCCAACTGCTCCTCAGGAGAAAGATGGGCAATCTCTTCCCATAGAATTAACTGACTCTAAAAACCCGCCAGAGGGTCAGCAATGGGTTAGTTCCTGCTCAATGGTACATAAAAATGTTTATTTAACAGCTGAATGTGGTTTACTCAACAGTGGTTATTGTGTACCATTGAGCCAGAACTGACCCACAGCCAAACCTCTAGGTTTTCAGAGGCAGTTCTTACACAGGAAGAGACTGCTCATCTTTTTCCTGAGGAGCAGCTGGTGGACTTGAACCACAAACCTTTGTATTGTCAGGGCAATTCTTTACCACTAAGCAACCAGAAGAGTAGACTTACTAATTCTGATAAAAGAAGTTTTCTGAAACTTTCTCCTAGCACTTCTGGAAGGTTCAAAGTCTCTTAATTTCACCTCAAAATTGAAATTTAATTTGAAGAAAATACTAAATTCTCCATAAACCACATGATTGAAATAGAATTGAACTATTATAAGTGGAAAACCAAGAAATATGACCTCATAATTTCATACCACTTTTTTTCCTCCCTCATAACAGCAAATATACTTTACTGCAAATATCTTTTGTCTTTTTTTTTTTTTTTTTGCTGGTTTAAGTCCTGAAAGAACAATGTAAGTTTTGCTCATCCCTGTCACTCTACCATCTAGTAAATAATAAATTCTTGGAGTGATAATATTTATTTTTAAAGAAAATTTTTATTTTATACTGGTTTGCTTCTTTCTTTATCTTCTTGACATTGAGCCTCAATCCATATTGTAGGCTGCAGTCCTTGACACTCTGCAGCAGGCGCTTCAGGTCCTCCTCAGTTTCAGCAAGCAGGCTTGTGCCATCCGCATAATGCAGATTGTTGATAAATCGCCCACCAATCCTGACCCCACATTTCTCCTCATAGAGCCCAGCCTCCCGGATAATCTGTTCTGCATATAGGTTGAAAAGGTATGGAGATAGGATG
>NW_006399953.1:983768-985188 GCF_000299155.1 Elephantulus edwardii
ACAGGAGAGGAAGGCCCTCTATGAGGTGGATTGATTCAGTGACTGGGATAGTTGGGATGGGAGTGTCAGAGACAGTGCGATTGGCACAGGACAGATCGGAGTTTAGGGCTGTTGTACATAGGGTCGCTATGAGTCGCAGGCGACTCGATGGCACATAACAACAACAACAACAACTGGTTTGCTTACAAAGTTCATACACATTGTTTTCACATCAGATCACTCCCATTTCCTTAACCCACCCCTCCATCTACCCATCATATTGTATGACCCTCTAATTACCCCCTGCCCATCGTCACCCCTCTGCTCTCTTACTTCCTCCTTGGATCATCATACCCATTTTACTAGTGATCTTTCTATTTCTACATTAATGGTCTTACATACTATTTGTCTTTAGGAGACAAGTTAGTTCACTTAGCATAATGCTCTCCAGTCACTCCTAAGTTAAGTAGTGATTTTTTTAATCATTGCCCCTGCATGCTGCATAGTATTCCATCATGTAAATAGACTACAATTTCTCAATCCATTAGATTGTGGTTGGACATCTGGTCTGTTTCCATGTTTTTGTGATGGCGAAAAATGCCACTGTGAACACTGGTGTACAAATCTTCATTTATAATATTCTCAGGGTATATTCCAAGCAGTGGAATAGCTGGGTCATATGGAATTTCTATGTTCAGCTTTTTGAGGAAATGCCAAACTGCCTTCTAGAGTTGTTATACCATTTTATTATAATCCCACCAACAGTGTCTAAGAGTTCCTATCTCTCTACATCCTCTCCAACATTTATTACTTGCTGTTTTGTTAAACTTTGCCACTGCTGCTCTGGGATGAGATGGTATCTCATTGTGCTTGTTTTTTATTTTTACTTGATTTTTTCTTTTTTTAAAAAAATATTACTAACTTCAATAAAAATTTACAGAGACTTTGGGTTTCCATTCATTCATTGTTGCACTTTTCTTCCCTCCCAACCCTCCCCCCCTAGTACACTATGCTCTTGGAAAAGTAAAAGAAAAATTCTTTCATTGTTTTACAAGCCCTCCCCCAGGTCCACTCCACTATGCAGCCTTTGCTCTAGACTCCTGTCATGACAAAAATACCTAACCACATATCCCTTTTAAACAGTTTTTCCCTCATCTGTTTCAATGCAGTATACATTATTAATCACATCTTTCTCAGTCTCCCCCGAACCCCGATGTCAGTCCTGTTTTACAACAGTGGCACCATGCAGTATTTGTCCTTTTGTAACTGAGATATTTCACTAACCATAGTGTCCTCCAGGGTCACCCATTTTAAATAATATTTCATAAGTTCCTTGCTTTTCAATGCAGAGTAGCATTGTTGTTGTTGTTGTTATGTGCCGTCGAGTCGTTTGCGACTCATAGCTACTCTATGTACAACAGCCCTAAACCGTGCTCTATCC
>NW_006399953.1:985763-1007329 GCF_000299155.1 Elephantulus edwardii
AAGTGCGCAGCTTCTCCATCCATTCATTTGTTGATGGACATTTAGGTTGTTTCCAACTCTTTGCTATTGTGAACAAAGCCGCGATAAACATGGGTGTGCACATATCTGCTTGGATGTCAGTTATGGTCTCTTTGGGGTATATAGCCAGTAGTGGAATTGCTGGGTCAAATGGTATCTCTATTTGCCACTTTTTGAGAAAGCATCTTACCACCTTTCACAGTGGTTGCACCAGTGGTTTACACTCCCACCAACAGTGATTAAGGGTTTCAGTTTCTCCACAACCTTGCCAGCATTTGTTGCTTGCTGTTCTGTTAAACTTTGCTATTCTGACTGGGATGAGATTACATCTCATAGTTGTTTTGATTTGCATCTTTCTTAGAGCTAGGGATTTTGAACATTTCTTCATGCGTTTGTTAGCCATCTGAATGTCTTCTTCGGTGAAGTGTCTGTTCATATCCTCTGCCCATTTTTCTAATGGATTATCTACCTTTATCTTGTTGTGGTGCTCAAGTAGTTTATACATTCTGGATATAAGTCCTTTATCTGATATGTCATTACCAAATACTTTTTGATGCTCAGAAGGATTTAATCACTAGAAGATCCCAGTCATCAAATTTATCTTTGCCGAGTTGCGTATTTCTGACTGTATTTGTCAGCCTTTATATACCATGGGCTAGGCCTTCTAAGCTTGGTCTTACTTTGTCTGTTATGATCTTTATGGTTTTGGGCTTTACCCCTAGGTCTCTGGTTCTCCTTCAGGGGATTTTTGTGTATGGTGAGAGGTGTGCATCCTGCTTCAGCTTTCTGTAGGTAGCAGTCCAGTTTTACCAGCACCTTTGTTGAAGAGGTTATCATTTCCCCATTTGATAAGTTTTGTTTCCTTGTCAAATATCATCTAATTATAGATATATGGATTAATTTCTGGGTTCTCGATGCTGTTCCATTGGTCTACGTGCCTGCCGTTGTACCAGTACCATGCTGTTTTGTTATTACAACTGTGTAGTAGGTTCTGAGATCAGGGAGTGCTATGCCTCCCACTTCATTCTTGTTTTTCAGAAGTTCATGGATAACAAAATTTTTGAGTGATTCTGGTGCATAGTAAAGTTTGTAATGTATTTTGCAATATCAAAATCAAGAGGTTGTTAAGCTCAGGACAAAATTCTTCTAGTTATAATTACCTACTCTCTTAACAATTTTTCCCCCTCCCTTAAGCTCATCTTGAACCTGCTGCTTCTGCACTTAACCCAAGTAATGGTATTTTCAATTGCTTTAAATGACTTTCAAACAAGAAATACAGCCAACTGAAGAGCTGATGCCTTTAATTTGCAGTGTTGATGAAGAATATTGAATATATCATGGACTTCCAAAAGAAATGTGTGCTGTTGAAGTGATGCCAGAGTGTTCCTTAGAACTGAGAATAGAGAGGCTTCATCTTGGATATTCTGGATACATCACAGGAAAAGCCAGTCCCTGGAAAGACCCATGATGCTTGGAAAAGTAGAAGGATACCAAAAGACAGGATGATTTTTTTTTTAATGAAATGTGTTGACACAGTGACTGGAACAATGGGCTTAAGCACAAGAGAGACTGAGTTTGGTGCAGATCAGGTAGGGATTCTCTTGTGTGCTGGGTCACGTGCATGGAAGCTACTCAACAGTACTTGAGAACACACATGACTTTCAAGTACTTGGGTGCAATTATCAAGGCACTATATGCTGTTTAAATGTATTTACTGATTTTTCGTCTGATTTTTTTCAGTGTTTAGCTGTTGTTGGTAGGTACCATCAAGTCAAGTCCAACTCATAGCAACCCTATGAACAGCTGACCTAAACCGTGCCCTAATCTGTGCCATCCTCACTCACCGCTGACACAGTAGTCCATTGCTGATTTCACCATGTCGGTTCAGTCTTTCCTTCACTGACCCTCTGTCTTTCCAGGCATGATGTCTTTTTCCAAGGAATAGCCTCAGCTAGTTAATATCCAAAATATTAAAGAGGAAGCTTTGTTTTTCCTCCAAGGAATACTCTGGCTGCACCTTCTCCAAGACATAAATGTTTGCTCTTTTGGCAATCCATGGGATATTCAGTACTCTTTTCTAGCACCACAGCTCAAAGATATAAATTTTTCTTCTGTCCTTACTCATTGTCCATTTCTCTGATATGACTGAGAAGACCATGGCCTGAATCAGGTGCATGTTGGTCTTCAAACTGACATCATACCTCTTCATCATTTTGGAGAGGTCCTTGACAGTGAACTTGCTCAATGCACTACATCATCTCATTTCCCGACTGCTGGTAACCAATAGTTGTATCCTTTCTCCATACCTATTCAATCTGTATGCTGCACAAATAATTCATAAAACTGGTCGCTATGAAGAAGAATGTGGCATCAAGATTGGAGGAAGACTCATAAGGATATGAAAAGTTTGCTGCAGAAGATCAAGGGCTACAGCCTTTGATGTGGATTAGATCTCAATATCATCATAGGACTAACAGTCAATATTAAGGTAGATGAAGAAAGGATTGAAGCTGTCAATGAGTTCATCTTGCTTGGATCAATAATTTACAGTGTTCAATAAGAAGTACTAAATGTAAAAATGAACAATAGCTAGACTATATAAAGAAACTCTGACTCACACATATAATTAGACTGAAGAAGAGACAGAACTTAGTGACTGCCAATTTCACTGTATTGTGTCCTAGCTTCAAATGAAAACCAGTCAGAAAAAGCCAAATATTCTCTCCCAAACAAACTACATAAAAACCCTTGCTTCTAGTTAGGCTGCCTCCAGCTTCTCTATTCCAACAACTTGCAATCAACAAATACCTGAAGCATTCTCTTTTGTTTCCTCTAAAGTTTTCTCACTAATTTGCTTTGACTCTGTCAACTTTAAATGATGGTGGCTGACTTCCTTGCTATATGTCAAGTTTTTACTAAATAACCTATACTTGTTATCATTTGAGTGGTCTACATTTACTCCCTTCTGTTTTCTCCAGATACAATTTCCCCCTAATAATTGATACTCAATATCTTCCATGTTGCTGCTATTGTTAGGTGCCTCTTTCTTAACTATGACTCATAGTGACCCTATGATCAACAGATCAGAACCTTGTTCTGTCCTGTGCCATGCTCATGCTCTCTACCACATTGCCTGGGAAACTGTTGTTGTTAGGTGCTGCTGAGCTGAATACAGCTTATACTGACCATATGAACAATAAACACGAACCTTGCCCTATCTTGTGACATCTTCATCATCTTTGACACACTTGTTTCCCACCCACTGTTGAAGTTACTGTGTCAGTCCATCTCATCGAGGGTCTTACTTCACTGACCTTCCCTCTTTCCAAGCATGACACTAGATGTTTAATATACACTTGCTGGATGAATGAAAAAATGATGAGAGTAAGATTTGCAGATCCATCATAATCCTGGTGGCATTTCTCTGAACAAGCTTCTTTTTATCAATATGCTTCTTGAAATGTATTATTCAGAATTTAACATTATGTAACAGTTCATGGATGCACTGGCAGATTTTTTTAAATTATTATACTAGTTTATTTACAAAACTCGAATATATTGTTTTTCAGACCAGATGTTTCCAACTTCCCTCAAATTCCTGCACCCTGCACATCCTCATCCCTCTGCTTCCACTCCCCCATTTCCCCACACCGAATCCTCATACTCATTCTATACTAATGGTTTTATACAATATTTATCCTTGTGGGACCGAGTGAGTTCACTCAGCATAATGCTCTCTAGTCCCTCCCAAGCTAGGTAATAATTTACAAAATCCTTGCTCCTGTATGTCCTGTAGTATTCCATCCTACCTAACAAGGACAAAGTAATTTTTAATGATCTATTTTTGTTACTGAAAATATACATGGAATATATACCAGTCCAATAATTAATACATGTAACATGTCAGTGATACATTAAATATCCACAGTAGCCCACACATCCCATAAGCATGATTAGGTCAGAGTGGACACATTCCTAAAGAAATTTACAACTAACTTTCTGAAGCTTAGTGGGCTGTTCTTTAGTGGACTGTCCCTCCTAGAACAATGAAGTGAAAAACATTTTACTTGACTTTTATGCCACTGTTCCACAGTCACTCTTGTTCAGAATTAATTATTGAAACATAGGTTAAAATAACATTTACTCAAGTACTTTTCTTCTTCTCCAAAATTAGAGTTTGCTGACTGAGCAGCAATAAGACTGCCTATTTTTACTGCTTAATTAAGACAATGTCTTATGTTCACTCCATTTTGTTCTTTCACTTGCAATAAGCATAATGCTGATGTGTGAAAGAGAAATAAACACCAGTATGCCAAGAACTGTGCTTAAGTATATCTATAAAAGTCTTGTTATAAAGGAAGACATTCTTATAAATAAAATGCTAGGCATGACATATAAGTCTTTATCAATGATCCACTTTCATCTGAAAAAGCATTAAAAGAACGTATGTATTTGAACTCTTTTATGTTAAGAAGAGTAACACATTAAATGCATATATTA
Source organism: Elephantulus edwardii (assembly GCF_000299155.1). Taxonomy (NCBI): domain Eukaryota; kingdom Metazoa; phylum Chordata; class Mammalia; order Macroscelidea; family Macroscelididae; genus Elephantulus; species Elephantulus edwardii. Next base: position 990,282 of record NW_006399953.1, read on the forward strand.
TTATAGAAGTACTTTCTCTTAAAAAAATTTTAATGACAGTTTCTCACATTCCAAAAGGATCTTGTCCTACCGATTGAATGATGTAAGACAAATGGGATAATGGAGGTGGGTGTGTCAGAGACAGTGAGACTGCCTCAGGATAAAACAGGGTTCAAAGCTACTGTGCATCAGGTCACTATGAGATACAGTTGAATCGATAACATATAACAACAACGACAACAGTTATGATGGTCTGACACTCATCCATTTTCTGAACATCTTGTCATTAGTAATATGAACTGCATACAGAAAATTTTGCAATATGTAATTTGCTGATGTTATCATTCTCAGATGTTCACTCACAGATCTCCAATTTTGTTATTTACTGTGCAAAACACTGCCACATAGATTTCATTTTCTACACAAAATCAGAGGCTTTGGGGGCTTGAAAACATGAGATGGAAATACTGACTGCTTTGCTCAAATCTATGGTGGATTCGGGAAGCAATGAGGTGTTACCACAAAATATATGGAGAGAAAGAAGAAGGTAAGAAAGGATTATACAGGTAAGGATGACTCATTTTCTAAAAAAAAAAACACCACTTCCATTCCCAGGGAAAATCCAGATGAACCAGATCTTCCATGGAGTGGAGCTACAACTGCAGCTGACAAAACAGAGCCTCCACAGAATAAGACGATATAACCCCATCACAACACAAAAGACATGAAAATACTCTCCACAAAAGGAAGGTCAACAAACACATGAAGAATGTTCCATATCACTGGCAAGCAGAGAGATGCAAGTAGCAGCAGCAAATTTTAATAGGACAGTAAGCAATAAATGTTGGAGAGAATGCCAAAATTGGAATTCTCATACACTACTGATGGAATTACAAAATGGCACAACCACTCTGGAAGACAGTCTGGCGTTTCCTAAAAAAGCTGAACAGAGAAAACCCATATTGATTCAGCTCACTGCTAAGAATATACTCCAAGGAAATAGAACTGAGATAGGAAAGGAGATAAGTACAACTATGTTGTTAGCAGCTTTATTCACAATAACAAGAAAAGAAAATAGCCAAATACCCATCAACAAATGAATGTATTAAGAAATTGTGGTACATTCCCTCAATGGAATATTATGCAGAACTAAGAAGCAACAATTTTGTAAAATACTATGTAATATGGGAGAGTCTGGATATCATTGTGCTGAGTGAAATAACTCTGTCTTATAAGAACAAATACTGTTTAAGACCATTACTGTAAAAACAGAATAATAATTTAACAAGATTTGTACAGATGTTCAAAAGGGGAAAGGGTAAAAGAGAAGGGCGCAGAAAACAGGGAAGGAGTAAAACCATGGAGGGTGAAGAAATAGGAAAGGTTCAGTGTGGATTTGAAAAGATAGGGTGGTAAAAGGCACAAATCACTAGTAATTAATTACACAAAATACAATGGAAATAAGTAATTGTATAAATTACAATGTACATGAATGAAATACAATATAAATGAAATATTGTATGATACATGATCTATGTGTATGAAACACCTTGTATATGAATGATTTCCTGTACGCCATCAAAAACATGGGAAAATGCTAATATTGTTCAACTTCTCATCATCAGTGTAAATTGTTATGGTTTTTGTACACATATATTTATTAAAAGCAACCTGCAAGTTTACATATAATGTTTCTAACTCCCTAAAACAGAGATTTGATTTATAAAAGTACTTATAATAAAAAGAATAATGAAAGTTTTAAAACTATGAGACTTAACATCAGAACTGGCTGGTGATGGAGTCATTCAAATGAAATTCCATCATAAATGAAGGACTGCCTTAGTGAAATATTAACAAGAACAAACTCTTTCTCCCATCACTGTCGTTGTTGTTGAGTGCTATCAGGATATAAACAGCTCATAGCTGCCCCTCCAGCAGGTTTGCAGAGGCAGTATGTCACATGGGAGGAGGCTGCCCATCCTGCCAATAAGTAGCTGGTAGATTTGAATCCTTTAGGACTGCAACCTAGCTTCTTACCAGTAGGCCACCAGAGCTCCCCTGGGATCTCTTTCCCCTCTAGGATTTACAATTACCTAGAAATAAAAACAACTTTGATGGAGCCCGTGCACAGCCATCTTGGGAGAACAGTCTGCACACAGATGTCCTCCAGACATCTATCCTAAGGACAGAGTGTGAGAAGAGACTTGTTCCCTAGTTGTGCACACAGGCAAGGGACCTAGTGTCCTGCACGCCAGCCCAAGAAAAGTAACTCTTCCCGATAAATGAATACTACTTTGTTCTCAGCAGTTGCATTGCAGTTGCAGTTATATTAGCTGTAGCAAGTTTTATTCAGAAGTATATTGTGCACAATATATTATTCATTGCTTATTTGTCAAAAGCCTATTGTCCCGATTCCTGGGAACTCAGATCCCAGTCCATTCAGGCCCTGTGAGATAAATCATAATGTTTCTACTTGTACCTGGTCCATTTGGGCTCTATGACGTATTCCTTAAAGTTTCCATTTCTCTGTGAACTATCTCTGTTTCTAAAAGGTATAAATAATAAAGTGACGCAGACCTTCGGGGCTGCAGCCGTTATGCTGTCTCTTGTCGTCTGTGTTGTGGCTATAGTCTTGTCTCTTTTGTGTGTTGTGTGTCTTTGTCATTTCTCCCAGAGAAACAGAGTAGTGGTTCACAACACAACTTCCCTAACCTCATAAATTTATGTATTTGACATACTATTTCATATGACTACATATAAACATGATACAATTAAAAACAAACAGATGTGTATCTCTCTATTCATTCTTCGTAGTCTAATTCAGTCCATGGTCTTTCGATTGCTTGCTATGCATCTAAGAGCTGGACAATGAATAAGGATGACAGAAGAACTGATGCCTTTGAACTGTGATGCTGGAGAAGAGTACTGAACATCCCATGGACTGCCAAAAGAACAAATAAATATGTCTTGGAGAAAGTGCAGCCAGAATGCTCCCTGGAAGCAAAGATGGTGAAGCTTCACCTCATATATTTCAGGCATGTTGTTAGGAGGGGCTATTCCTTGGAGAGGGACATGCTGCTTGGACAGTCAGAGAGGGCTGGTGAAGGAGAGGGAAACCCTCAGCCAGGCGTATTGACACAGTGACTGTTGCATGGGCTCTTGCCCGTCAGGAAGTATGAGGATGGCATAGGACAGGAGAGAGTTAAGATCTGTGGTTTATAGTGTTCAGAGACTCGCTATGAGTCAGAGTCAACTCAACAGCACTTAACAACAATCAGCTGGGGCTCTGTAAACCACAGACCAAGGATGTGGCCCCTTTGAAATCTCTGTTGTTGTCAGGGGACTATGAACAACAGATCTGAACCCAATAATCTTCTCCAACATCACAATTCAAAGGCATCATGATTCTTTGCTCTTTCCTATTTCCCTCCAGTTTTCAGATGCAAAGGAAACAAATGAAAATACCATGGCTTGTATCACATGTACCTTCATCTGTAAACTGTCATTCTTGTTCTAAAGAACTTTGGAACAGCCCTTGATAATAAGTTTCCCAGTGCAACATATCTTTAGACTTTCTGACTGCTGCTACCGTGTTGACTGTTGTTGTTATGCGCTGTCAAATCAACTCTGACTCATCACAACCCTATGCACAAGAGCCCTGAGTCCTGCTCTATCTTGAGCCAATCTCATCATCTCTGAAAAATCTACTCCCATTACCCCAGTTACCATGTAAGTCCATCTCATCTAGGGCCTTCCTCTCCTGTGCTGTCCCTCCACTCTTCCAAGCATGATATCCTTCTCCAAGGTCCCTCCTTGCAACATGCCCAATGAATGTCAGATGAAGCTTCAAAATCCTTGCTTCTAAAGAGCAACCTGGATTCACCCTCTCCAGGATGAACCTGTTTGGTCTCCAAGTAAACAGAAACTCAGTCTTTTCTCCACCAATCATGATGCTGCCTACTGGTCCAGTGGTGAAGATTTTTGTTACTTCACATTGAGATTTAACCCATAATGTAGGTTACAGTTTTTGACCTACAAAATTAAGTGCTTCAAATGATTGAAAATCTCAAGGATAATCAAAATTTCATCTTGCAAAAAAATCTATTTGTTGACAGACTCCAACATTAGTACATGTGATGATAATAATTTTAGTCCTGTCTATTCAAGTGTAGAGTCAACTGTTTGTCTCCTAGCATTGAAGAGTTAGGCAAGCCCTGACAAAATAAGTCCTTTCTAGTACCAAAAAACTTTTTAAGGAAACATACTGTTTTCTGGGTGTCAGAAATTTCTAATGAACATTAATTACAGTGATAGCTTGTTCTGGTAATTTCCAACCTGTAATTATCTGTAATCTGAGCTGCTGGGCTTCCAAGTTTATATCCAAGTACTCTTCAATACACATTCCCATTGAACATCTTGCAGGCATTTCAAAGTTCATATGTCCATAATGAAACGCTTGGTTTCCTGCTCCACAAACCCACCCTCCCTCAGTACACTCTATTTTTTTTTAATTGGTGCCACTGCTCCAAGTTGTGCAAGATACAAAGCATACATATGTGGTCTAAGATTTCTCTTTCTTTCTACTCTAGTACAATAATAAGTTGTGTTGGCACTATGTCCAGTAAATTCACTGCTGTTAAGGTGAATCTAACTCACAGATATGCTCTGCTGGGTTTCCAGGGGCTGTAAATCTTTCTGCTGATCTTTCTCCTGCAGAGGGACTGGTAGGCTCAAATCCCTGACCTTTCAGTTAGCAGCCCAGGAGGTAATACCTCACACGACCAGACGTCCTTCTGCTTCTAGGAGTATGCATTCGAAATTCTGACAGCTTCTCACAACTGCGTTTTTACACAACGTGAATGTTATACTAAAAAAAAATAAAATTAATGTCCCTGTGAACTACTTTCGTAGGATGCATTATGGGAACACTGGTGGCCTAGTGATAAAAAACTGTACTGCTAACCAGCTGCCAACTTGGAAGGTACAAGGTTCAACTCCACCAAGTGTTCCACTGGGGAACGCTGGGCAATCTCCTCCCATGTGATTTACTGCCTCTAAAAACCCACTGGAAGGTCAGCTATGGATCTCTTCTGACTCGATGGTATATAACAACAGAGTGCATTCTCTGTGAAAAACAGTCTATCCAGTGATAAAACTCTGGTCTTACTCATCCCTACCTCTTGCTGTGTGTGGCAATATCCCTTTCTTTTCTTACACTTTACCAGAACTTGGATTTTATTTAAAGATGTATCCAACTAAAACACAACGAGATTTCCAAGTGGTCCTCAGAATGAGGCATGGCCATACAATGTAGATTGGCCAGTGAAATGAAGTAGAAGTTACTATCGAGCTATTAAGTTACTATTGAGCTATCTGAACAAAGACCACAGCCGATGCTACAGGCTAGTACATACCTCACCCTTAACACTTCCTGACTTAACACAGCCTGACTTCCACTGGACAAAACTTGTGTTTCTCTATTTGATTGCCTTTTCTTGACAGTTCAGTTGACAATAACTTGGAATTCTTTTCCTCTATGTTGTTACATGCTGTATTGTTACATTTACCACTTTATGCACAACAGCTCTGAATCCTGCTCTGTCTTGAGCCAATTTCACTGTCTGCAACATACCTATCCCTATTACCCCAGTCACTGAGCCAATCCATCTCATCCTCTTTTGCGCAGTCCCTCCACGCTTCCAAGCATAATGTCCTTCTACAAGGACAGGTCTCTCTTGGCAACATGCCCAAAGTATGTCAGATGAAGCTTCAAAATCCTTCCTTCCAAGGAAAAGTCTAGTTTCACACTCTCTAGATCAGATCCATTTGTTCTCTTGGCGGTGCATGGTATAGTCAATACTCTCCTCCAGTACCACAACTGAAAGGCTTCAGTTCTTCTCCTATCATCTTTAGTCATTGTCCAGATCTCTGATAGCAAGTAGTTGTGAAGACCATAGCCTGGATCAAATGCACCTTAGTCTCTTGATTAACATCATTGCTCTTTAGTACTCAGGAGAGGTCCCTGACAGCAGATTTTCCCAATGCAATTAGTCTTTTGATCACCCGGCTGCTAGTACCAAAGTATCGATTGTGAAGCCAAGCATGCTGAAGCTGTTAACAACCTCAATCTCTTCACTGCCTATCATGATGCTGCCAATTGTCCAAGTGGTGAGAATCTTCGTTTTCTTGATGTTGAGCTTCCATCCATATTGAAGACTACAGTCCTTGACCTTCGGCAGCAAATGCTTCAGTTTCTCCTCAGTTTTGGTAAGCAAGGTTGTGTCATCTGCATAACGCAGATTGTTGACGAGTCTTCCTCCAATTCTGTTGCCACATTCCTCCTCCCAGCCTCAATGATCTGTTCTGCATATAGATTGAAAAGGGATTGATATTGGATGCATCCCTTTCCTGATTTTGAACCATGCAGTGTATCCTTGCTCTGTTCTGATGACTGCATCCTGGTCCAAGTATAAGTTTCACATGAAGCACAAGCCAAGTGTTCTGAGATTCCCATTCTTCTCAGAGTCAGCCACAATTTGTTGTGATCTACACAGTCAAATGCCTTTGCAAAGTCAATGAAACACAGACATACATTCCTCTGGTGCTCTCTGCTTTCAGCCAAGACCCATCTGACATTGGCTATGAGTTTCCTCTATGGTATGGTATTATTTCTTTTGCTGTGTAAACAATTCTTTTACTCTCTAATTTTCAGAAGTTTGATTATTTTGCTCAGCTTCATGAATCTATAAATTTATGCCATTTTTAAAATTTGTGATATTATTGCTTGAAATACATTTCCAGTGCCACTCTCTTTTCACCCTCTCATGGGGCCCCAATGAATGACTTGAGTGCTAGACTGTTTTTGTAGTAATTCCACACATTCCTGAGGCTTTGTTCATTTATTTCTATTTTCTCTCTATTGTTCAAACTGGGTAATAGCTATTATTTCACTCTCTAGTTCGCTGTCTGTCCTCTCCATCATACTAATAAGCTCACCTATTATTGGCTTTTAACTTTCATCATTGTATCTTTCAGTTCTAAAATTTCAGTGTTTCATTTCAGTTACTAAAATTCCCAGTTGTTTCTTGTTCATATTTCCTATTATTTGGGCTGTGAGTTTGACACTTAAGTGTGTTCACAGATGTTTGGTGAAACTTAAAAAAAATTACAATGGTTGTTTAAAATCCTTGAAAGAATCCTTATAGCTACATTAATTTGTGTTAGCATTTATTTACTACTCTCTTTTCTCATCTAGGCTTTTAACTTCTTTGTCCTTGATATTCTGAGTGGTTTCAATAAAAATTTGGACATTTTAACTATGTCATAAGAACCTGAATCTCACTTAAGTCTGGGTTTTACTGGCCTCTTCTGACAGTGTTCTGGTGGGTATGTTACTGCCAGGTGATTGTGGAAGTTCATGTTCACCTTAGGCTCTGTTATGCCGACAGGGAGGGGCACCTCATAATTGCAGGATAGAGGCAGGCTTTCCGGCTCCTCACTAGTCCTTCTCTAACAGCACTGTGACCCTGACAAGTAGGAGGAGGTATCTCATTTCTGCTCCGTAAATGTCCTCCTGTGATAAGAGTAAAAGGTAGGTGGTCTTATTACTGACACCACAAATGAGGGCGGGCCTGCTTTCTATCCTGGGAGAGATGTCCCCCACTGGGGCATCTCTGATGCTCCCCGAGAGTGTGTGGGGCACCAGTACGTTTGGTTCTCTGGACACAGTCTGGCAAGGGTAGGAGTCTAGGCTTCCCTCCTTGGCCTTCACTGGCAGAGGTGCAGTCCGGGCTGCACTTTATCTGTCGTATTGAACCAGGGTAGAGCAATGACTAATTAAAAAGGTTTCCTCTTGTTAGGTTCCACCCTTCCTGTCCTTTGGCAGGAGACACAGGCTTCTATTGGGGACTTTTTCCCACCTGTGTCTGTTGGTGTCTCTGGGTTGCCAGCTTCTACCTGTTGTTATGTCCTGTCAAGCAGACTATGACTCACAGCCGTCCTATGAGCAACAGCTCTGAACTCTGCTCTATCTAGAGCCAATTTCACTGTCTCTGACACACTTGCCCCCATTACCCCAAACACTGAGTTAATCCATCTCATCCTAGGTCTTCCATTCCTGTGCTGACCCTCTACCATTCCTAGCATGATGTCCTTCTCCAACGACTGGTCCCTTATTGCAACATGCTCAAAGCATATGTAATGAAACCTCAAAATCCTTGCCTTCAAGAAGAAGGCTGATTTCACCCTCTCCAGGACCGACCTGTTTGTTCTCTTGGCAGACTGTGGTATGTTCAATAGTCCAGTACCACAGCTCAAAGGCATCTAGTCTGGGCTATGTAAGACAAGAAGGAATCTTATCACCTTGTCTTTCCTGGAGTTCTGAATTCCCAAGAAAGCCTGCTGCTTTCCTTCCCAACCTCCCTTTCTTCCTTCTCTTCTTTATTCCTTTTAAAGCAATTCATTTAACCTATTCTACCACACAACAGGGTGCTAAGATTTTAAAATTTATCTTCAAATTTGACATAACAAGATTTTCCTCCAGGCCTACTTCACTTTGTTTCTTCTTCAGAGAAGAACATAAAAAGAACTTGTAAATTATTGTAAGAACTTGTAAAATGTTATGAGGAAGAACAACACAAAAATTTCTAACTCTTTGCCAGCAGCCAGGAAATTAAAAGATGTATTGTGATGGGAAAGTCTGCTGTCAGAGACCTCTCCAAAGTATTGAAGAGCAATGATGTCAATCGGGAGACTAAGGTGCGCCTGATAAAGGCCATGGTCTTTGCAATCACTTGCTATGAGTCAGAGTGGACAATGAGTAGGGATGATAGAAGGAGAATTGATGCTTTTGATCTGTGGTGTTGGAGAAGAGTATTTAACATGCCATGGAATGCTAAGAGAACAAACAAGTTCATCCTGGAGAGGGTGAGACCAGGCTGTTCTTTGGAAGCAAGGATTCTGACGCTTCGTTTGTCATACTTTGGACCTGTTGCAAGGCAGGATCAGTCCTTGGAGAGGGACGTCATGCTTGGAAGGATGGAGGGACGGTGCAAGAGAGGAAGAACCTCGATGAGATGGATTGATTCAGTGACTGGGGTGATAGGGGTTGGTGTGTCAGAGACAGTGAAACTGGCACACAATAGAGCAGGGTTTAGGACTGTTATACATAGGATCACTATGAGTTGCAGGTAACTCAACAAAACATATAACAAAAACAACAACAGTGCCATCAAATCAGAACTGACTCACAGCTGACTCTCAGAATGTTTTTGGAGGTTTTATATCACACTGGAGGAAACTGCCTAGTTTTCTCCCATGGAGCAGCTGGGGTATTTGAATCACTCATCTTTGGGTTGGCAGCACAATTCCATGGAGCAGCTGGTAGATCTGAATCACCCATCTCTGGGTTGGCAGTGCAATTCCTTACCCACAAGACCACCTTAGAGATCCTTAAAGGGACAACAGACGAGATATAGTAAGACGCAGTGCTGTAATCCCAAAGGCACAGGCCTGAAATGAATCAGCTGCTTCGTGGGAGAGAATGGGCAATCATCCCCCATGTGCCTTTGACAACCCGCTAGAGTCAATACCATCTCAAAGGCACACAGCAACAACACTGGTGGTAAAAGAAGCAAATGAAAAGGTATTTGCAATGTGCACAAAGATTTTATTGCTACAACTTATTCAACAACCAATATATTGGCATATATTAAAATACTTAGAAATTTTTAAAAATTAATACTTCAAAATACATTTAACTTACTGAAAAATTCAGAAGTTGTGATTCAGAATTATTATTATTATTTCTCAGGAAATGATAATTTATGGATGGAAACATTAAAGATGGAGAAATAGATGACTACTGTTTTAAAATTCTCTGAATTCAGATATGAGAGGCTGTCCTTTAAGATTCATCTACTTTGGTTCTTTGAAAATATGGCTTTTGGTAGATAAGAAAGATTTGGTGGATCATGAAGAAACACTTAGATTTTTTAGAAAGCATTTGATGAGATTCTATGAGCAAGATCAATGGCTAAGGTACAAGTCACAAAATAAAATGTAGACTAAAAGTTTCAGGAGAGAAAAATGAGACTTTCAGTTGAAGGTGAAAGAATACAACAGTTTTCTCCCCAGATTCTGCTAAAAGAAACAAAGTAGTAGTTTTTAATTTTCCTTAATTTTTATTTTACACTGGTTTATTTAAAAGTCTGTATATAATGTTTTTCACACTAGATCTTTCCCATTTCCTTCACCCCCTTCCCTCTATCCATCAAATTGTAGGACCCTATGATTAGCGCTCCCTTCCCATCCTCACCCCTCTGCTCTCCTCACCCCTGCCCTTGTATGCTCATTCTCATTTTATACTCATTCAATAATGGTCTTATACAGAATCTGTAAAGGTTAGTTTAAAAAATGTAAACATACACGGGCAAAAATAATGGGAGCTGAAATCTCAGTTGATGGTGGATAAGCCAAGAAGTTACCTAAGTACTTATGGGAATAGGGGGTGGAGAGAGTGAACAAATGTCTAGAAATGGAAGAGGCGGCTAAACAGCTGCTGGATGCCTGTTGTTGTGGTGGTTGTTGTTGTTATGTGCCACTGACTCGACTGCAACTCACAGTGACCCTAGGAACAAGAGATCTGAACCCTACCCTGCTGTTCCATCCTCACCATCTGCAATATATTAGAACCCATTATTACCGTCACCATGCATCTTGTTGAGGGTCTTCCTCTCTTAGGTTGACCCTGATGTGCCAAATGCGAAATTGGTCACCCATGGTGGACACAGTTTGGTGGAGCTCCCTGATTAAAATAAGCTTGGAAGCAGGAGTGGCATCCACTTCCAAAACTGCTTGCCTCCAGAAACTCTATAAACTTGGAGAAACGATGAAAGTTATATAAGTGTTCAGGTCTTTCATTCACACAGTCACTATGAGTCACCTACGACTTAATGGCACTTAACAACAACTTAACAACATACTGGAATATATAAATTTTTATTTATATATACTGATTTGCTTACAAAGTTCACATGAACTGTTTTTTACAGTGGTTCTTTCCAGGTTCCTTTATCCACTCCTCCTTCTACCCAACAAATTGTACAAGCCTATGATTACCCCCTGCCCACTCTCACCCCTCTGGACCTACCACCACCCCTTGGAGCCTCATACCTATTTTACTAGTTTTCTAGGAAAATGTGTATTTCTACAATAATGGTCTTATACAGTATTTGTCCTTATGAGACTGAGTAGTTGATTCAGCATATTGCTCTCCAGTCCCTCTCAATTTCTGTAGTAATTTTCAAAATCATGGCTCTTGCATGCTGTGTAGTATTCCATCATGTGAATATACCATAATTTCTCAATCCATTCGATTGTGGTTGGGCATTCAGGCTATTTATTATGATGATAAATGATGCTTCTGTGACCACTATTGTACAAATCTCCATTTGTGACTCATTTCTAATTTTCTTGAGTTATATGCCAAACAGTGGAATAACTGGGTAATGTGGAATTTCTATGTTCACCTTTTGGAGGAAATGGCAAACTGTTCCAGAGTGGTTGTATCATTTTACAATCATTATACAACTGTGTATAAGAGTTCCTATCTCTCCACATTGTCTCCAACATTTATTACTTGCTGTCTTGTTAAACTTTGCCACTGCTACTAGAGAGTGATTTTGAGCATTTCTTCATGTGTCTGTTGGCCATTCAGATATCTTCCTCTGTGAAACGTCTTTCCATGTCTTTCAGCCATTTTGTAAATTTATTATTGGTCTTTTTCTTGCAGAGGCCCTGTAGGATTCTGTAAAGTTTTGTTATGAGACCCTTGTCTGAGATGGTATTGTCAAATTTTTTTCCCCAGTAAGTAGGTTTTTTTTTCACTCCATTGGAAAATATTTTGATGCACACAGGAATTTAATCTTTAGAAAGTCCCATTCATCAATTTTATTCTCTCCTACCTGTGTATTTCTGACATCTGTTCTAGTCTTTTCTTTCTCCTATATCTTTGTAATGACCTTTTGCTTTCTTCATGGATGATATCTTTTTTTATTACCATTCATTCATTGTTACACTTTTCTCCCCTCCCAGCCCTCCCCCCAGAATACTACCCTCTTGGAAAAATAAAAGACAAATTCTTTCGTTGTTTTACACACCCTCCCCCAGGTCCACTCCACCATGGAGTCTTCCCTCTAGATTCCTGTCATGACAAAAATACCTAATCACATATCCCTTTTAAACAGTTTTCTCCCTCATCTGTTTCAGTGCAGTATACATTATTGAACCCATCTTTCTTAGTCTCCTCCCAAGCCCTGTTTTACAACAGTGGCACCATGCAGTGTTTGTTCTTTTATGACTGAGATACTTCACTCAGCATAATGTCCTCCAGGGTCACCCATTTTGAATAATAGTGCATGAGTTCCCTGGATGGATGATCTCTTTGATGTCATCTCACAGCTCTTCTGATCTTCGATCATTAGTGTTCAATGTCTTTAGCCTATTCTTGAAATGGTTTTAAAATTCAGTTAGAATAGACTCAAGGCAATATTTTGAGTCTTGTGGATTTATTTTCATTTTCTTCAGCTTCAATGTGAAGTTGCACATGAGGAGTTGATGACTGCTGACACTGAGTTTCTCCAATGTTTCCATCTCTGCTGTAATCAATCTAATTCCTAATCTGATAAATTCCATGAGCACAGTCAACATTTGTGTTCTTAAAAAAAGTATTGGCAATGACTACATCACTGATTGTACAAAATTCAAGCACTTGGTCTCCAGCCTAATTTCTGTCACCAACTTCCTGGTTTCTGTCTACCAGTCCTTCTTCTTTGTTCCTAACTTTTGCTTTCCAATCATCAATAACTCTTAATAAATCTTGACTGCATGTTCAATTTCAGACTGCAAAAGTTGGTTGCTGTTGTTGTTATGTGCCATCAAGTCTGAACTGATTCACAGCCGACCCTCCAGTGAACAGTAAATTAGAGGTGGTAAATCACCCCATCTTTCTCCTACAGAATAGCAAGTGAATTTGAATTACCTGCCTTTAGGTTGGCAGTCCAACCTCTTATGACTAAGCCAACAAAAAGCCGGTAGAGATATTCCATTTCCTCCTCTTTGGCTTTTGTTGTTGGTATGCATATTTGAATAACAGTTGTATTAACAGGTCCTCCTGGCATATGTGCATATGGTATCCTATGGCTTACCACACTGTACTTGAGAATGTACCTTGAAATGCCTAGAATATCAATTTTAATGTGTTCCATTTCATTTTTGGCAATGTCTAATTTTCCTAAATTCATATTTTATTTATTTGATGTTCCACTAATTAGCGGGTATTTGTAACTGTTCCTCTTCATTTTCTAATGTCTTCCAATCTAGGAGCTCTACCTCCAGTGCTATTATATAACTGTGTTCCTCTAGTGTCTGTAGAGTTTTTGATGACCTGTTATTTCAGAAGTAGATAACTGATCCTTCTTCCTAGCCTATCTAAATCTGGAGGCTCTGCTACACATAAGAGAGGACAATAAATAAGGTGCCAGCAGCCAAGAAATCCAAAGATGAACTATACTGAGAGAGTCTACTGACAGGGACCTCTCCAGAGTACTGAAGAGCAATGATGTCAGTCTGGAGGACAAGGTGTGCCTGATCCAAGCCATAGTCTTCACAATTACTTGCAATGCATCAGAAAGCTGGAAAATGACTAGGGATGACAGAAGGAGAATTGATGCCTTTGAATTGTGGTGTTGGAGAAGAGTACTGAATATACCATGGACTGCCAGGAGAACAAACAAGTTCATCCTGGAAAGGCTTAAACCAGGCTGCTCCTTGGAGGAAAGGATTTTGAAACTCCATCTCACATATTCTGGAAATGTTTCAAGAAAGGACTAGTCCTTGGAAAGGGTGGGGAGGGTAGAGGGAAAGTGCAAGAGAGGAAGACCCTGGATGAGATGGATTGACTCAGTAATTGGGGGTAGGTGTGTCAGAGACAATGAAACTGGCTCAAGACAGAGTTCAGAGCTATTGTACCTAGGGTCGCTATGAGTTGCAAGGAACTCGAAGATACATAAAAACAACACATATCTAAGCTATATAAAGTAACATCATGAAAATCATTCCCCCATACAAGCAAATAAGTGTTGCACTCCCTAACAGCAAACTCTGAAGGCAAGCAGATGTACAGACAACATGTTGTGTGTGGGGAGTGGGGGTAGCAAACTCCTCAGTGACTGCCGTAGACTCAAGGCCTAGGGCCAAGCTGGAAGGCGGGCTCCTTGGGTAAGCAGTACAGGCTTCAAAAACACAGAAGGATGCCTAGACCTCCAGAAAGACCCTGGACCAGCAAATATGAGACACAGTAAAGGGCAAGAACACTCTCCTGGCGTGAGATGACTGAAGGTCACATGGTGCCTATCTAAATCTCTAGCCTCTTCCTTGTCCTCAGATCCCAGGATGATGGTGGGCCAATTACACTTTCCAGGCAGCAAGTGAAATGTCTTTTCTGGAATCTAATCACCCTGAGGTAGAAAATGTAAAGATACAGATACTGGGTTCTGCAAGAACATTGTCTTCACCTGATTACTAAACATACAGTAAAGACAGTGGTCTAGTTATCCTACTTAAGTACATTAAAGCTTTCCATCAGATTTCTAATATGACACATTCCAACAGAAGCAAGCAGTCAAGACATCTGAAGAGATTAGCTCATATGGCAGCTAAGGTAGATCACATACAAATAGAAAAACACCTTCTGAAGAAAAATCATGCAGAAAGAAACAAAGGTATAATTAATAGCTATATTAATTGTCAATGGTGATGAAGGAGTAAGTCCAAGCTACTCTGAAGGAATTGGGGGGAAAACCCCAACAAAAAGCAAAGCCCCAAGAACTGATGGAATACCAACTGACATATTTCAACAAACAGATGCTGCCCTGGACGTGCTCACCTGGTTTTGCCAAGAAATTTAGAGGACAACTACTTGGCTAAGTGACTAGAAGAGATCCATATTTATCCCCATTCCAGAAAAAGATGACCCGGCAGTGGTGGTGATGGTTGTTGTTGATTGCCTTCAAGTCAAGCATGACTCATAGCGACCCTATGAACAAAAGGTCTGAAACATTTCTATAACTATTGACATTTTTCAAAGTTCATAGAGATTTCGGAGGCATATTGTTTAGGAAGTGGATGCTACTCTTCATTCCAACAGAGTATCAAAATTATCGAATGATATCACATGCAAGCAAGATCCTGCTTAAGATTATCCAGAAACAACTGGAACAGAACTTCAGCAGAGAACTGCTAGATGTGTAAGCTGGATTTAGAAGGGGCCATGGCACTACGGATATTACAGCCAACTTTAGATGGCTCTTAGCCAGAAACAGAGAGTAACAGAGGAATGTCTTTGTATAAACTTCAAGGCTTAGTGTTTAATACATATTTAGTATTAAGTAATTTTTTTTCCAAATCCTGAAGAGGAACAGCAATCACCAATGGTTTCTGAGGTGTTTTTGCAGAAGTGATAGTCTGGTATTTATCTCAACTGTAGGTTTGGTACCATCAGTTTTCATCTTATCCTTTACTGCTACTGTACACTAAGTACACTGAGGCTTTGACATCTGCTTAATCCAGAACACTGACCAGGCTCTGCTGTGGATATTTGGCAGTCTGTCCCTGCATCTCATTACTATTCCCACTGAAAGAAGAACTACAGGGACAAAAGCCAGACCTACCTGCATTCAAATCTTATCTCCTATATAACCAGCTGGGTGGTTGTTTTTGTTATATGTTCTGACACACTTTACCATATTGCTACAGTCACTGAGTCAATTTATCTCATCCAGAGGCTTCTTCTTCTGCACTGACCCTCTACCTTTCAAAGCATGATGTTCTTTTCCAAGGACTGATACATCTTGGCAACATGCCCAAAGTATGTGAGACAGAGATTAAAATCCTAGCCTCCGTGAAGCAACTTGGTTTCATTCTCTTCAGGACAGACCTGTTTGTTTTCTTGGCTGTCCATGGTATGTTCAACACTCTTCTCCAGCACCACAACTAAAAGGCATCAATTCTTCTTCTGTCACGCTTAGTCATTATCCAGCTCTCGGATGCATAGCAAGTAATTGCAAAGATGGTGGCTTGGATTAAGCACACCTCACTCTCTAGACTGGCACTGATGCTCTTTAGCATTCTTGTGAAATATCTGGCAGCAGATTTTCCCAATGAAACTCATCTTTTGATTTCCTGACTGCTGGTGCCAAGTGTGATGACTCTGGATCTGAGCAAGATGGAATCATTAACAAACTCAATCCTTTCTCCATCTATCATGATGCTGCCTACTGGCCTGATGGTGAGCATTCCAGAGTAAGTCTCTACTTGCTTGCATTCTCTTTATACATTTCAGTGTGGCAGAGGCTGCTAGATTTCTGCCAATATCCATTTTTCTTCATTTATGAAACATAAAAGGAGGCTATACACATGGATTTCACTTGATGGCATG
This sequence comes from Elephantulus edwardii, assembly GCF_000299155.1. NCBI lineage: Eukaryota > Metazoa > Chordata > Mammalia > Macroscelidea > Macroscelididae > Elephantulus > Elephantulus edwardii. The sequence goes on from NW_006399953.1 coordinate 1,006,756, forward strand.
CTTAGGAATCAGATCAATTACATCTATGGAAAGACTCACTGGAGAAGCTCAATATCAGCTAGGTCAGGTGCTGATCGTGACCACTAACTACTCATAAGCAAGTTCAAGCTGAAGCTGAGAAAAATTAAATCAAGTCCACGGGAACCAAAATTTGACCTTGAGTCTATCCCGCCTGAATTTTGAAACCATCTCGGGAACAGCTTTGAGGCCCTGAACACTAATGAGTGAAGACCAGAGGAGTGTGGGAGGATATCAAGAATATCATCCAGGAAGAATGCAAATGGTCAGTGCAAAGGCAGAGTAGGAAGAAAAGACCAATATGGATGTTAGAAGAAACTCTGAATGCACTAGAGCATCGAGAAACCAAAGAAAAGGAAAGAAATCAAGATACTAAGTTGAACAGAAGATTCCAAAGTGCAGCATAGGAAGACAAAGTAAAATATTACAATGCAAGAAGCTGTAGTCAGAAAACAAAGGTACTCTGAGTGAAATATCCCAGTCACAAAAGGACAAATATTACATGATGCCACTGTTGTAGAATGGGACTGTCCTTGGGGTTGGGGAGAGACTGAGT
>NW_006399953.1:1007939-1019469 GCF_000299155.1 Elephantulus edwardii
CTGAAGGACAAATTCAAGCCTTGAGTTGCAATACTTAAGGAAGCATTAAAAGAAGATGGAAAGAGTACACAGAGTCATTGTACCAAAAGGAATTGGCAGACACAGAATAATTTCATGAAACAACATATGAGCAAGAGACTGGTGATGAAGGAAGAAGTTCACGCTGCTCTGAAAGAACTGGCAAAAAACAAGGCCCCAAGAATTTATGGCATACCAATTGACATATTGACAAAGAGACACTGCCCTGGGTGTACTCACCAAGTTGTGCCAAGAAATCTGGAGGACAACCACCTGGCCAGCTGACTAGAAGAGATCTATATTAGTTTTCATTCCAAAGAAAGGTGACCCGATAGAGTGCAGAAATTATCAAACAGTATCATTGCTATGACATGGAAGCAAGATTCTGCTGAAGATTATCCAAAAACGACTGGAACAGCACATCAAAAGACAACTGCCGGAGTGCAGGCTGAGTTTAGAAGAGGCCAAAATACTAGGGATATTATAGCTAATGTTAGATGGATCTTGACTAAAAGCAGAGAGTACCAGAGGAATGTCTATCTGTGTTTCATTGACTGTGCAAAGAAAGGTATTTGACTGTGTGGATCACAACAAACTGTGGCTGACTCTGAGGAGAATGGGAATCCTGGAACACTTGGTTGTGCTTATGTGAAACCTATACTAGGACCAGGAGACAGTCGTGAGAACAGAGCAAGGAAACACTGCATGGTTCAAAATTGGGAAGAGTGTATACCTAGAAATGTGTCCTATCTCCATATCTTTTCAATCTATATATGGAACAGATTATCAGGGAGGCGGGGCTCTATGAGGAGAAATGTGGTATCAGGATAGGAGGTAGACTCATCATGAATCTGTGTTATACAGATGACACAACCCTGCTTGCTGAAACTGCAGAAGACCTGAAGCACTTGCTGCAGAGGGTCAAGGACTGGAGCCTTCAATATGGATGGAAGCTCAACATCAAAAAAATAAAGATACTCACCACTGGGTCAATTGGCAGCATCATGATAGATGGTGAAGAGATTGAGATTATTGACAGCATCAGTTTGCTTGGGTCCACAATCAACATTCTTGGTACCAGCATCCCAGAAATTAAAGGACAAATTTCATTGGGAAACTCTGCTGTCAAAGACCTCTCCAAAGTACTGAAAAGCAATGATGTCTGTCTGGAGACTAAAGTGTGCCTGATACAAGCATTGACCTTTGCAATTTACTTGTTATGCACTGGAAAGCTGGACAATGACTAGGGATTATAGAAGGAGAATTGATGCCTTTGAACTGTGGTGCTGGAGAAGAATATTGAATATACACTAGTCTGCTAAGAGAACAAACAAGTTCATTCTGAAGAGGGTGAGGCCAGGCAGCTTCTTGGAGGCAAGGATTCTGAGGCTTCGTTTGACTTTGGACATGCTGCAAGGCAGGATCAGTCCTTGGAAAAGGATGTTAGGCTTGGGAGGGTGGAGGGACAGTGTAAAAGAGGAAGATTCTCGATAAGATGGATTGATTCAGTGACTGGGGTAATGGGGGTAGGTATATCAGAGACAATAAGATTGGCACAGGATAGAGCAGGGTTTAGGGCTGTTGTACTTAAGGCGACTATGAGTCAGAGGAGATTTGACGACATAACAACAACAACATGCTTAAGCTGTCCAAATGACTGCCCCGTTAAAGACCAGTTCCCAGCCTTCCTTGCACGCTAGATGTTGTTTCATGACTCAATTTAGGCCAAGAAAAAGTGAACAAAAGTGTTGTTTACCACTTCTAAGGTAAAATCAAAAGGAGTAAGTCTTTCTAATTCTATTATGTGAAAATCAGGATATATCTCAATCTTATTTAAGCCACTTTAGCATTTCTTCATTACATGATCTTGGACTGTAACACACTTAGTCTTGTTTTTTTAGGGTTTGTATTTTTTTATTTTAATTTTTAATATGAGAATAATACCTAGCAGGTATTTTTGTAAAGAAAAGTATGAAGCTGGAGCAAAAATAGCAACGTATTCAGACTTGGGCAGCTTCCTTTGTGGCTGATTGATCTTAAATTATATCTGAGCAGAAGTGAAAGTGAGACACCTGGGGTGACTGCCTTATGCCAAGTTCAGTAACAGTCAAGATGAGGCACTACAGTACACCTCCACTCACCTGTACCCATGGTTCTGAGGTCAGTGGGATAATCAAACAAAATAGTCAAACTTCTTAGTGCTGATGGCAGGGAAGAGTGTGGACAAGTATTTAGGAAAAGGAATTGGATAAAATCTGTAGGAAGGAGAATGAGATTAAAATTCTATTCCTTACCTCAACACAAAATTTTTGTTTAGTATCCATCCTTATTGCTGTTTTGTGTAGTTAGATCTGTTTTGGGACTCTATTGAAGTGCTGAGTTCAGTATTAAGGCCAAGAGAAGAGGGACATTTGGGATACCTGCTACAGCAAGCTGACCAGTAGATGCTGCACCTAAGGGTGGGACCAGGTCTGTAGTGGTAACAGGTGGTAGTGTCAGCCACACCTAGATACTAAACCAAGTAATTAAATGTTGGGAAATGTCCGTTTTCACATACAGGGGCAAAACCAAACTCATGTCGTAATTTCTTAATTACAATCACTAGAAATCTTATGCTGCTCTCACGGGAGCGCTTGTGTCCAAGTAGGTAGGGAGTTGGGCTGCCAATCCAAAGGAACAGAAGTTCGAAAGTACCAGCAGCTCCCATGTGATTTGTAGCCTTGGAAAACCTGCTTGCAGGTCGAGTAGGAGCCAGTTCCAACTCAGTGAAAATGGATTTTTTTAGTTTTTTTAATCTTATGAAAAATAACTGGCACATGTTTTTATTAATATTGCATTTCAAAACTCAGGTATCACCAAGGAGTTTGGGGCACAGGGAGCTTTGGTGGAGCAGCCTGTAGTAAACTGCACCTGTGGCTCCCAGGGAGAAAGATGAACAGATCCCTCCAGTTGCAATTTACAGTGTTGGGAAACCCAGTGGACAATCACTAATAAGTCAGAACCAATATGACAATGTTGTTGTTGTTGTTGTTGTTGTTGTTAAGTGCCGTCGAGTCGCAGGCGACTCAAAGCGACCCTATGAAGGAGAGTCCTCAACGCTTGGGTGTCTCTCATCCTCTCTCCAGGTTCATAGGGTTTCCGAAGGCAAGCTATTATGGAAGTGGATGCCACTCCTCCTTCTAAAATATGACAATAGGATATGAGAATTTGAGTTTTTGAAGTATCAACCTCTTATAATCAGAATTTTGTCAGCACTTACCCCATTTTATTTTGGTCCTGGTTCTCCATGTTGAGAAACTTCTGAATCTGGATTAGGGGTCTTGACTTTTAATCTGGTGGGGGAGAAAAGCAATTCAGAGTCCAAAAACATTTACCTTTATTAACCTGTAAAACATCTAAATATTTTTGCTACTGGTAAAGCCTTTAGTGTTAGTTTCTCTGATTGAAGTAGCTCAGATGCTACTTTTCAGATTAAAACATTTTCAGACAAAAATGCTGAAACTTGGGCTTTTTATGAAGGTGAGGTGCCCCAACGCATTCATGATTTTGGCTAAGTAGTGAGCTGGAATACAAAGAGTTAAGTAGTGATACTGACTGAAATAAACATTGATTCACTATTTACTTGGGGCTAGGTACTATGCCGAGTACACTGGAATGAGTAATCAAGAATTTTTACTCAAAATGACTTTTCGTTGGCTGTTCTCAAGCTTCCTTTTCCAGTGTGATCCTCTGCATGAAATAGTTTGCCTTTATTGGATAAATTATTTTTTACTCAAGAATTTGGTAAATTCACCATTCTATGAATGAAAATACTATGAAATTTTGGGCAGAGAGCCCAAGAATTGTCTAAAAATAGAAATCTTGAAATTCCTTGATGCTTCCAGGGACACTGGCTCAATAATCTGGAAAAACGAACTGTGTTAGTACTTGTGTAGTGTGAAATAATGCTTTTCTTAAAAACAAAGTGTTAGTGGGATGTGGGGAAAACATTTTTGAGGATAAATGGACAAAGCACTAAAAACGGATTTCAGTTCCTTCAAACCACTAACAGTCAACCAAATAGCATAGTGAAAGGATATAGGGGAAACTTCCCAAAATAAAAGGAATCTGAGGGAAATCCTGGAACTGTGTGTGGAGGGGAGGAGTGAGGAGCAGAGTTGGGGAAGGGAAAACTTACAACAGGATGAAAGAATGAGTAAGTGTCTTTGTTTTAGTTAAGTAAGGTTGGGATGAGTGAGAACCATCCATAGCTGACCCTTCAGGGGGTTTTCAGAGGCAGTAAATAGCACGGGAAGAGAATGCCCTGCTTTCTCTCATCGTGGATTCAAAATATGTACCTTTGGGCTGGAAACGAAATTCCTTATCATTAAGGTACTCCTTCCAACTCCTCACTTTAAGATCAGGGAAGCTGAGACACTAAGTGAACTCGGACTTTCCAACTCTAGAAGCCTTTCCACCGCGCGCTCTGGCCCGGCGCCCCTGCCCCGCGCACATTTCACGCCCCCAGACCCCGAGCTGCAGGCCTGTAGGGGGTCTCACCTGCTTCTCTAGGCCGAGGCCGAGGGAGGAGGCCAGGGTTGGGCTCTCCGTGCTGCCCCGCGCGGGCGACCGGGAAGGTCTGAGGCCCCGGGGCAGGAGCGCGGGGCCGCCCGCCAGCCCGTGTGCCCACCCACCCCGAGTGCCCCACCGCCACCGCTCCCGCTCCCGCGCTCCCGCCGCCCTGCTCCGCTGCCGCACGGCCTCTCCCGCCGGTTCCTCACCCGCCCGCCGCGTGGCATCTGTTGCCATGGCGATGCGGTCGGAACTCGGGGTGGGGTGGAGGTGGAGGTGAGGGACCCAGAGGAAGGCAAAGGCGCGGGCGGACTCGCGGGTCTTGGCTGCGGTAACGTGAACCACTGCAGGCGCGACCTGGAGGAGCCTCCCGGGAGCCTGAACCCGTGTCCGCCGTTCACCAGGAGCCAAGGCAATGCATGCTGCATGAACGACCGAAATAACGAGGAAAAAGTAAAAATGACACCCAAAGTCCTTGGCCTTCTTTCCCCCCACGAGAAACTGAAAGAGGAGGAAAGACCCTAGGTGGAATGAGCTGCTGAAACGCCCCTCGGCGCCCCAGGCCGGCGCTCTCACTGCCCGGCCGTCCGCAGGCCTCGCCCGACTGCAGCTTGTGTACCTTTCTCCCCCACAAGGCACATTAGTCCGCTTGATGGTGGAGCCTCTGTGTGTCTCCTTTTCAAAGAGGGAAAAAGCTCCTCAACTGAAGGAACTGGACTGGAACCCAGAGTTACTGATTCCAAATTCTGTCCATCAAATTCCAAGAATAATTGATGACAGAAGCTCTGTCGCTGTCCTGATTTCGTGTTTCATAAAGGAAATGACAGGAAAGGATGTGATATTCTGTATAGCTTGAGACTTTTTTTAAAAAGCTTGAGACTTTTTAAATTATAACTTTTGCTGCTAAAAATATGCACAACAGAACAGTTCTACTTGTACAGTTCAATGACATTGATTTACTTGTGTGTAAAATCTCAGCCTCTTGATTTGTGCCCCCTATATTAACATAAACTCATTGCTCTCTTAAGTTCTCTATCCTGACCAGTTTTTGCCAGTTTGATTTGGCTTACATCATTCTTTAAAAGACTACAAGCGTCCAGAAAGACGTTCTTTACTGATTAATGTTCTTAATAGAAGACTTAAATATTTGAGTTTTGTATTTGAAAAATTTATTTTATAAAAATTTATTTTTGTGATTTGAACGAAAGTTTAAAAAAGCACGTTGGTTTTTCATGAAGTCATTCATATACATCTTGGGTTTTGTTATTTTTTAAAATTTTCTTTTCTATTGGTTGTCACACAAAATTCATGGACATTGTGTATACACTTTCTTTCATTCGCTTTGTTCCATACAATCATTCCTATGTATTATGTTTTATAAAATTAATCACCATTGGACTAGTTCCACCATTACTATTTTCTTTTTTCAGATCTCTGCCTGATCTTTCCCATATCCTTTATCCCTTCCCTGGACCAACCAAATTGTGCAACCCTATGATTTTGCCCCTACCCATCCTCACCCTTCTGAAACCATCCCTTTCCCCCTTGGGTCCCAATAGATGTTTTACTAGTTATCCTTCTAGTTTTAAAACAATGGTCTTATGCGGTATTTGTCCTTATGAGACTGGTTAGTGTACTCAGCATAATGCTTTCCAGTCTTTCCCAAGTTGCATAGTATTTTTTAAACCATTGCTCCTGAGTGCTGCATAGTATTCCACTGTGTGAATGTACCACAATGTTGCAAATCCATTCAGTTGTGGTTGGACATTTGGGTTGTTTCTATGTTCTTAAAATGGTGAAAAATGCTACAAAGAGCATTTGTGTTCAAATGTCTATTTGTGTCTCAGTTCTCATTTCCTTGGGATATATTCCTAGTAGTCCTACAGCTGGGTTATATAGAGTTTCTATGTTCAACTTTATGAGGAAATGCCAAAATGCCTTCTAGAGTGGCTGCGACATTTTGCAACCCCACCAACAGTGTATGATAGTTCCCACCTTTCCACATCCTCTCCATTTATTGCTTGCTGCCCTGATAAACTTTGCCACTGCTACTGCAGTGAGATGATATCTCATTGTAGTTTTGATTTACATCTCTCTTATTGCCAATGATTTTGAGCATTTCTTCATGTGTCTGTTGGCCGTCTAAATGTCTTCATCTGTGAAGTCTTTCCATGTCTTTTGCCCATTTTGTAATTGGATTACCAGTGTTTTTCTTCTTGAGGCCAAGTAGTATTCTGTAAACTTTTGTTATGAGACCCTTATATGAGGTGATATTGCCAAATGTTTTTTCCCCAGTCAGTAGGTTTTCTTTTCATCCTGATAGGAAAAGTTTTTAATGAGCACAGGGGTTTAATCTTTAGAAAGTCCAGTTCATCAGTTTTATCCGCTCCACTTTGTGGATTTCTGGCTGTTTTCATCAGTCTCTTTATACTATAGACAGGCCTTTAATCTTGGTCCCATTGAGTATCTTTTAAACTTTATGGTTTGGGGCTATACTCCCAGGTCTCTGATCCACTTTGAGTTCATTTTTTTTTGGATGAGATGCAGATCCTGTTTTGGTTTTCTGTGGATAGCAATCCTGTTTGTTGTTTATTGTTTGTTTGTTTTTCATTTTAGTGTGTGTATCATCGAATTGGATCATACTGGACAGGAGGAGATTGCCTCTCCTTCTCCAGTAGAGCATCTGATGGATTCGAACCACTTGCCTCAGGGACTACAGTGCAGCTTTTTGCCAGTAGGCGACCAGACTCCCTTACCAATCTTGTTTTGCCAACACCATTTATTGGAGAGGTTGTCATTTCCCCATTTGATAGGTTTTATTTCTTTATTGAATGTTAGTTGACGATAGATAGGCCCATTTCTGGGTTCTCGGTTCTATTCCATTGGTCTGTGTGCCTGTTATTGTGGCAGTACCATGCATGCTGTTTTGGTTACTACCCATGTGTTTTGAGATCAGGGAGTGCTATGCCTCCTACTACATTTTTGTTTTTCAGAAATGATTTGCTTATTAGGGAGTCTCTTTCTTCTCCAAATAAACTTGACAATTTCTTTTTCCATCAACTTGAAAAATGAATTTGGTATCTGTATTGGGATTGCATTGAATGTGTAGACTGCTTCTAGTAAGATTGTATTTTGCACTATATTGAGTCTTCTTACTCATAAACAGGGCACTTAAATTGTTCTATTTAAGTCTTTTACTATATCTTGTGAAATTGTTCTGTAGTTTTCTTTGTACAGGTATTTTGTGTCTCTAGTTAGGTTTATTCCCAAGTATCTCAATTTGTGGTTGACTATTATAAATGGTATTTCTTTCTTGGTTTCCTTCTCTGAGTTCTCTTTTTTACTGTAGAGGAATCCCATCGACTGTTGGATATTGATCTTGTATCTTGCCCCCTACTAAATTGGTCGACTAGCTCTAACGGGTTTTTTTGTCGAGTCCTTGGGGTTTTCTTTGTACACAACCATATCATCTGCATACAGCAATAGTTTAACCATCTCTTTGCCAATCTGGAGGCCTTTTATTTCCTTCTATTATTGTATTGCTCTAGCAAGTACTTCCGATACAATATTGAATAGAAGTGGTGACAGTTGTCATCCTTGTCTGGCCCTTGTTTGCAAGGAAAAGACTTTGTCCATTGAGAATGATGTTGGCTCTTGCTCTTTCACTTTGTTGAGGAAATTTCCTTCTATTCCTATTTTGCTGAGCATCTTAATCTGAAAGGGGTGCTAGATTTTGTCAAATGTCCTTTCTGCATTAATTTCTAAGATCATAGAGGCTTTTGTTATTTGCTTTGTTAATTTGATGAAGTACGGTGATTGTCTTTCTTAGGTTGAACCATCCTTGCATACCTATTATGAATCCCACTTGTCATGATGATTTTTTTTTTAGTGTGCTGTTGGCTAAGATTTTATTAAGGATTTTTGCATCTATGTCTATGAGAGATACTGGTCTGTAGTTTTCTTTTTTGGTCATGTCTTTGGTATTAGGGTTATGCTTGCTTCATAGAATGTCTCTGTAAGTGTTCCTTCTTTTTTTCTGTTTTTTGAAATAATTTAAGTAGAATTGGTGACAGATCTTCTCTGAATGTTTGATATAATCCAGGCATGAAGCCATCTTGTCCAGGATACTTTTTGTGGAGGAGTATACTTATGACCTGAACAACTTATTCTTTTGTGATGAGTCTGTTCAAGTGTTTTACCTCTGTCCTTGTCAATCTGGGTAGGGGATGAGTTTCAAGGAATTTGTCTATTTCCTCTAGGTTTTTAAACTTATCAGAGCTTTTCATAATATTCTAATATTATAGATTTAATTTCATCTGGTTCTGTTGTGATGTCACCTCAATCATTAATTAGTTATTTGTTTCTTCTCCTTTTTTTCTTTTGTTAAGTTTGCCAGTGGCTTGTCAATTTTATTGATCCTTTAAAAAAAAAACCAGCTCCTAGTTTTATTGATGGTTTGAATTATTTTTCTGTATTCTCTCTCACTGATTTCAGTTCTTGTTCTTATAATTTCCTTTCTTCTAGAGGCTCTGTGGTTAGATGTTATTTTTCTATTTGATGAAGGGGTTGAGTAAGATCATTAATTTTGTTTTGCTTTATTTTGTTTTAATATATGTTTGCTTATTGCTATGAACTCTATGAACTACCCCCTGAGGACTGCCAGAACTACATCTCAAAGGTTTTGGTACATTGAATTTTCATTTTCATTTATTTCAAGGAACGTTTTTTTTATTTCATTCTTTTTTCTTCTATAACCCAATTTGTTCTAACAGGGTGTTATTTAGCCTCCATGTTGGTGGTTTTGTAAGCTTTATCCTCTTGTGGTTAATTTCTAGATTTATGGCATTGTGGTCTAAGAAGATACTTATATTATTTTTATGGTTTTTAATTTGTTGAAACTTGCTTTGTGTCTTAATATGTGATCAATTCTGGAGAATGTACCATGTGCACTTGAGAAGAAAGTGAATTGAATTTTAGTTGGGTACAGTACTCACAATACATCCACAAGGTCATGATGGATGAATGTGTAGTCTAGATCTTCTGCAACGTTATTAAGTTTCTTTTGAGTTGACCTATCCTTTGATGAAAGCAGCATGTCAAAGTCTCCTACCAGTTTGTGGTGCTGTCTATTTTTCTCTTCAATTCTGTTAACTGCTTTATGTGTTTTGCAGGTCTATCATTTGGTGCATAGATGTTGATCAAGGTTATATCTTCTTGAATTACTGTGTCTTTCATCATTTTATAGTACCGTTCCTTATCTTTATGGTGGATTTCATTCTGAAGTTGATTTTATCAGAGATTAGTATTGCCACTCCTGCTTTTTTGGTGGATACTATTTGCTTGGTATATTTTTTCCAGCCTTTGATTTTGAGTCTATCTTTCTCTTCATTTCTTAGATGTGTCCCTTGTAGGCAACATATTGATGAGCTTTGATTTTTTTTATCCATTCTGTTATTAATTTTCTCTTGATTAAGCCTTTTAGTCCATCCATATTAAGCATAATTATTGACAGGCCAGGGTTTTTTTTTAAACTTTTAAAAATTAATTTTAATGAAAGTTTACAGAGACTTAGGGTTTTCATTCATTCATTGTTGCACTTTTCTTCCTGCCTATCCCCTCCTTCCCAATTTGCACTTCTCTTTGAAAAGTAATAGAAAAATTCTTTCATTGTTATATAATTCCTTCCCCAAGCCCACTCCACTGTGCAGCCTTCATTCTGAACTCATGTCATGACAATAATACCTGATCATATATCCCTTTTAAACAGTTCTCTCCTTCATCTGTTTCAATCCAGTGTACATTGTTTATCCCCTCTTTCTCAGTCTTCCCTCAACTTTGATGTCAGTTCCGTTTTACAACAGTGGCCCTATGTAATATTTGTCCTTTCATGACTGAGATATTTCACTAAGCATAATGTCCTCCAGGGTCACCCATTTTGTATAATATTTCATGAGTTCCTTATTTTTAAATGAAGCATAGTATTCCATTGTGTGAATATACCACAGCTTCTCTATCCGTTCTTTTGTTGATGAGCTCTTGGGTTGTTTCCAACTCTTTGCTATTATAAACAAAGCAGCAATAAACATGAGTGTGCATAAATCTGTTTAGGTGGCAGTTATAGTTCCTTTAAGGTTTATTTCCAGTAGTGGAATTGCTGGGTCAAACAGTATTTCTATTTTCAACGTTTTTGCCTTTCATAGTGGTTGCACCATTTTACACTCCCACCAACAGTAAATAATGGTTCCAGTTTCTCCACAACCTCACGAGCATTTGATGTTTGCTGTTGTGTAAAATTTTGCTATTCTGATTGAGATGAGATGCTATCTCATAGTTGTTTTGATTTGCATCTCTCTTAGAGCTAGGAATTTTGAACATTTCTTCATGTGTTTATTGGCCATCTGAATGTCTTCTTTGGTGAAGTGTCTGTTCATATCCTGTGCCCATTTTTCAATTGGGTTGTTCACCTTTATTTTGTTGTGTTGCTCAATTACTTTATAAATTCTAGATATCAGTCCCTTGTCTGACATGTCATTACCAAATATTTTTTCCCAATCTGTTGCTTCCCATTTCACCTTGTTGGAGAAGTTTTTGGATATGCATAGGGATTTGATTCTTAGAAGGTCCCGTTAATCTATTTTATCCTCTCCTGGTTGTAGATTTTCCAGGATGCTTGGAAGACTTAGGATTTCTAAGCTTTTCTCTAATGAAGTTTATAGATCTTGGTTTTAGTTCTAGGTCCATGATCCATTTTGAGTTGGTTTTTGTGTATGGAGTGAGTTGTCGATCTTGCTTGAGTTTTCTGCAGATAGTTTTCCAGTTTTGCCAACACCATTTGTTAAAAATGTTGTCATTTCCCCATTTAACTGATTTAATCTCCTTGTCAAAAATCAATTGGCCGTAGGTAGATGGACTGATTTCTGGATTCTCGATTCTGTGTCTGTCATTGTACCAGTACCATGCT
>NW_006399953.1:1019997-1022006 GCF_000299155.1 Elephantulus edwardii
TGAGCAAGGGATATTCTTCCACTTCTCCAGGTCTCCTTTTGTTTCTTGTAGTAATGTTTTGTAGTTTTCTTTGAATAGATCCTTTGTGCTTCTGGTTAGCTTTACTCCTATGTATTTTTAATCTTGTGATAAGCTATTGTGAAGGGTATTGTTTCTCTTAATTTCAGTCCTGTATTCTCTTTGTCACTGTAGAGAAATCCAACTGATTTTTGTATGTTGTTCTTGTATCCTGCCCCTTTGTTGAATTGGTCAACTATATTCAATAGTTTTCTTGCTGAGTCTTTAGGGTTTTCTAATTATACTGTCATATCATAGTCATAGAGAGATAATTTTACCTATAGCTAAGACTTCCAATACAATAGTGACTAGGAATGGTGATAGTGGGCATCTTTGCCTAGTTCCTGTTCTCAAGGGAATGCCTTTAATCTCTCTCCATTGAGAACAATGTTAGCTCTTGGGTTTGTGTATATACTTTTTACTATGTTGAAGAAATTCCCCTCTAATCCTATTTTGTTGAGTGTTTTAATCAGGAAACGGTGTTGGATTTTGTCAAAGACCTTTTCTGCATCAATTGATAAGATCATGTGGTTCTTATTCTTTGCTTTGTTAATGTGATGAATTAGATTGATTGTTTTTCTTATGTAGAACATCCTTGCATATCTGTTATGAATCTCACTTGGTCCTGGTGAATTATTTTTTTGATATATTATTAGATTCTATTCCCCAAGATTTTATTCAGGATTTATGCATCAATGTTCATGAGAGATATTGGCCTATAGTTTTCTATTTTGGTGGTGTCTTTACCTGGCTTTCAGTATCAAGGATATGTTTGCTTCATAGAATGAGTCTGGGAGAATTCCATCTTTTTCTATTTTCTTAAATAGTTTATGTAGGATTAGTGACAGATCTTCTCTTAATGTTTGATGAAATTCACTTGTAAAACCATCTGGTCCAGGACTCTTTTTGGCTGGAAGTTGTTTTATTGTCTTTTCAATTTCTTCTTTTGTAATGGGTCTGTTCAGGTGTTCAATTTCGGTTGGTGTCAGTTTAGGTAGGTTGTAAATTTCTAAGTATTTGTCCATTTCCTCTAGATTTTCCTATGTGTTTGAGTATAATTTTTCATAACATTCCAATGTTAGCCTTTTAATTTTAGTTGGTCCTGTTGTGACATTGTCCCTTTTATCTCTTATTTGGATTATTTATGTCTTGTCCTTCTTTTCCTTTGTTTTCCTAGTGACAGGCCTGGTTTTATCCTTACTATTTTGCTGTGTTTCCTTCTCTGTGTTTTCTAGTTACTATCATCCATCCACTTTCCTTTGGTGTCTCTGTGTGAAGGACTTCCCTTAAAAATTCTTAGAGATTTGGTCTTGTTTTTCAAATTACTTAAGATTTTTTTTTCTGCTAAAGATGTAATTTCTCCTTCATATCTGATGGAGAGCTTTTCTGGGTACAGGATCTTGGGCTGGCAATAATTTTCTTACAAATTTCTGTATATGCAGTCCCATTGTCTTCTTCCTCACGTGGTTTCTTTAGAAAAATCAGAACTTAATCTCATTTTTTTCCTTTGTAATAGACTCTGGTTTTATTGTGCTGCTTTTAGTATTTTATCCTTATCTTTTATTTTGGAGAATTTGACTATGATATGTCTTGAAATTTTTCTTTTTTGGGCCTAGTCTATTTGGTGTCACTGAGCTGCTGGAATGTGAATTTTCTCATTCTTCATAATACCTGAGAAGTTTCCTTCTAGCACCTCTTCCACAATTTCTCAGTAACCTCCCTCTCTCTCTTCCTTTTGATGCCATACAACATGATTCTGATGTTTTCTTTATGGGTCATCTCTGATTTTCCTTCTAGTCTGTTCCCATTGAAGTTTTTGTCTTCCAACTCACTGATTCTCTGCTCTATGTCTTCTGTTCTACTTTTTTGGTCTCTCCATCATTTTGGACATCTGCCATTTTAGTCTTAATATTCTGATTTCAGAACCATCTCAGGAACAGGTTTGAGGCCTT
>NW_006399953.1:1022546-1025359 GCF_000299155.1 Elephantulus edwardii
GGTATACCAATTGATGTATTTCAACTAACAGATGCTGTCCTAGATGTGCTCACAAAGTTGTGCCAAGAAATCTGGAGAACAACCACCTGGCAGACTAGAAGAGATCTATATTTGTTCCCATTCCAAAGAAGGGTGACCCAACAGAGCGTGGAAACTATAAAACAATATCATTGATTTCACACTCAAGCAAGATTCTGCTGAAGACTATCCAAAAATGACTGGAACAAGCACATCAGCAGAGAACTGCCAGAAGTCCAGGCTGGTTTTAGAAGGGGTCGTGGTCCTAGGGCTATTGTAGCTAATGCTAGATGGATCTTAGCTGATAGCAGGGAATACCAGAGGAATGTATATATCCGTGTTTCATTGATTATGCAAAGGCATTTGACTGTGTGGATCATAACAAACTATGGCTGACTCTGACTCTGAGAAGAATGGGAATCACAGAACACTTGATCGTGCTAATGAGAAACCTATACTTGAACCAGGAAGCAGTAGTCAGGACAGAGGAAGGAAATACTGCGTGGATCAAAATTGGGAAGGAGTACACCATGGATGTGTCCTATCTCCATACCTTTTCAACCTACATGCAGAACAGATTATCCAGGAGGCTGGGCTCTATGAGGAGAAGTGTGGCATCAGGATCGGTATAAGATCCATCAACAATCTGCGTTAAGCAGATGACACACATCTCTGCTGAAACTGAGGAACACCTAAAGCACTTGCTGCAGAGCGTCAAGGACTGCAGCCTTCAATATGGACTGAGGCTCAATATCAAGAAGACAAAGATTCTCACCACTGGGCCAATTGGCAGCAATCAGGATGGATGGTTAAGAGATTGAGATTGTTCATAGATTTAGTCTGCTTGACTCCACAGTCAACACTCTTGGCACCAGCAGCCAGGAAATTAAGACATATTGTGATGGGAAAGTCTGCTGTTAGGGACCTCTCCAAAGTGCTGAAGAGCAATGGTGTCTCTCTGGAGACTAAGGTGCCCCTGATATAGGCCATGGTCTTTGCAATCACTTGTTATGCATCAGAGAGTTGGACAATGATTAGGGAGGATAGAAGGAGAATTGATGCCTTTGAGTTGTGGTGCTGGAGAAGAGTATTGATTGTACCATGGACTGCTAAGAAAACAAACAGGTTCATCCTGGAGAGGGTTAAACTGGGCTGCTCCTTGGTGTCAACTATTCTCAGGCTTTGTTTGACGTACTTTGGACATGTTGTAAGGAGGGACCAGTCCTTGGAGAGGGACATCATGCTTGGGAGCATGGAGGGACAGCGCCGGAGAGGAAGACCCTCTATGAGGTGGATTGATTCAGTGACTGGGGTAATCGACATGGGGGTGTCAGAGACAGTGAGATTGGAACAGGACAGAGAAGTGTTTGGAGATGTTGTACATAGGGTAGCTATGAGTCTCAGGGAACTCTATGGCACATAACAACAACAACAACAGCATTCTGGATTGTATTCTCATGTATTTCTGTTATTTTAAGTACTGTGTTGATTGTACTGTCTCTATCTTGTGATGAGTTTTAATTTTTTATACCTCTTTATCTATAGTTTAATATTTTTCTCCCATCTTTTACATTTTCTTTTGTAGTAGTGCAAGTTCCTCCTCATCAGTATAGTTCTCTGGCTTTCTGTCTCTGGAGTATTTAATTTCTTAATGAATCCTGTTGTTTCTATCATCATTTTCATCTTCTTTTATAGTTGTTAAATAACTTCCCATCATTTGTACTTTCTTTCATAGTTATTTGAATGCCTCCACATCAACATATATTTTGTGCCTTCTTGACTCTGGGGTATTCATTGGGTCTTCATTATTCTCTGGTGTTTTGTTTTTTTTTTTCTTTTTTTTAAAGAAGGCTTAATTTGTCTTTTCATAGTGTTTGAAGCTCCCTGATGCTTTCTTGACGTTATGCGAAGTTTTGCTTGATAAGGTTTAGGCTGTTTCTATTGTGTCGGTGTAAGTTGTCAGTAGTTCTTATAATGTTATTGATTAGTTGCCAGGTTAAAATGTTCAATTTATAGAGTGAGCCACTCACTCTACTGAAAGGCTTTTCTGGGGAAAATTGCCTTTCCTAAAGTCCTTCAGGTTCTCTCTGGTCTGCATTGCAGCCCTGCAGAAATCTTGTCTTAATGTAGTCCTCTGTTCTTACTCTATTTCACTCCTTTGCCTATGGATTGGGTGAGTGGTGCATAACCAGATGCTCCACTTGTGCAGTTTCTGTCCAGGAGAGTATTAAGTAAGCTCTCTTCCTCACAATTCAGTGTACCAGCTGAGAAAGCTGAGCAAGTCTTTGCTCTGCTTGTAGTTTTCTCTCCCTAAGTCTCTTGTCTTGTTTGGCACCTGGGATGGCCCCATTTCCATGGAGTCAAGGATACCCACAGGAAGGGACCTTTCCTCAGGGAAGTTTCAGTGCCCACTTACCTCCCTCCATCTTGTTTTATAAATTAATTACAGTATCCACAAAGTGATCACACTACTTCCCCTTAGTTCTGATTTCCACAATACTTCTGTTCCACCCCTTTCTGCCTTCAGGGTTTTATCCTCGGGTAAATGTGACTCTTCTAATATTAAGGTTGATTATTCTAAGTTGTTTCCCTTTTGTTGTTGTTGTTATGTACCGTCGAATCGTTTTCGACTCATAGCCACCCTATGCACAACAGCCCTAAACCCTGCTCTATCCTGCGCCAACCGCACTGCCTCCGACACACCCATCCCGATTACCCCAGTCACCGAATCAATCCATCTCATAGAGGGTCTTCCCTCCTGCACTGTCCCTCCACCCTCCCAAGCATGATGTCCC
>NW_006399953.1:1025554-1032498 GCF_000299155.1 Elephantulus edwardii
CATCCACTCTCCTTCTGTCCTCCCTAGTCATTGTTTCCCTTATAGACCTGTCTATTATTTGACTAAAAGTTGAGTCACAGCCATAAGCTTTGTTTCAGTTTTGAAGGATGACTAAGAACCATAGTCTGAGGACTTCATCAGTCTCTATCAGACCAGTAAGCCTGAATTGCTTTTTTTAGTATGTCCCACATTTTCCCCACTTTGTCCAGCATCCTCTTCTGTAATCCCTTCTAGAGTAGTCTACCTGGGAACCATCTAGGTCTTCTGGTCTCAGGGTTTTATAAGTGGAAGTTCTCAGAAGTTGAGTTTGTGGAAGTTGAGGTTCACATATCCATCAGTTCTTTAGACTAATTTTTTCAGTGCATCTTTAGTTTCCTCTCTGGGGAAGAGGAAGTGAGGAGAGACCAGTAGCTGCACCTTAGATGCCTATTCAAAAGCTTTTAATATCCCAGTGGGTAATAATTGAAGCCAGATATAGAATGAGGGAAGCCAAATATCAAATTAATATTTTAATAGTAGACCAAATGATATATCAGGATATGAGGGAGGCTTAATACAAGCTTAAGGTCACCTTGTGGCACTAAGGCATTCCCTAAGAGTCAACATTGTTCTAAGTTGGTGTTAACTGAATCCCTCCCTCTTGAGATAAGTATAAAGAGGGACTTGGCCATATCTGCAAAAGACTTCCTCATGATTCCTTATTTTTGTTTTGTACTTCCTTATGATTTTCCTTTGTTTACCTTCCTTATTATTCTCAATAAATACCCAGAGAGGCATGGCTTGAGGCCTTCAGTCATGGGAACTGTTGGCCCCCAGCTTTTCACGCTCTCAGTTCTATATAATTTCTGTAGCCTTGTTCACCTATTCACATTTGTTCATCTTGTCTGCCTAAGGCCACTATCATTGTTTCTAAAAAGTAAAGAAAGGCTTATACACAGATGGAATCTTTTTTAAATTGTTTACAGGGATAAGAAGGGATGGAGAGAGGAGTAAAAATTAATGAATAGATAATAGACACTTATTAAGATGAGTAAAGGGAAAGGCAGTACATACATACATACAGTAAGAGAGTGATTGGCACAATGCCATGGAAGAGAGTAAAGGCACAGAAATGTATATGAAAAATACACTCAGGAGCTGAAAATGTCTATTTTAGGAATAGAATTCCTTCTTAATACATTCAGTCGATTAACTTCTAATTCTTAAAATCTTTTATTTGCACTCTACTTTCATAATATTAACATTAATTTGCTACTTTAACATGGTTATCAATTTCATTCCCTCCCAAACTCCTCCACCTAGGTTTCATTTGAATTTCATAAAACTCTTTGCTGCTTCTTGACAAATTGAGTTTCATAGATGAATTGTACAAAGTAACACAGGTTATTAGTTTTAATAAGTGTTTCATAATGCTCATGTTATGATTGAATGAAGAGGGTGATCGTTTCATCTTAACTTGAAATTTTCCATTATTCTGAAAAGCCTAGTCATGTTATTTTATGCTTTTGTAAACTAAATGAGGCAATGTAATTTTCCCCTGACTTTACTTGAGGAAAGGAAAATTGAACTTGGAAGGAAATGTTAATGGCATTTTAGGATGCCCAAGGTGACTCAGGCTTGTGCACCTCTTTCCCATTGATGAGGACTTTTCCAATCATTATTAGTTCTCAGACACTCAAAAGTGTTCTGTGAAGCAAGTGTGACAGGCACTATTAACAGATTATAAAGTGAAGGCTTCGTAGTATTTAGTTGTGTGAATGTACCATAATATCTCAATCCATTCATTTGTTGTTGGACATTTGGGCTGTTTTCATATTCTTGCAGTGGTGAATAATGCTGCTATGAACATTGGTGTACAAATCTCCGTTTGTGCCTCAGTTCTCATTTTTTCAAGATATATTCCAAGTAGTGGAATAGCTGGGTCGTATGGAATTTCTATGTTCAGCTTTTTGAGGAAGTGCCAAACTGCCTTTCAGAACAGTTGTATCATTTTACAATCCCACCAATAATGTATGAGTTCCTTTCTTGCCACATCCTCTCCAACATCTATTGCTGCTCTGTTAAACTTTGCCACTGTTACTGGCGTGAGATGGTACCTCATTGTGGTTTTGATTTGCATCTCTCTTACTGCCAGTGATTTTGAGCATTTGTTCATGTGTTTGTTTGCTATTTGAATATCTTCCTCTGTGAAAATTCTTTCCATGTCTTTTGCCCATTTTGTAATTGGGATATCAGTCTTTTTCTTGTGGAGGCCCAGGAATATTCTGTAAACTTTTTTTATAAGACTCTTGTCTGAGATTATATTACCAAATGTTTGTTCCCAGTGTCTAGGTTTTCTTTTAACCCTTTTGGGAAAAGTTTTTTATGTGCACAACAGGAATTTAATCTTTAGAAAGTCCCATGCATCAATTTTATCCTCTTCAGAGCAGGAGCAATGATTTTGTAAATTATTACCTAACTTGCGAGGGACTGGAGAGCATTATGTTGAATGAACTAACTCAGTCCCACAAGGACAAATATTGTATAAAATCGTTATGAGAATATGCAGGGGGAGGGGGAATTAATCATGGAGTTGTACAATTTGATGGGTGGTTGGTGAGGTAAATTGGAAGAATCTGTTCTCTAAAACAATGTATTCAAATTTTGTAAATAAACTAGTTGTTGTTGTTGTTGATTGCCTTCAAGTCGAACACAACTCAAAGTGATCCTATGAATAAAAGCCCTGAAGTCCCTCTACAACTATCGACATTTATCAAAGTTCGTAGAGTGTCCAAAGGCATATTGTTTACGAAGCGGATGCCACTCTTGCTTAAATAAACTAGTATAAAAATTTTTTAAAAAAAAAGTCTACTTGGGGAGAGGGAAAGGAGGGAGCAGGGGTAAAATGTGCAACAATGAACTAAAATCTGACTTTTCTGTAAACTTTTGTTAAAATCACAAAACATTTTATTTAAATAAAAAAATGTGAAGTCTTATGAAGAATAAAATATTTGTTCAACTTAGATATGAACTTAGGTCATATAACTCCATGTCTACCCAAACCAGGCCCATTGCTATGGAGTCAATTCTGCCTAATAGCAATCCTGACCCACAAGGTTTTCAAGACTAATCTTTAGGGAAGCAGACCGCCATTACTTTCTTCCATGGAGCAGTTGATTTTTCAGCTGAGAATCAAGTGCTTAACCACTGTACCACCATAGTTCCTTAGTCCATATCTAATGTCTTTCAAACTCTGCTAAAGAATAAGGCTGAATATGATTCTTTCAGCAGTTCGAAGCTTGCAGAGATACTTGTACCTCTATTTAAAACCATATTTTCCCCAAGGGGAAAAAAAGATGGATGAGGAGGAGGGCTTGCAAAACAAGAATGAGAGAAAACAAATTGTGCAGGTATTTTTTTTTAAATGTAAGTAAAGAATGTTGTTGTTAAGTGTTTTCAAATTAGTGCTGACTCATAGTGACCCGAATACCTCACAGGGTGGAACTCTGCCTGATCCAGTGCTTTCCTTACAATGGGCGTGTGTGTGTATTCTCTGCTCTAAAGTTGGGATCAGCTCATAGCTGATCCTCCAGTGGATTTTCAGAGTCTGTAAATGGAACAGGAAGAGAATGCCCATCTTTCTTGCTTGGAGGTAAAGGAAGATTCAAGCCATCTGCCTTTAGGCTGCAGCACAACTCCTTACCCACTAGATCACCAGACCTCCCTGTCTTCACAATAGAAACTTCTAATCCAGCTTAATAGGAACAAAGACTTTCATTTCATGATGAGTGTTAAATCTGAAAATGTAATTTTTGACTCATGTACTTATAACTTGTTAGTCAAATTTGTGTCTTCTAGGTTGCAACACCCCCATGATACATCTTCAAGGATATGAATATGTACGGCCAAGCACAATCAATAAGAGTGCATCTAAATTCCAAAATCAATCTCCATAATAGTCTATGTGTTTCCTACTGCCAAAGGGGCCCTTTAGAGTAGTGAGAGAAGATCTTCACCCTGAAACCCACAGCGTCCCTTTTCAGCAGGAAGTAGCTAAGAGAATACGCCATCCCCTTTTCCTTATGAATCAGGGTGAAGTCTCTCTCAGGGAGGAGTGATAGGGAATGGCAAAGGACACACCGACAAAGGAGATTAATCAGAACTGACTTTGACAAGCACTGTGGCAATTGGACAATTAAAACAGACATTCGGATGGCGGGGAAGAAGAACAAACTGGGGAGGAGGGTGGAGAGAATGGTGCGGCAATGAAGGAGTGAAAGCCCAGAATCCCTGTGAATGTTCATTGAAACTAATAAAATTTAATAATAATTAAAAAAAAAGAAAATGTGAAGACACTCCACCACCACCAAGAATTAGCTACAAAGACTTGAGTTTATCCTGAAATCTACCTATTATTAGATTTTTTTTTCTGAAGGGATGAGTTACTTTGCTTAAAAGTTTGCCATTTTTACTTGTACAATCTAGTGATATTAATTACATTCATTATATTGTACAAACATAATCATTATTTCGCTAAGTTTTTCATCACCTCAAGTAAAAACTCAGAAACTCTATGAGCTATAACTCGCTCTCTTCTTAGCCTTGGCCAAACAAAGAAACTTTTTCCTGTGCATTTGTCTATTCTGGATATGTCACTTCAGGTATCTGCCTTATTATACTCAGCATAATGTTTTCAAACCATCTAGAAAGAAGAGTAGCCAAAGTGCTCTATAAGTGGCAAGGATGGTGAGATTTCATCTGATATAACTTGAGGATGTTATTAGGAGGAACCAGTTCCTGGGGATGGACGTTATGCTTAGAAAGTGAAGGGTCAGAAAAAAAATTAAAATAAGAATGACCTTTAAGAAGATGGGCTGACATAGTGACTGTCACATTGGGTTTAAGTGCAGCAGAGGTTCTAAGAACTGTGCAGGGTCAGGTGGCTCTTCTAAGTCACAGGGTCTTCACAGGGTCACTGTGATTCAGTGCCAACCTCACAGTACCTGACAGTAACATGTTTTCAAGGTTTATTTTTTTAATTAAATTTTATTAGTTTTAATGAACATTTACAGAGATTTTTGGGTGTTCATTCATTCATTGTTGCATCAAGGTTTATTAATATCATATCATATCATGTATCAGAACTTCATTTCTATTTATGGCTAATTAATATTCCACTCTGTATACATGACATTTTGTTTATCTAGTAATCTGTAAATATATATATTTGAGCAATCTCTGCTTTTGACTAGTGTGATTAATCTGTGGTAGCCACTGATGTACATGTATATATTTGAGTTCTGCTTTAAAGCCTTTTGGGTATATTCCTAGGAGAAGAAATGGTGACTTCTATACAAAAATTTCAGTCTAGAAACTGAGGTGTCCCTGATCCAGGCCATGGTCTTCATGATTACTTGCAATGCATCAGAGAGGTGGACAATGACTAAGGATGACAGGAGAGGAATTGATGCCTTTGATTTGTGATCCTGGAGAAGAGTCTTGAATATACCATGGACCACCAAGAAAACAAATATGTCTTTCTTGGAGAGGGTGAGACCAATTTCTCCTATGATGCTAGGATTTTGAAGCTCCATCTCACATACTTTGGGCACATGGCTAGAAAGGACTGTTCCTTGGGGACGGGCATTATGGTTGGAAGGGTGAAGGAACAGCACGGTGGAGGAAGAGCCCGGATTAGATGGATTGATACAGTAACTGGGGTGATGGAAGTAGGTGTGTCAGAGTCAATGAGACTGTCTCAGAACAGGGCAGGCTTCAGAGCTGTTGTACATAGGGTTGCTATGAGTTGCAGGCAACTCAATGACACATAACAACAATGTCAACAACAACATGTCTCCAATTCTAGCTTTTGGAAGAACTGCCAAACTTTACCATAGTTACTGCACTCTTTTACATCTTCACTAGCAATGCATGAGGTTCCGAATTCTCCACATCTTCTCCAACAATTCTTGTTTTCTGTTATTTCAATAATAACCACCCTAATGGGTGCTTTTGGAACTCTGGTGGCTCAATGTTTAAGGGGTGTGTTGTCAAACTATACTCTTATGGCTTTATCAACCAGAGCACAGTGTTTGTGCATGGTTAGATTGGCCTTTAGTGTTACTGGTTCAGAGTCCTATTGATTATCAAAGTTAGTTCAGTATCCTTCCCTTCTCTTTCTTTAACTGACACTGATCATGTAGTCTGTATTCCATCCTGGGATCCTCTGACCTTCTAAACAATGTTAAAACAAATTTGCGAACAGATCATCAACTACTCATATGCAAGTTCAAACTAAAGCTAAAGAAGGTTAAATCAGATGGCAAACAAACACATGAAGAAGTGTTCAAAATCCTTACCTCTAAGAAAGATACAAATCAAAACAACTATGAGATATCATCTCACCCCAGTAAGAATGGCAAAATTCAACACAGCAGTAAACAACAAATGCTGGTGAGGTTGTGGAGAAACTGGAACCCTTATTCACTGTTGGTAGGAGTGTAAAATCATGCAATAACTATGGAAGGCTGTATGGTGCTTTCTCAAAAAGTTGCAAATAGAAATATCATTTGACCCAGCAATTCCACTACTGGGAATATACCCTAAAGAAACCAGAACTGTCACCCATGCAGATATATGCACACCCATGATTATTGCTGCTTTGTTCACAATAGCAAAGAGTTGGAAACAACCCAAGTGCCCATCAGCAAATGAATGGATAGAGAAATTGTGGTATATTCACATAATGGAATACCATGCTTCATTGAAAAACAAGGAACTCATGAAATATTATACAAAAGGGTGAGGAAATTATGCTGAGTGAAATATCTCAGTCACAAAAGGACAAACACTGTATAGTGCCACTGTTGTAAAATGGGACGACATTGGGGTTGGGGGGAGCCTAAGATAAAAGTGGACTGTGGACTTGAAGGGGGGGAGTTACAAAATGAACTGGGGAGGAGAGG
>NW_006399953.1:1032598-1037902 GCF_000299155.1 Elephantulus edwardii
CATATAATGAAAAGCATCCTTTCTGCACTTTCACCCTAGGTGTTGGGGGGTGGGGGTGGCCATGGGGGATGCAGGGAAAGGGGGATCATTCCATTATGTACGGGTCTATAATTTTTGTGCTATCAGTCTGTGCATCCATCTGTGCACTGAGACTGTTATCTTAGTTACTCTAGCTTTATAATAAATCTTATTGTCTAACATAGCAAACATTTTTACTTTGTTCATCTTAAAAAATTTCATTGTTAAATTTACCCCTTGAAATCAGCATGCCTGTTTCAATCTCACCCAACAGAAGAGGAAAAGGAAAATCTTTGGAATATGAAATGAGGGAAAAAATTAAATGGGAAGAATATGCTGTAAAATTATATATATAATTAAAACTATAAATAAATATAAAAAGAAGGTTAAATCATATCCACAGGATCTAAAATTTGACCTTGAGTCTCTTCCACCTGATTTTCAAAACCATCTCAGGAACAGGTTTGAGGCCTTGAACACTAATGAGTGAAGATCAGATGAGCTGTGAGAGGATATCTAGAACATCATCCATAAACAATACAAATGGTCATTACAAATACAGTGAAGGAAGAAAAGACCAACATGAATGTCAAAAGGGACTCTGAAAATTGTACTAGAATGCCCAGAAGCCAAAGCAAAGGGAAGAAATCAAGAAGTGAAGAAGCTGAACAAAAGATTTCAAAGGACAGCAGTGAAGACAAATCAGTGTTATAATGAAATATACAAAGAGCTGGAGTCAGAAAATAAAAAAGGCTGTACTCGGTTGGCATTTATTAAGCTGAAGGAACTGAAGAATAAATTCAGGCTTCAAGTTGCAATACTTACAGATGCTATGTTGTTGTTGTTGTTGATTGCCTTCAAGTAGAGCACGGCTCATAGCTATAGGCAGAATATGAAATGATCCAGGAAGCATCAAAAGGAGATGTAAAGAGTATATGTAGTCACTGTACCAAAAATAATTAGCTGACACAGAATAATTTTATGAAACAACATATGATCAAGATCCTGTAGAGATGAAGGAGGAAGTTCAAGCTGCTCTGAAAGAATTGGTAAAAAACAAGGCCCCAGGAACTGATGGCGTACCAATTGACGTATTTCAACAAACAGATTGTGTTCTGGATGCACTCACTAAGTTGTGCCAAGAAATCTGGAAGACAATAACCTACCCAACGGACTGGAAGATATTCTTATTTGTTCCCATTCCAAAAAAAACGTGGCCCTATATAGTGCAGAAAATATTGAACAATGTCATTAATATGATATGCAAGCAAGATCCTGCTGAAAATTATCCAAAACAGACAACTGCTGATGTGCAGGTTGTGTTTAGAAGCCGTGGCACTAGGAATCTTATAGCTAATGTTAGTTAGATCTTGGTTGAAAGCAAAGTGTACCAGAGGAATGTCTATCTGTGTTTTATTGACTATGCAAAAGCTTTTTGACTGTGTAGATCACAACAAACTGTGGCTGAAAATAATGGGAATCCCAGAATACTTGATTGTGGTTATGTGAAACCTATACTTAGACCAGGAGGCAGTAATCAGAACAGATCAAGGAGACTGTATGGTTAAAAATCAGGAAAGGTGTATGCTAGGGATGCGTCCTGTCCCCACAACTTTTCTTTTCTTCCTCCCTTCTTTTTAAACATTGTGATTTTAATGAAAGTTTACAGAAAAGTTGGATTTTTAAAATCAGAATGGTGATCTATTTATCTTTTAAAAGTTGGATTTTTTTCATTCATTCATTGTTGTATAATTTTCTCCCTCCTCCCACTCCTCTCACAGTCCACTTTGTTATGCACCTCTTATTCTGGACTGTTGTCATACACGTAATTGGTAGTCATATATTCCTTTTAAACAGTTCTTTCCTTTATCTGTTCCAATACAGTTGTCATTATATATACCCTCTTTTCTTAGTTTCCCCCAGCACTCACATCAGTCCTGTTTTGTAACACTCATACCTTCTAAATCTATATGTGGAATAGATCATTCTGGGGGCTAGGCTCTATGAGGAGGAATGTGGCATCAGGATTGGAGGACAACTCATAAACAATCTGTCTTATGCAGACAACACAATCTTGCTTGCTGAAACTGAGGAGGACCTGAGGCATTTGCAGCAGAAGGCCAAGAACTGCAGCCATCAGTATGGATTGAAGCTCAACATCAAGAAAATAAAGATTCTCACTCCTGGGCCAATTGGCAACATCATGTTAAACAGTCAAGAGAGTGAAGTTTGTTAGAGGAGTTTTTGTTGTGGGAACCATCAACCGGGAACCGACCCATAGTTGACCCTCCAGCTGGTTTTCAGAGGCAGTGAATTATACTGGAGGAAGTTGCCCATCTTTCTCCCATACAGGAGCTGGCAGATTCAACCACACACCTTTAGGGTGGTGGCTCAATTCCTTACCACAAAGCCACCAGAGCTGCCATTAAGAGATTAACATGTTGTAAGAGAGGTTGGAAACAGGACATAATTCTTCAGTCAGTATAGTTTGTCAGTTGTGCTCCAAGACCCTCTGACATCCAGCCTTTTTGTCTTGGCCCAGTGCCCCAAAGCACTTTTTAGTATGCCAATTAGGATCTCTCCCTACAACCTGCTAGGAAGCCTGGAAGAAAGCCCTCAGCTCCACAGGACAGCAGTTTTAGTTGTCCCACAGATCTCTCCTCTCTGCTACTGCCCCTGCTTTAACTGGCCTTGGTCTGTACCTGCAGCATGTCTGTTGTTTCCTTCCTGATGATAGCAAGATTCCCATTTTTGACCTCCAAATCTGCTTTTATAAGCTTAGTAGGATGGCAAAATTAGTCATCTCCCTCATTAGTGATCTACACCTACTTTACATGTTCTCAGCCAAAAGATGTTGTTTACCTAATTCATGTTATTAGCAGTAAGGAACAGCTCTTCAATCTGAATATCATATGGTTCAAATCCTTCAGCTGCTCTGAGGGAGAAGAATGGGCACTCTCCTCTCATGTGATTAACTGCCTCTGAAAACCTATCGGAGGGTGAGATCAGTTCTGACTTGATGGTACACAACAGCTCAACCCAGGCATGTGGTGAAAGTCAAAGTCAATAGCTGGGAAAACCATATAGAACAATTCACTGTAATTCACTGTCAAATGGGAAAAGTTTTCAAGATCTAAAAGGAACAAGACAGTTCTGGTTCTCACAAGTGTAACCATAATATTTTATTAACAACCAACAAGTTTCACTGGGGTTTGAGTGTTAGTTTTCTAGTACTGCTGTAACAGAAATACCACAAGGGCGGCCTTCAAGAACATAAATTAATTTTCTCCCAGTTCTGGACACTAACAGTCTAAATCAGGGTATTTGCCATGCTAATTCTTTTTTGTATGTAGTATCAGACATTCCTTGGTTCCTTAATCCTCACAAAACTTTCTTTCTTTATCCTACCCCCTGCTTGTATGCCTCTCTCAATCTAATCTGACTTTTTGTAGCACAGAAGTTTTTAGATTTAGAATTTACCTTACTTTGGTATGTTGTTGTGTACTGTCTAGTCAGAACTGACCCTCCGGTGGATTTTGAGAGGCAGGTAATCATTCAAGAGGAGATTGCCAATCTTTCTCTTATCAAACAGCTGGTGGATTAGAATCACATGCCTTCAGATTGCAGAACAGCTCCTTGTCACTAGGCGGCCAGAGCTCCCTCTACTTAGGTATATGCTCTTTAAAGTAACTAAAAAACATTATTTCCAAACTAGATTACATCCACAGGTAAAGGATGTAAGGTTTAAGATCCCAACATATATTTGAGGGAACAAAATTTAATCCACAATATAGTTTAAAATGCTGCCAGGAATGGAAACCCTAGTCTATAAGGTGTTGCACTGCTGGCCCAAAGAGGGCACCTCTTTGTTCAAATCCACCAGCCTCTCTGCAGGAGAAAGATGGACAGTTCCCTCCTGTTCACTGTATAATGCCTGAAAACCTGCTGGAGCATTAGATTTAAGTTGATCATGATTTGAATACACACATACACACTCACATAGTTCTGGTAGCCTAGTGGCAAGAGTTTGTGCTGCCATCTTGAAGGCACACTGTTCAAGACCACCAGCTCCTTCGTGGGAAAAGGGTGGGCAGTCTTCTCTGGTGCTGTTTACTGCCTCTAAAAACCCACTGGAGGGTCAGCCATGGGTCAGTTTGGTTTGGACTCTGTAGTACACAGCAACTATGTATATATATATATATATATTTCACCACACATATATATTAGAATATGTATATTGCAATGTTAAAAACGATGAGATGAATTGATACAGTATCTGGAGCAATGGGGGTTGGTGTGTTGGAATTAGTGAGACTGGCTTAAGATGCGGAAGGGTTCAGAGTTGCTGTACATAGGGTCACTATGAAATGCAGGTGACTCAATGGCACATAAAAATAATATATTGGTTGTGGTGGGTTTTTGGCTTTTAAATTTTTTTATTTAAGCCTTTTGTTTAGCGTCAACAAGACCTAGGGAAGGGCTTTTGTATTTAAAGTTGGTTGTTATTATATTTTGGAAGAACATTCTTCTTAGTGGTACAGAACACTTCTGTCAGTATGCTGTACTGAGGTAACCTGGGATTATTGTGATGCTGAACCTTATTCCATTGGGGTGTCAAATGCCATAACGGTTACCCTTGGTGAACAGTGTTTGTTGGAGCTTCCAGCTTAAGACAAGTTTGGAAGCAGGAGTGGAATCCACTTCCTAAAGAACAGACCTCCAGAAACTCTATGAAATTTGATGTATGTTGATAGTTATAGATAGAAAGGCTTCAGACCTTTTGTTCATAGGGTTGCTATGAGTCTTGCTCGACTCGAAGGCAATCAACAACAATAACAACAACAACACATCACAACACATATATATTAGAAGATATATATGTATAATAGAATATTACATACATTATAATGTTATATGTATGTTAGGAGATATACATATTATTGTTGTTATATGCACTAAGATATATATTAGAAGATATATGTATATGTATATGTGTGTGTACATATATATGTATGTATATGTATGTGTGTGTATGTATATATATGTGTGTGTATGAATATATCTATTATCTATCTATCTATCTTTTGATAGACTTCACAATCAACACTCTTGGTACCAACAGTCTGAATCAAAAAACAAATTGCATAGGGAAAGTCCGCTGTCAGAGACCTCCTCAAAGTATTAAAGAACAGCTATGCCATTCTTAACTCCACAATAAGGGATTTATCTTTAACTGCTCCACAAATTGCTGTCTGTCAGATAGTCCTCTAAATCTGAACATTCAGA
>NW_006399953.1:1040592-1043468 GCF_000299155.1 Elephantulus edwardii
GGGCTGTTGTGCATAGGGTCGCTATGTGTCGGAAATGACTCGACGGCACATAACAACAACAACATGCCATTCTAGGACCTAAGGTGTGCCTGATCCAGGCCATGGTCTTCACAACTACTTGCTATACATCAGAGAGTTGGAAAATGACTAAGGATGACAGAAAAGGAATTGATGTATTTGAGTTGTGGTGCTGGAGAAGAGTCTTGAACATACCATGGACCACCAGAACAAATAAGCAAGGGTTTTGAAGCTCCATCTCACATACTTTGGGCACGTGGCCTGGAGATACCAGTCCTTGGAGAAGGACATCATTCTTGGAAGGGTAGAGGGACAGTGCAGGAGAGGAAGACCCTGGATGACACGAATTGACACAATAATTGGGGCAATTAAATTAGGTGTGCCAGAGTCAGTGAGACTGGCGCAGGATAGGACAGGGTTCAGAGCTGTTGTATAAAGGGTCACTATGAGTCGTAGGTGACTTGATGGCACATAACAAATATATAGATATAGATATAGATGATATAGATATAGATATAGATGATATAGAGATAGAGATAGAGATAGAGATGATAGTGATAGAGATAGATATGATATATATCTGTTTACATCTCAATATCAAGCAAATAAAAATCCTCACAATAGGACCGAAAAATCCTCACGATGGGACCGATAGATAGATGGAGGTAAGATTGAAGTTTTCAGTTATTTCATTTTACTTGGATCCACAATCAGTACTTATAGTTGTTGTTGTCATCAAATAGATTGTAACTCAGAGTGACCCTATGAATAACAGACTGAAGCTTGCCCTATCAAATACTATCCTCATTACCTCTGTCCTGCTCATGCCCAATGTAGTAGTCACTGCGTGAACCCATCTTGTTGAGGGTCATCCTCTCTTTCATTAACTCTCTACATGTTGTTGTAGTTATTGTTAGGTGTCATCAGGTTGAGTACGACCCAAAGCAACATAAACAATAGATCTGAACCTTGTCTTATCCCGTGTCATCCTCACAATCTCTGATACACTTGGTCACAATGTCATTCTCTCTGGTTGAGGGTCTTCCTATCTTTTATCAACCCTTCACTCTTTTAAGCAAGATGTTCCTGTGCAAGGAATGGTCTTTCCTGGCAACATGCCTGAAATATGTGAGATGAAACTTTACATCTTTGCCTCCAATGAGCTTTCTGGCTACACTTGCTCAAAAATGTATGTGTTCATTCTTTTGGCCATCCATGGAACATTTAACACTTTTCTATGACACCACAGCTCAAAAGCATCAATTTCTTTTCTGTCATCCTTATTCATTGTCCAGCTCTCAGGTATAGTATAGCAAGTGACTCAATTAGGGGCATCTTAGTCCTTAAACTTATATCATTGCTCTTCAATAATTTAGAGCAGTTTGCAACATGTCTCCTGATCTTCTGAGTGCTAGTCTCAAGGGTGTTGATTGTGAATCTAAGTAAAATGAAGTTGTTGACAGTTTCAATCTTTTCTCTATTGCCTATAGGTCCAGTGGTAAGTTTTGTTTTCTTGACATTGAGATACAATCCATATTGAAGAATGCATTATTTGATCTGCAGCAAGTGCTTAAGTCTCCCTCACTTTCAGCTAGTAAGGTTATGTCAATAACTGGTTATTGATAAGTCTTCCTCCAATCCTAGTGCCACATTCTTCTTCACAGAGTCTAGTTTCCAGAATAATTTGCTCAGCATACTGATTGAATAGGAATGGAGAAAGGATAAAACCTTGATGCACAATCGTTCTAAGCTTAAACCATATAGTGCTCCTTTGCTTTGCTTTCATAACAGCTTCTTGGTCTAGGTATAGGTTCTGAATGAATACAATTAAGTGTTCTGGGATTTCTGTTCTTCTCAATGTTAACCATAATTTGTCATGATCTCCACAGTCAAATACCTCTGCATAGTCAATAAAGCATAAATAGACATTCTTCTAGTATTCTTTAATTTCAGCAGGATCCATCTGACATCAGCAATGATATTTCTGGTGCAATGGCCTCTTTTAAATCCTGCTTGAACTTCCAGCTGTTCCTTATCTACATACTACATTTTTTAATACTAGTGTATTTACAAAATTCAAATACATTGTTTTTGTTCTAGACATTTTTGAGTGATCTTCAGCAATATTTTGCTTGCATGTGATATTAATCATTTGTTCAATAATTTCCACATTCTGTTACCACCTTTCTTGGAAATGCAGAAAAAATATCGATCTCTTCCAGTCAGTTGGACAGACAGCTGATTTACAAATTTCTTGGCGTAGACTGGTGAGCACATACAGGGCTGCATCTGTTAGTTGAAACATGTCAATTGGCTTCTCACTGACCCTTGGGTGAGTTAGCTTTTTTCCCTCCACCCCCCAATGCCTTCATTGTAGCTTCATTGCAATGTAATAGCAGTGGTTACAAAAATCAAAAGATATTTCATTGAGAAAATCTACTGTCAAGGGTCCTGTTGAAGTGCTAAAGAGCAAAGATGTCAATTTAAAGGGTACAGTGAGTCTGACCAAAGCCCTAGATGGGTCAGGAGGCCTGGCAAAGAAAGAATTAACATGGAGCGTCAAAAGATTCAACAAATATGTTGGAGGTCTAGAAACCAAAGTGCTTCTTAGATACAAGAAAGGTGACATTTTTCCTCATGTACTTTGTGCATGTTGTGGAAAAAAAGGCATTATTCTGGGGAGAAAAAGAGGGCCAGGGAAATCGAGGAAGACCAGCAATGAGAAGGATTTAAGCAGTGACAGCAACAAAGGTTTCAGTCTATTGTTTGTGGAGGTGGTATTAGTTGTAGTTGACTCAACAACACCTATGAAAAATGACATATATTAACAATATATATCAGAAGATTATGTATGTGTG
>NW_006399953.1:1043641-1052441 GCF_000299155.1 Elephantulus edwardii
GATTCATGCAACCCTGTGTACAACAGCTCTGAACCCTGCTCTGTCCTGAGCCAATTTCATTTTCTATGACACACCTACATCCATTGTCTCAGTTACTAATTCGATCCATCTTATCGAGGGTCTTCCTTTCCTGCACTGTCCCTCCACCCTCTTAAGCATGACATTCCTCTCCAAGGACGAGGTCCTTCTTGCAACATGCCCAAAGTATGTCAGACAGAGTTTCAAAATCCTTGCCTCCAAAGAGCAGCCTGGTTTCACTCTCTCCAGGATTAGTGGAGGTTCAAATCCACCAACTTCTCCATGAAAGGATGGACATTCTCCTCTTGTGTGATTTATTGCCTCTGAAAACCCACTGGAAGGTCAGCTATGAATCAGTTCCGATTCGACAGCACACAACAATAACAACTATAAATATAACAAGTATATTCTATTTAATACATTCCAATAGATATTGTGTTGTCTGTAGGAAGTTGCGTTGCTAAACCAAAGATGGCCCTTCTCTGGCAGTTTAAATGCACCAGTGGCTCTGCCACAGGAGAAAGACGGGCAATCTCCCTCTGTGCAGTTTATAACCTCAGAAACCCATTGGAAAGTAAGTGATGAGTAGTTTCTGAATCTATGGCAACGAGCGAGTGAGTGAGTGAGTAATATACATCGGTATTTATCTTTAAATTCACTTAGATCTTTCTTTTGGAAGCAGATTAAAATTATAAGTGTGTTAAAGAAATAATGCTTCAAGATTGAACCCCATTTGTTATAAGAAATGAGGTCAATGGAAAATTAAAGAACACAATACAGTTATTTATAATGTAAGAAAATATATCTTCAAAATGTATTTAGGGCACACAATTTCATATTAGGAAATTTAATTATTGCTAAGTTTTGTTGTTATTATTTGACTATTGAAATGACTTCCACAAATTAAGAATTAATATCTGCGTGTCTCCCTGAATGTTGTGTTTTCTGGTTACTCTATAAACAATGGTTGACATACAATTGAAATTAATAAAACTGAGTTATGGAAACATGAACAAGTATTTCAAGCAGATATTAATGAATAAACATTCTTCCACTAGCATGAAAGACGGCAACACCTGTTTTAGAGAGATACCAGTGTTTCACTGTTTCAGCAATCCTTAATGGTAGTGTGGAACAACCCACAGGTTGAAGAACAATGACTCCCAGTACCCTCATTACTTGCATTTGTGTTACAAGACTACCTATCATGTTGCTACAATCATGCCTCTGTTTTGTTCCTACTATAAAACATGTTAACGGTGGTTGCTCTTGCTCCTGAATATGAGTTGTTTCCCATAATAAAACATTATTCTAGGAGGCATCTGAGTTTAACACTAAGGGAAACATGAGTTTGTCACATTCAATAGGTTAAAAAAAAAAGTATCTCTCCCCCTCCCCTGTTCTTTTTCCAGGAATAAAATTACAAATACTCTTAGACGTCTTTCAGAAAAAGAAGCCATGAAATGCTGAAACAGGAAATCTAGTTTGTAGTGCCCTCACGCACCTTGCATTTACTTCTCACACGCTTGCATTCCGTAGTGCTATGATTTCTGCATGAGGCTTGTTAGAAAACGATTTTTGACAATTTAGCAGAGTTATCATCTCTGAAAAATAAATGTACAACCTTGCGATGGAATGGTTTGGAATGTCACGTGGAAAGCGTACTCACCTTTAGCATGCGGTGAACTCAACATCAGAAACCCAAATTATCTCTGAAAGTTTGTAAATTGCTTTGTAAAGAAGGCATCAATCTCATTACCAAGGTGTTGTGTTAAAATTCATTATGCAGTCCTATTTCTGAACCGACTGGGGAACTTTTCTCAGCTTGACATAAATCCTCAGATGGTAGAGACTGATGATCATTGTAGGAAGAAACCATATTTCCTGGGTTGTTTAAATTCCTGCTTTCATAGTTAAAACATCCAAACGTATTTACTCTTTTAAACTAGGTTCAACTTATTTACCCATCAATGCTTGAATTAGCTTTTCAAACCATGAAGGAAAGGAAAATGTTCATGGTGCTGCACTTAATCTTCTTGTCTTTCAAAGTTATTAATAAAAATAATCAATAGTAGTAAGCAGGTAACCTCTCAGGCAGAAAAACAAAACATAAATGTAACTCCAATGTTCATAATTTAAATCATTGTTGTTGTTGTTATGTGCCATTGAGTCACTTGCGTCTCATAGCGACCGTATGTACAACAACCCTAAACTCTGCTCTGTCCTGTGCCAATCTCATTGCCTCTGACACACCCATCCCAAGTGCCCCAGTCGCTGAATCAATCTACCTCATAGAGGGTCTTCCCCTCCTGCGCTCTCCCTCCACCCTGCCAAGCGTGTTGTCCCTCTCCAAGGACCGGTCCCTCCTTACAACATGTGCAAAGTTATGTTAGAAGGAGCCTCAGAATCCTTGCCTCCAAGCAGCCGCCCAGTGTAACCCTTTCCAGGATGAATCTGTTTGTTTACCTAGAAGTCCACAGTACCCTCAATACTCTTCTCCAGCACCAAAGCTCAAAGGCATCAATTCTCCTTCTATCCTCCTTAGTCATTGCCCAACTCTCTGATGCATAACAAGTGATCGCAAAGACCATGGCCTGTATCAGAAGCACCTTAGTCTCCAGAGGGACAACATTGCTCTTCAGTACTCTGGTTGTTGTTGTTGTTATGTGCCGTCGAGTCTCTTGCGACTCAAAGCGACCCTATGTACAACAGCACTAAACTCCGCTCTGTCCTGTGCCAATCGCACTGTCTCTGACACTCCCATCCCAATTATCCCAGTCACTGAATCAATCCACCTCATAGAGGGCCTTCCTCTCCTGCGCTGTCCCTCCACCCTCCCAAGCATGATGTCCCTCTCCAAGGACCGGTCTCTCCTCACAACATGTCCAAAGAATGTTAGACGGAGCCTAAGAATCCTTGCCTCCAAGGAGCCACCTGGTTTAACCCTTTCCAGGACAAATCTGGAGGTCCCTAATAGCAGATTTTCCCATGGCAATACACCTTTTCATTTCCCGGCTACTGGTGCCAAGAGTGTCGACTGTGGAGCCAAGCAAACTAAAGCTGTGAACAATCTCAATCTCTTCACCATCCATCCTGATGCTGCCAACTGGCCCAGTGGTGAGAATCTTTGTCTTCTTGACATTGAGTCTCAATCCATATTGGAGGCTGCAGTCCTTGACCCTCTGCAGCAAGCGCTTCAGGTCCCCCTCAGTTTCAGCAAGCAGGGTTGTATCATCTGCATAACACAGACTGTTGATAGATCTTCCACCAATTTTGACCCCACATTTCTCCTCATAGAGCCCAACCTCACGGATAATCTGTTCTGCATACAGGTTGAAAAGGTATGGAGATAGGACGCATCCCTGGCATACGCCCTTCACAATTTTGAACCATGCAGTGTTCCCTTGCTCTGCTCTGAGGACTGCCTCTTGGTCCAAGTATAGGTTTTGCATTAGAACAATCAAGTGTTCTGGGATTCCCATTCTTCTCAGAGTCAGCCACAGTTTGTTATGATCCACACAGTCAAACGCCTTTGCTAATCAATGAAACACAGATATACATTCCTCTGGTAGTCCCTGCTTTCAGCTAAGATCCATCTAACATCAGCTACAATATCCCTAGTACTATGACCCCTTCTGAAACCAGCCTGGACTTCTGGTAGTTCTCTGCTGATGTGCTGTTCCAGTCGTTTTTGGATAAACTTCAGTAGAATCTTGCTTGCATGTGAAATCAATGCCTTGTGCATTTGATTTCTTTCTAAGAAAGTCAGACGAGCATTGCAAAAAGGACAGAATGAGCAGACATTATGTGTATTGCAATGAACAATCTGTAAGAGGACATGCATCAGCAGTTGAAGGCTAGTATGTTTTTGTTATATACCATCGAGCTGGGACTGACCAATAGCTCATTCTCTAGTGGGCTTTCAGAGGCAGTAAATTGCATATGAGGAGATTGCTCAACTTTCTCCTGCAGTGTAGTTGGCAGATTTGAACCACAAGCCTTTGGGTTGACAGTGAAATTCCTTACCACTAGGCCACAATGGGGAGGGAAAGATGGGGGAGAAATCTGTAATAAAGAATGAAGTGAAGTAAAAAATAATTTCTTTATAAACTTTCATTCAAATCACAATTAAAAAAATAAAAAAGAAACCCTTAAAAAAAAAGAATGTAAGCTTTGGTTCACACAAAGGTTTGCGTTCTAACCTACCACTTAATAGCCTTTTTACTGTCACTAATACTTGATCTTAGAATATCAGTTCCTCACCTCCAAAATGTGGATAACAATACATAATTTATAAGGCTATTGGAAAAACTAAATAAGATTTAAGTAAATAAGATTTAAAGATTTATCATTATTATTGTTATTAGTACTCTTTTTGTAATTATTATAAAACTCTTCTGCTATACTAAAACTATACAGGCATGAACAATATCTTGCTACTATGGGAAAGTTATTAGAACAAGTTGTCAAACTAAGGAGTGTAGTTAGAGAACATTTGAGTGACAATTGATTATTGGTAAAGGGGAAAGGAAAAGGTACTTAAATTACTTGGTTGCTACGGGAAAGTACTGAAGAGCAACGGTGTCAGTCTGGAGACTAAGGTGCGCCCAACTATGCCACGGTCTTCTCAATCACTTGCTATGGAGAACTGGACAATGACTAGGGATGGTATAAGGAGAATTGATGCCTTTGAGCTGTGGTGTTGGAGAAGAGTATTGAATATATCATGGACTGCTAAGAGAATGAACAGGTTCGACCTGGAGAGTCACAGGCTTTTCGATGGATGGCACATAACAACAACAACAACAACAACAACACAATTTGTGATATGTAGATGACACAACCCTTCTTGCTGGACCTGAAGTGCTTGTTGCAGAAGGTCAAGGACTGTAGACTTCCATGTGGACTGAAACTCAATATCAACATAACAAAGATTCTCACCCCTGGGCCAATTAGCAGAACCATGATAGACAGTGAAGAGTTTGAGATTTTTAACAATTTCAGTTTGATTAGCTCCACAATCAATACTCTTGGTACCAGTAGCCAGGAAATAAAAAGATTCATTACATCGGGAAAGTCTTCTCTCAGGGAGCTTTCCAGAGTACTGAAGAGTAACAATGTCCTGATCCAGGCCATGGTCTTTGCAATCACTTGCTATGCATCAGAAAGCTTAACAATGACTAGGGATGATAGAAAGATAATTGATGTCTCTGAGCTTTGGTGCTGGA
Source organism: Elephantulus edwardii (assembly GCF_000299155.1). NCBI lineage: Eukaryota > Metazoa > Chordata > Mammalia > Macroscelidea > Macroscelididae > Elephantulus > Elephantulus edwardii. The sequence continues at coordinate 1,048,888 of NW_006399953.1, forward strand.
GAAGAGTTTTGAATATACCATGGACTACTAGGAGAACAAACAGTTTTGACCTAGAGAACGTGAAACCAAGCTGCTCCTTGGAGGCAAGGATTCTGAAGCTTCATCTGACATACTTTGGACATGTTGCAAGGAGTGACCAGTCCTTAAGAGAGGGACATCCTTCTTGGAAGGGTGGAGGGACAGAACAATGAGAAGTTCCTCAATGAGATGAATTGATTCAGTGACTGGGGTAATGGGGGTAGGTGTGTAAGAGACAATAATATTGGCACAGGACAGAACAGGATTCAGAGCTGTTGTACATAGGGTCACTATGAGTCTCAAGCACCCTGATGACACATAGCAACAATAACAACAACAAAGTCATTTTACTCTCAATGAGAAGCCAACTATTCCTAAGATTAAATGAAAATTATCTTTACATGTGAATTTCATTTATTCAGTCATTAATCTATTCCAATATTACATTATTATCTTAATCTATTCCAAACAGAACAGAGCAAGGAAACACTGCATGGTTCAAAATTGGGAAGGGTGTACACCAGGGATGTGTCCTATCTCCATACCTTTTCAACCTATACGCAGAACAGATTATCTGGGAGGCTGGACTATATGAGGAAAAGTGTGGTATCAGGATTGGAGGAAGATTCATCAACAATATGCATTATGCAGATGACACAACCCTGCTTAACTGAAACTGAGAAGGACCTGAAGCTCTTGCTGCATAAGGTCTGGGACTACAGCCTTCAATATGGATTGAGGCTAAATATCGAGAAAACAAAGATTCTCATTACTGGGCTAATTGGCACCATCAGGATGGGTGGTGGAGAGACTGAGATTATTAACAGCTTTCGTTTACTTGGTTCCACAGTCAACACTCTTGGCACCAGCATCCAGGAAATTAAAAGACGCACTGCAATGGGAAAGTCTGTTGTTAAAACCTCTCCAAAGTTTTGAAGAGCAATGATGTCACTCTGGAGACTAAGGTGTGTCTGATCCAAGCCAGGGTCTTTCCAATCACTTGCTATGCGGCAGAGATCTGGACAATGACTAGGGGGAATAGAAGGAGAATTGATGTCTTTGAACTGTGGTGCTGGAGAAGAGTGTTGAATATACCACAGACTGGTAAGAAAATGAACAGGTGTATCCTAGAGAGGGTTAAACAATGATGAACAGATTCATCCTAGAGAGGCAAGGATTCTGAAGCTTTGTCTGACGTATTTGGACTTGTTGCAAGGAAGGACCAATCCTTGGAGAAGGACATCATGCTCGGGAGGGTAGAGGGACAGCATAGGAAAGGAAGGCCAATATGAGTTGAATTGATTCAGTGACTGGGATGGGTGTGTCAGATTGGCACAGGATAGTAAAGGGTTTAGGGCTGTTGTACGTAGGGTTGTATGAGTCACAGGCGACTCGACAGCACATAACAACAACAACAGCAACATACTAGACACTGAGAAAGGAAAGATAAAGAGATGCAAAGAAAAATTCATATGAAGTAAGCAAGGTACTTTTTAAAATCACAAACTTGCAAAAATCACCTTCACCAATAAGTTGTTGTTGTTAGGTGCCATGAAGTTGAGTATGACCCATAGTGACCCTATAAACAATAGCTCTGAACCCTGTCCTATCCTGCACCATCCTCATTCTTCCTGATACACTTGAGTCCATTGTAGCAATTACTGTTAATTCTACCTGACTGAGGATTTTCCTCTTCTTCACCATTCCTCCATCTTTCCAAGCGTGATGTCCCTCTCTAACGAAGATCCTCTCCAACAAAGAGCCTCTCATAGCGACATGCCCAAAGTGTCTGAGACAAAGTTTTATCTTTTTTGTTTCCAAGGACTCTGGTTGCATCTTCTCTAAGATGTATCTGAGTGTTCTTTAGGCACTTCATGAGATATTAAGTACTCTTCTTAAACACCACAGTTGAAAGGCATCAATTTTTGTTCTGTTATCCTTATTCATTGGTCACTCCCCACAACATAGCAAGTGAATCAAGTATAAATCAAGTACACCTTAGTCCTCAAACTAACATCATTACTCTTCAATAATTTGGAAACTTCCCTGACTATAGACTACATTTATTTCCCAGTGTAATATATCTCCAGATCTCCTGACTGCTGATATCAACTAGTAGAGATGCAATCATAGTGCTGATTGCTATTGAAAATACTAGGTTTATTACTCTTTTTCAGGATATTCTGAAACTAGATGATTGGAAGTCAGCTGTACTGGTTATACTAAAAGAGTAAGATCCTCATCAATAGATTGATACGTATAGGAATAGTCATACTACGTCAACGAAATGTCAATATCAGGCTGCAGCTTCAAATCCAAAATGGTGGTTGGATGTAAAGTGAAATTTAATCTGTCGGAATAAACAAATGGTTAAGAATGTGGAGCCAATAATTACGTGGAGGCCGTGAAATCCTGTTGCTATAAAGAATGCTGAGCCGTATAAGCCGTCTGAAATTGTAAATGACGATTCGTAATATTCGGATGCTTGAAGTAGGGTGAAGTATACTCCTAGTAAAATAGTAATGGATAAGGCTTGAATTATTTGGCTTCGATTTCCTTCTATAAGGCTGTGATGGGCTCAGGTAATAGTTACTCCTGAGGCTAGTAGAATAGCAGTATTTAGTAGTGGGATATCTAGTGGATTAAGAGGGTGGATTCCGGTAGGTGGTCAACAACCTCCTAGTTCTGGTGTTGGGGCTAGGCTAGAACGGTAAAAAGCTCAGAAAAAGCCTGCGAAGAAGAATACTTCTGAGATGATAAATAGGATTATACCGTAGCGTAAACCTTTTTGGACAACAGGTGTATGGTGTCCTTGGAAAGTACTTTCTCGAATTACGTCACGCCATCATTGATATATGGTAAGGGTATTGGTCAGGAGACCGATTGTGAGAAGTAAAAGTGAATTAAAGTGAAATCATATAATTAACCCTGATGTTATGAGGAGGGCTGATAGGGCTCCTGTTAGGGGTCATGGGCTTGGATTTACTATGTGGTAGGCATGGGTTTGGTGGGTCATTAAGTGTTATCATGTAAGTAAAGGCTTACTAGAAGGGTAAATACGTAAGCTTGAATTAATGCTACTGCGAATTCTAGAATTGTTAGGAGAATAAGAATAACGAAGGTGATTATAGCTGTAGGTGTGCTAATTGATATGAGCACTAAAGTAGCTCCACCAATTAAGTGAATAAGTAGATGACCTGCAGTGATATTAGCAGTCAGTCGTACGGCCAGAGCCATAGGTTGAATAAATAAGCTAATAGTTTCGATAATAATAAGTATTGGGATTAATGGAATAGGGGTTCCTTGTGGAAGGAAATGAGCTAATGAAGCTTTGGTTTTATGTCGGAATCCTATAATTACAGCGCCTGCTCATAGTGGGATAGCTAGTCCAAGATTTATTGATAATTGAGTAGTAGGAGTAAATGAGTGTGGTAATAAGCCTAAAAGATTTGTTGAGCTAATAAATATAATTAGTGATATCAATATAAGTGATCATGTTCGGCCTTTGATGTTATGCATTATCATTATTTGTTTTA
>NW_006399953.1:1052959-1081462 GCF_000299155.1 Elephantulus edwardii
GTTGCTTGGTTTAGTCGGCCAGGGATTGCGTCAGTTTTTAGTCCTAGAGCGGGGATTGCTCATGAATGTAGGACGTCTTCTGATGAGATTAGCATGCGGATTGGTAGGCCTACTGGTAGAACTAATCGATTGTCTACTTCTAGTAGGCGTAATCCTCCTGGGGCTAATTCATTTGTGGGGGTTATATACAAATCAAAGTTTAGATCTGTATAATCTGTGTACTCGTAGCTTCAGTATCATTGATGTCCTATAGTCTTAATAGTTAAAGCAGGGTTACTAATCTCATCAATCATGTAAAGGATTCGTAGGGATGGTAGAGCAATGAATATTGATTGTGGATCCAAGTAAGATGAAGTCGTTGACAGTTTCAATCTTATCTCTCTCTACATGTTGTCTATTGGTGCAGTGGTGAGAATTTTTGTTTTCTTGATTTTGAGATGCAATCCATATTGAAGGCTCCAGTATTTAATCTTCTGCAACAAAAACTTCAAGTCCTCTTCATTTTCAGCAAGCAAAATTGTGTCACCTGCATGATGAACGTTATTGGTGTGTCTTCCCCCAATTTTCCACAAATAAGCAAAGAACATAAATTAATACAATAGTAGAATACTTCCCATCATTCAGATATTTTAGAAAGAGGAAAAGATTGAGAAATATTAATAATATTTAATATTGGAAGAGATATGAGGACACTGGGAGTGTAAATTGTTAGAGTTATTTCTGGAAGTTAATTTGACAATATCTATCAAAATTCTAAATGTGCATAGTCAGCAATTCCAATTTAAGGTGATTTGTCATACAAAAAAAATTATTAAAACATACATATGTACATATAAAGAAGTTTGGAGTCCCAGTTTACAATATTAAAGAGAGGGACAGAACAAGAGAGTATTATTTAGCAGTCCTTGGAGAAGGACATCATGCTTGGAAAGGTGTAGAGACAATCAATGCAAGAGAGGAAGACTCTGGATGAGATGGATTGACACAGTGATTGGGATAATTGGAGTAGGTGTGTCAGAGACAGTGAAATTGCCTCAGGATAGGACAGGGTTCAGAGCTATTGTGCACAGGTTCCTATGAATCACAAGCATTTTTATGGCATAAAACAACAACAATTAATTGTGAATTGCTGCCAAATAAATGCTACAAAAACTTGTTGTTGTTATGTGCTGTCGAGTAGCTTGCAACTCATAGCGACCCTATGTACAAGAGCCCTAAACCCTGCTCTGTGCCAATCTCACTGTCTCAGACAAACCCATCCCAATTACCCCAGTCACAGAATCCACCTCATAGAGGGTCTTCCCCTGCTGTGCTCCCTCCACCCTCCCTAGCATGACATCATTTTCCAAGGACAGGTCCCTCCTTGCTACATGTCCAAAGTATGTCAGATGAAGCCTCATAATCCTTGCCTCCAAGGAGCATTCCAGCTTCACAAACCTGTTTGTTTGCTTAGCAGTCCATGATATATTCAACACTCTTCTCCAGCACCATCACTCAAAGGCATCAATTCTCCTTCTGTCCTCCCTAATCATTGTCCAGTACAAATCCAAAACTTAGGATCTCAAAAAACCAAACAATGATTATCACAGTTTTGATGGGTCAGGAACTTGGGAATGGCTTGCTGGGTTGTTGGGCTCTTGGTTTCTTCCACAGACTCATCTTCCCTTTTATTTTGAAAGGTAGTCTATTTTGGAGCCATCTTGTTTTCTCAGCCTTCTTTCTATCAGCAGAATCTTGGGAGTCCAAAAGTATCTTTTAAAAAAAAATTATTGAAGCATTTATTGAATTAAATGGTACTAGCAACATGTCTACTACATTCAAATCACTGCAATCACGAAAGGAGGTATAGACAGGCATTGTTCACCTTAACTTTGCCAGTTTTCTTCTCCAAGTCCTTGGTGTAAACAAAGGAAAATAAGTCACAGATAGAGGACGTACTGCCCAGGTCCCTAAGCCAGGTTCACAGCAGAGGAAGCCTCACCCTTGTTAACTAACCTGCTGAAGAAAGAGGAGGTGGGTCCTGAGTAGGTAGTTAGAAGCCTCGGTCCATTCCTGGGAGGGAGCAAAGCTGTAAGTCTTAAGTCCTTTGGTAGCTTGAGTCTTCTTCACCTGTTTCTTCCTCTTTCCACATAGATGAGTCAAGTGTCTATTTTTTTTAACGTGTTTTAGATACCCACAATAAGACTTTTCTCTCTCAAGGTCTACAGGTATTAAGTGTCTCCTGAAGTCTTCTCATGGTGGCTGAAACAAGGTAGCTGTGAACAGTACTTGTGATCCTGTGTCCATCTTCTGGCCTATAGCACTTGTTTGGTGAACCAGGAGGGTAAACTCTTGAATCCAGTGTTGCTCTCCTCCAGGCTGGGCTGTTTGCTTGCGACACTGTGGTTTAGCTACCTCAGCCTCTCCTGAGCAGTCTGCAGTATGTGTTGACCAAGACAACTCGGCACCAGGCATTAAGTAACTTTTCCACACAGGGGTCAAGATCCAGGGCCACTTTCTGATGCTCAGTTCTGTGGCTAGGTTGTCAATCTGTTCCCGGAGCTCTACCCGACTCTCTCTGACTGCGTGGATGGTGAGAGTCCAGTTGTTGCACAGCCGGTTGCAGAAACTCGAGAAGCCCCTTGGCGAACAGGTCACAAACTGCAGGCCTCACTACCGGGGTCCTGGCTTCAGACACAGCAGCGGAACCAGTCACCACCATCACGAACTATCCGGACGCCCTACGGTATATTTTTATTTTGCACTCTCTGGTTCCTTCAGTGCAAGCTGATGCTATTTCTCTTAATATATTTTTTTAAAACTTTATGAGTTAAGGGATGAGAAGGAATGGCGAGAGGAGTAAAAATTAATGAGTAGGTAATAGACACATGTTAAGTTGAGTAAAGGAAAAGGCAATATACAATAAAGCTGCACAGCAAGTGGCATTTTCTGTGCAACTTTGCTGACCCAAAGACTGAGCCTCTCTGGCAGATCAAATCCACCAGCAGCTCCGAAGAAGAAAAAGAGAGGCATTTACATTTGAGTGGTTCACAGCCTAGAAATCTAACAGAAAGTTAGCTGTGGGTCGGTTCCAGTTCCACAGCAGTGAGTAAGTAGGTTTGTGAGTAATGACTGAAGAATATTACAAACAGAAATAGTGTTCTTAAATTGCACTTGTCAAGCATATTGAAAAAGTAAACAATTTGTAACATATTTCTTTCACACAATAAAAAAAGTTAAGTCAAGGTTATGAAAACAAGTCATAGACTAGAGAAGTGGAAGGAGACAACTAAATTAATTGTAGAACTCAGGAACAGCAAGAGGATGTTATGAACAAATTGATGAACTCTGAATGAAGTCTAGAGCATCTAGGATTTTATCAATATTGATTTCTTAATTTTGGCAAGTGTATCATGGTAATAATGCACAATGACAATATAGGTAGTGGAACTAGGTTGTTGTTATTTGCTGTCGAGGCAATTGCAAATAATGATGGCCCTGTGATCAAAGATTCTGTCCTACCATGTGTCATCCTTACCATCTCTGACATATTTGAGCCCATTATTATAATCACTGTCAGTTCATCTTCTCACTTTTTTTTTAAATACTCACAATTATGGGTTTATTAAGGAAGTTAACAGATTAAAACTCAGGATGGCAACAGGAATACAATTTCTGAGTCACAGCAGCTCTGTTATAGTGACCCTCCACCTTTCCAAGCATGATGTACTTCTCTAAGGACTAGCCCCTCCTAATAATGGGCTCAAAGTTTATGAGATAAAGTTTCACCATCCTTGCTTCCAAGGAACAGTCTGATTTCACTTTCTCCAAGATAGATCTGTTTGTTCTTTTGCCAGTCCATGGGATTTTCAGTACTATTCTAGAATACACAAAGGCGTCAATTCTTCTGTCTTCCTTAGTCATTGTCCAACTTTCAGATGCATAGCAAGTAATTGGGAAGACTATAGCTGGGATCAGGCACACTTTAGTCTCTAGACTGGTATCATTGTTCTTTAGCACTTTGGAGAGGTCCCTAACAATAGATTTTCCCAATGCCACCCATCTTTTGATTTCTTGACTAATGATATCAAGATGTTTATAGTGAATCAAAATAAGATGCAATCATGGACAACTTCAATTTTCCCCCATCTATGATGATGTTGCCTACTGGCTCAGTGGTGAGGATTTTTGTTTTCTTGATTTTGAGATGTAATCCATACTGAAGGATATAGATATTGATCTTCTGTAGCAAGCACTTCAAGACCTCCTCACTTTCAGCAAAATATGCGAAAGAGCTGGAGTCAGAAAAGAAAAAGATAAGAACTTGCTTGGAATTATTTTTACAGTTTTATTTTATACTGGTTCACATACAAAGTTCATAAAGTTTATATACATTGTTTTTCACATCAGACCTTTCCCTTTTCCTTTGCCAATCCCTCCCAGACTCATCAAATTGTGCGACCTTATGTTTAGTTTGCTTGGCTCTACAATCAACACTCTTGGTACCAACAGCCAGGAAATTAAAAGACAAATTGTATTGGGAAAGTCTGCTGTCAGAGACCTCTCCAAGGTACTGAGGAGCAATGATGTCAGTCTGGAGACTAAGGTGCACCTAATACGGGCCATGGTCTTTGCCATTACTTGCTATATGCTTCAGAGAGTTGGACAATGACTAAAGATGATAGAAGGAGAGTTGATGCCTTTGAGCTTTAATTCTGGAGAAGAGTATTGAATATACCATGAACTGCTATGAGAGCAAACAAGTTAGTCCTGGAGAGGGTGAAGCCAGTCTGCTCCTAGGAGGCAAGGATTCTGAAGCTTCGTCTGACATGCTTTAGGCACGTTGCAAGGAGGGACCAGTCATTGGAGAAGGACGTCATTCTTGGGAGGGTGGAGAAACAGTCCAAGAGATGAAGACTCTCGATGAGATGGATTGATTCCATCACTGGGGTAATGGGGATAGGCATATTGGAGACAGTGAGATTGGCAAGGGATAGAGCATGGTTTAGGGCTGTTGTCCATAGGGTCGCTATGAGTCACAAGCTACTCAACGGCACATAACAACAACAATAAACTATGTTTAAGCCCCCTCCCCACCTTGCATCCTTGTACATTCTCTGCAATAATCATCCTATATAATATTTATCCTTATGAGACTGAGTTAGTTCACTTAGCATAATGTTCTCCAGTCCCTCCTATGTTAGGTAGTAATGCTACATAATATTCCATTGTGGGAATGTACTATAATTTCTCAATCCATTCCATTATGAATGGGCATTTGGGCTATTTCCATGTTCTTGTTATGGTAATAATGCTGCTATGAACATTGGTGTACAAGTGTCTGTTTGTGCCTTAGTTCTCATATTCTCAGAGTATATTCCAAGCAGTGGAATAGCTGGGTCATATGGAATTTATATGTTCAACTTTTTGAGGAAATGTCAAACTGCCTTCCATAGTGGTTGTACCATTTTACAATCCCACCAACAGTATATAAGAGGTCCTATCTTGCCACATCCTGTCCAACATTTATTATGTGCTGCCCTGATAAATTTTGCCAGTGCTACTGGGGTAAGATGGTATCTATCTCATTGTGTTTGGTTTCTTTTTTTTTTTGAGAGGGGGCTTGCTTTTTTCCCTCCCATTGTGGCTTTGTTTCTCTCTCTTTCTTTTTTATTTGCATCTCATTGCCAGCGACTTGGAGCAATTTTTCATGTGTCTGTCTGCCACCTGAATGTCCGTTTCTGTGAAAAGTCTTTCTATGTCTTTTGCGCACTTTAAAAATATGGAACCTTGGTGTGTCATCCTTGAGTAGGGCCATGCTACTCTCCTCAATATTGTTCAAATTTTAGTATATGTGCTGCCAAATGAGCATTCGTGTGGCATTTTTAAAGCTGAACAAACTGAAGAACAAATTCAAGACTTAAGTTGCAATACTGAAAGATACTGTGGACAAAATCTTGTGTGAGACAGTAACCATGAGAAGAAGATGGAAGGAATATACTGAGTCAATGTAACAAGACAAATTGGCTGACGAGGAATCATTTCAGAAAGTAGCCTATGATCAAGAACCAGTGGTAATAAAGGAAGAAGTTCAAGCTGCACTGGAGGCATTGGCAAAAGATAAGGCTCAAGGAATTGATGAGCTACAAATTTCCATATTCCAATATACAAATGCAGCCCTGGAAGTGCTCACAAGGCTCTGCTAAGAAATCTGGAAGATAGCTACTTGTTCAACTGACTGGGAAAAATCTGTATATATGCCCATTCCCGAAAATGGTGATCCAACAGAATGTGGACATTATCAACCAATATCATTAATATCACATTAAAGCAAAATCTTACTAAAGATTATGCAACAACGGCTAGAACAGTGTATCACATAATAGTTCTAGAAATTCAAGCAAGATATAGAAGAGGCCATGGCAGAGGGATATTTTTGCTGATGTCAGATGGATCTCGGCAGAAAGGAGAGAAAACCGGGGAATGTCTGTGTTTTATTAGCTATGTGGGTCACAAAAAATTATTGCTGACATTGAGAAGAATGAGATTCTCAGAACACTTCATTGGGCTCATGTGGAATCTATACCTAGACTAAGAAGCTGTTATGCAAACAGAACAAGGGACTACTGCATGGTTTAAAAGAAAAAAAAGTTTGTCTGCACTGTATCCTTTCTACATTCCTATCAATCTGTATGCTGGACAAATAATTCAAGAAACTGAACTTTATGAAGAAGAATGTGGCATCAGAATTTAGGAAGAGGCATCAACAACTTTGATGAGGCAGATGGTGGAACTGGATAGGGGTATAAAGACACTGCTATTGAGTCAATTCCTACTAGTAGCTACCCTTCATAGAGTTTTGAAGCTGCAAATCTTAATTCAGCTTCTTTCTTCCAAGAAATGTCTTAAAAATATGAACTGACAACCTTTTGGTTAGCAGAACAACACATTATGTACTATGCAGAATGCCAATATTTTTCAAACTTTTCTGTAAATCTACAACTACTCTAAAATAAAATAGTTTATTAAAAACAAAATAACTTTAAGAGTCTTGGATTATTACAGTAATCTGTAATTTTAATACAGTTGGCTTCTGTTAGATAAAATCCATACTCAGAAATCACTTCAAGATACCTTTAGGCTTTCACTAAGAATATAGCTGTTGTTAGGTGCAGTTGAATCTACCATTACAGCAAACCTGTGAACAACGGATTGACACCTTACCCTGTCCTGTGCCATCCTCATGATATCTGCCATATTTGATCCTATTGTTACAGTCACTGTATCAATCCATTTCTTGAGGGTCTTCCTCTCATTCACTGTCATCTGCCTTTCCTAGCATGATATTTTTTCCAAATATTAGCCCTTCCTGAAAAGATGCCCTGTGTATGTAAGACAAAATTTCATCCTCACTTCTGATCACCTTGATTTCACTTCTTTCGAGACGTTGTTGTTGTTATGTGCCGTCGAGTCACTTTTTGAGCCACCCTATGTACAACAGCCCTAAACTCTGCCCTGCCCTGTGCCAATCGCACTGTCTCTGACATTCCCATCTCAATTGCCCCAGTCACTGAATCAATCTACCTCATAGAGGGTCTTCCCCTCCTGCGCCGTCCCTCCACCCTCCCAAGCATGATGTCCTTCTTCAAGGGCCAGTCTCTCCTCACAGCATGTCCAAAGTATGTTAGACGGAGCCTCAGAATCCTTACCTCCAAGGAGCCACCTGGTTTAACCCTTTCCAGGATGAATCTGTTTTCTTAGCAGTCCATGGTATTCTCAATACTCTTCTCCAGCACCACAGCTCTTTCAACATAGGTTTGTTTATTCTTTTGACAATCAATAGTATAATCAATACTCTTCACCCATACCATTGACAATTTTCAATTCCTTTTTTTTGTTGTTGATTGCCATTGAGTCAAGAACAATTCATAGTAACCCTATGAACAAAAGGCCTGAAATTTTTCTATAACTATCATCATTTCTCAAAGTTTGTAGATTTTCCAGGGGTATGTTGTTTAGGAAATGGATGCCACTCCTGCTTCCAAACCTGTGTTAATCTGAGAGCTTCTCCAAACACTGTCCACCATGGGTGACTATTATGGTATTCGGCATCCCAATTACACAGAGTCCAGTATCAAAGCAATTCCAGGTTACATCAATACAGCGAATTGACACTGCTACACAACTGAGAAGAACATCTCTGTAAATAACAATTACACTAGGAATGAGGGCATGTGGCCCTCAGGCCCAACTGACTTTTAAATATAAGAGACCTCCAGCAGGTAGTGTTGACTCTTAACAAGAGGCTTAAATAAAATAAAAAAAGAAAAGAAGAAAAGAAAAAAATTCCATAGACCCTCAATTAAAACAAGAGAGCCCATCAATCAGAGTAGTACTCCTGGCCCCAGTCTCCCTTTCACATGTTGTTGTTTGTTAAGTGCTGTCAAGTCGAGTTCGATTCATAGCGACCCTATGAACAAAAGACCTGAACCCTGTTCTAAAATGATCATCATTTTTCTATGCTCGTAGAGTTTCCAGATGTCTGTGGTTTAGGAAATAGATGAACTCCTACTTCCAAATCTGGGAGCTTCATCAAACACTGCCTATGATGGGTAACCATTATGGTGTTTGACACACCTGTGCCACAGTGTTCAGCATCACAGCAACTCCAAGTTACTTCAGAACAGGAAATAGACTGCTGTTGTACCACATAAAAAAATGTTCATCTGAACATCAATTAATATTTGCATTTTTAAAGACAGGAATGGCCCCCAAATGTTGTTTGACTATAAAACAGAGACCCCCCCCCCCAGGCCACAGCTCATTGTTAGCTGAATCTAGCAAGTCCAATCAGCTGACAACCACTTATGGATGAAAAAAAAAAGCCATAAAACAACCAAAAGTTCCATAGGTGACCTTCATTGAGACATAAGAATTCATCTTCCAGAGTCAAACCAACTCACAAGAGCCTCCAAAGCTGCAGACTTAAAAATTCTCTTAATTCCTCCTTATTAATTCTCCAACTTTCAGATGCATATGAAGAAATTGAAAAAAAAAATCATGCCTTGTATCAGACATATCATTGTCTTTAAACAGATATCCTTGTTCTTTAGCCCTTTAAAGGTGTCCTTGACACCAGATTTTATTCATGAACATATCTTTTAATATTGACTGCCGCTACCATTGGTATTAATGGTGAATCCAAGTTAAAATGGTGGTGCTAACAACTTCAGTCTTTACTACATCTGTCCTCATGTTGTCAGTTGATAGAGATGAGGAATTTTAGGTTTTTTTAATAAAAAAATAAAATTTTATTTTAATTGATATTTTAAGAAATGTTTACAGAGAAGTTAGATTTTCATTCATTCCTTTTTGCTCATTTTACCTACTCTCCCTTCCCTCTCCTCCAGTTCACTTTTATTTTTTTAATATTTATTCATTGTTGCACATTTATCTCCTGCCCCTTGTCCTCTTTGCATTGATATACCTCTTATTCTGGGTTGTTGTCATATGTATAATGCCTAGTCATATATTCCTTTTAATAGTTCTTTCCTTCATCTCTCCCAATGCAATGGCCATTATCTATCCACTCCAATTCTGTTCTCCTCCCAATCCCCCATATCAGACATTTTTATAACAGTGATACTGTGCAGTATTTGTCTTTTTGCTACTGAGATACTTCACAAAGCATGATGTCCTCCAGAGTTTCCTATGTTGTGTAATGTTTTATGAGTTAATTGTTTTTCAGTGCTGTATAGTATTCCACTGTATACCATAGTTTTTCTATCCTTTTGTTTGTTGATGGGCACTTCAGTTGTTTCCATCTCTTTGTTATTATAAATAATGCAGCAATAAATATGTCTGTGCATATGTTTGGATGACAGTTCTGGTTTCTTTAGGATATATTCCCAGTAGTGGTTTTACTGGGTCAAATGGTATTTCTATTTCTAACTTTTTGAGAAAGCATCAAACTGCCTTCCATAGTGGGTACATCATTTCACACTCCCACCAGCAGTGAATAAGGGTTCCAATCTCAGCACAACCTCACCAGAATTTATTGTTTGCTGCTCTGTTGACCTTTGCTATTGTTATTGGGGTGAGATGATGTCTCATAGATGTTTTGGGATTTTTGTTTCTTGATGTTAATAGATAATGCATATTGAAGGCTGTAGTCTTTTTTATAGTATTCCTTAGGTATTACAATGAAATTAGCAAAGAGCTGGAATTCAAAACCATAAGGAAAGAACATCTTCAGCATTTCTCAAGCTGAAAGAACTGGAAAACAAATTCAAGCTTCAAGTTGCTATGCTGAAGGATGCTGTGGGAAAAATCTTGAGTAATCCAGGAACAATCAGAAGAAGATAAAAAGGAGTATATAGTAGAGTCATCGGGCCAAAAAGCAGTGGCTTACACAGAAATATGTCAGGAAGTAGCATATGAACAAAATCTAAAAGTAATAAAAGAAGAAGTTCAAGTTACACTCAAAGTATTGGGGGAAAAAATAAGGCCCCAGGAATTGATGGAATAGCAACTGAGGTGTTTCAGGAAACACACAGACGTAACCCTGGATGTGCTCACTAGCTTAAGTAAAGAAATTTGGAAGACAGTTACCTGGCCAACTGATTAAAAGGGATCCTTATTTGCTTCCTTTCCCCAAAACAGTGATTCAACAGAACGTGGAAATTATTGAACAATATCAATAATTGCTTTTCAAGAATTATTTTTATGTAATTTATTCATATTTAAACTATGTTGTTGTTGTTAAGTGCTGTTGAGTTGTAGGCGACTCATAGCGACCCTATGAACAAAAATCCTCAACATTTGCGTGACTTTCATCCTTTCTCCAGGTTCATAGGGTTTCTGGAGGCCAGCTGTTTATGGAAGTGGATGCCACTCCTGCTTCCAAGCTTATTTTAACCGGGGAGCTCCACCAAACACTGCCCACCATGGGTAACCATTATCACTTTTGACACATCAGTGTCACAGTGTTCAGCTTCACAGCAGTAGCACATGAAAGTAAAATCTTGATGAGGATTATTAAACAATAGCTGGAAGAGTACATAGATAAAGAACTACCAGAAATTTGAGCTGTATTCAGAAAAGGCCATGGTACAGGGGATATTATTGTTGATTTCAGTTGTATCTTGGCTGAAAACAGAAATAGTAGAAAGATGACTATTTGTGTCTTATCGACTATGAAAAGGCATTTCACTGTGGAGATCCTAACAAATTATGGATGAGATTGAGAAGAATGGGAATTGCATAATACTTAATTAATTCATGAGAAGCCTATACATAAGACCAAAGAGCAGTTGTCTGAACAGGAAAGGGAATACGGCACGGTTCAAAATCAGGAAAGATGAGTATCGTGGTTTTATCTTTTCTCTATATGTATTCAACCTGTAAACTGAGCAAATAATTATACAGAAGGTGGACTATCTACAAGAGAATGTGACCTCAGAGTAGGAGGAAGACTCATCAACAACCTGTGTTGCATAGCAGAAAGTGAAGAAAATTTGAAGCACTTGCTACAGAAAATGAAAGACTAGAACCTTCAACAGGGAGCTCTAGTGGCCTAGTGGTAAGGAATTACACTGCCATCTAAAAGCTACCAGTTCAAATCCATGAGATGTTCAGTGGGGGAAAAAAGATAAGCAATCTCCTCCTGTGTGCTTTTCAGCCTCTAAAATCCCTCTGGAGGGTCTGCTTTGAGTAAGTTCCAATTCAAAAGTCAATAACAATAATAATAATAATAACATAGCCTTAAATATGGTTTATATCTTAGCATCAAGAAAACAAAAATCCTCACCTCTGAACCAATAGACAATATCATGGTATTTGGAGGAAAGACTGAAATTGTCCATGATTTTATTTTTCTTGGATTCACAAT
This sequence comes from Elephantulus edwardii, assembly GCF_000299155.1. Taxonomy (NCBI): domain Eukaryota; kingdom Metazoa; phylum Chordata; class Mammalia; order Macroscelidea; family Macroscelididae; genus Elephantulus; species Elephantulus edwardii. The sequence goes on from NW_006399953.1 coordinate 1,064,829, forward strand.
CAACACCAATATGACAGTAGTCAAGAAATCAAAGTAAGTATTTCATTGGCAAAATCAGCTGTCTGCTACTTTAAATACCAAAGACTAAGAGTATCAGTTTGAAGACCAAGATGTGCCTGATACAAACCATGGTATTTTCCATTGTTTCCCAAGCGTCTAAAAGTTGAACAATGGATGAGAATGACAGGAGAAGAATTCATGCCTTTAAGTTGTGGTTTTGGAGAGGAATACTCAACATCCTTCTCATGGGCTACCAGAAAACAACCTCTTACATAAAAACTACAATATTGAAGACAAAATAGGAGAACTTGTACTCTGTCCTGAAGGGGCATTATTTAGTTAGAATCATCTCTGACAACATTTTTTTGTTTTGTTTTTATTTCTCTTTCCCTCTGGAACTTTCCTACAGTGTCAGATGAAGCTAAGACACAAGACATACGCATATGTACAGACACACATGTGCACCCCCCCCACACACACACACATAATGAGAGAGAAAAAGAGACAGAGAAAGAAATAGCAGAGATTTGGCAACTCAAAAGCTGAGTTGAGTGGAAACTGACTCCACATTTAGCTGAAATCTAAGCTCAGGGGTAAAAGAGAAAGCATATTAACTCATGACCAGAACTTTAGAAAAAAAAACCTCAAGAATTGCAGTTACCTAGTACTTAAGATGGTAGGGGATGCAAGCAGGGGAGGACACACAAAGATGGATGGAAAGTCTGCAGAGGATGCAGTTCATTTCCTAGATCCTCTTCTCTGGTCCATACAACTGGAATTGAGTTAAAACTAGAGGTTGAATATCTCAAGATGTCGAGCAGAGGCACTCTCGGCTTGGAATACTGGCCAAGAGAATGACAGGAGTGTCATACCCAAAATAAAGGCATGGAATGATATTCTCTGTTGTAAACAACCTCTTCCATGGCTCGGAAGACTAGCAGCAAAATCTACCAACAGGAGATTGGGGAATTCTTCTCTGGGGAAAAAGATCAGCCCAAGAGAAAAATGATAAAACTGCAAACAGTACAGAATGTTTGTAGCTTAAAAAAAAAGCTGTTAACCTGAACGTCTCCCAGTGAAATAACTGCATTCAACTCACTTCTCTTCCAGTGAAATCTGAAAGGTCAATGTGAAGCAACAACAACCCTTACTGCTCCTGATAAGAAGCATTGAGAGAGATGCCAAATAATTTTCCATGATGCAAACACCAATTCATTGCAGCGCCATCTCTGTCAGAGCAGAATTGTGCTGCATGGGGTTTTCAGTGGCTGAATTTTGGAAGATTGACAAGTCTTTCTTTCCAGGAACCTCTGGGTAGACTCAATGTTAACCTTTAGGACTACCAGCCAAGCGTGGCAACTTTGCACTCAGAGACTCCAAGGAAGGTTTCAATGCTCTTATTTCCTTCTCCACTTTCTATTGTCCAGCTATTCTTCCCAGCTGTCCAACTGCTACTGTAGACTTACATGTTGAGCTAAGAACCATGATAATTCTACCTGTATCTCAGCAAGGCTGATGATTAACTCTTCTCTGATTCTCACACTTCTCATAAGTCTTCTTAAAGTTATGTCAAGTCCATTTGCTGTTCAGAACAGTTCATGCATCCAGGAAGACTCCAGGATGAGGATGGCACAGGACAAGACAAAGTGCAGCTCTGATGTTCATATGCTTGCTATGGGTCATAAAGGACTCGACAGCACCTAACAATAACAACACAATACTCATCAAACAACTGTTCTTTCTTATTGCACTGTGACTTATGAAGTCTGTTCAAGGGCATAATCAGTCACTTATCATTGCTTCTCCTCGAAAGCTTACAGAGTCCAGAATACAATTGCACTGTGCCTGCAAAGTCTCTCTCATCTTTATTGTTGGGAGACTCGCTCATTGATGACAGCTCCCTTTCCCTCCAGAGCCTGGAAACAGACTCATCTACTTCCCAGGATCTACTTCTGGTCATACTAGCATTGAGTCTTCAGATGAAAACTATTTGTCATTCCTGGTCTACTAAGAAATTCTCAATCATTTAAAGGCCTGGCCTTGAATTTCTAAACTAGAGTGAAAGCAGCACTTAAAAAAAAAATTAAAAAAAATTTCATTTTGTTGTTGTTGAGAAAATGCACAAGAAAACATATACCACTTCAACTGTTTTTTCCCCAGGTATTATTCTGTGACATTGATTACATTCCTTGAGTTTTGCAACAATTCTCAATCCTTTTTTCTGAGTTACTCTCTCATTAACATAACCTTGCTGTCCCCAAATCTTCCTATTTAATATTTCAACTTGTTTTAAATTTAATCCCATATAAACAGTTCTTTAAAAAGTATAATGCTCAAGGCAGACATGTTTCACTAGTTTAGCTAAGGAGTTGGATGTCAACCCAAAGACACATGGTTTGAATCTACCAGCTTTTCCATGGAAGAAGGATGGAAAATCTCCTTCTGTGTAATTTACAGCCTCTGAAAATCTGTTGGGGAGTCAGCCATGGATGGGTTACAATTTGGTGGTACATAACAACAAAAACAACAACAATTATTGGTTTAAAATAAACTTCAGGGGGTAATTTTCTTTTGTTGTTCCTGTTGTGTGTGATTGAGTTGGAACTGACCCATAGATAGACCCTCCAGTGGGTTTTCAGAGGCAGTTAATTGTTTGGAAGGAGATTGGCCATCCTTCTCCCTCAGAACAGCTGGTGACCTGTAACTGTGTGCCTTTGGGATTGCAGCACAGCTTCTTGCCACTAGACTACCAGGTATAGGGTTTAAAAATTACATTAGGGGAGTGGGGTTAGGGGTTCATCCAGCCTCCTTGGCTCTAGAAATCCTAGAGTTCATGAAATTGGAAATTCTGTTCTGCTTTTTCCTCTACCTTTTGATCATGAATTATCTGTAGAATATTTGATCAAAATGTTCATTAGTGGTCTCTGGGCACCATCTAGTTCCTCTGGCTCAATGATGAAGAACGTAGTTGCTTATGAAGGCAATTAACCACATATGCCATATTCTCTTCCTTTCCTGAATCGCTTTTCTCTGTAAAAACAAGTATTTATTTATCATTAAATTAATAGATATTTGTTACTACTGTGGTGTTATTTTGTGTGGCTTAGTTGGAATCAACTCAATAGCTGATTCTGTAGCAGGTTTTCAGAGATAGTTAATTTCATGGGAGGAGATTGCCCATCTTTCTCCCATGGAGCAGCTCGTGGATTTGAACTTCAGGTTTTTTGTATTGGCTGTGCAACTCCTTACTACAAAGACACCAAAGCACCATAGTTAGGACTGCAGAACTCTGTTATTCAGTGAATTTTAGTACTAAAAAAAAATTAGGTTGTTCTTTGGTTTTTAAACATTAAGATAACATGAAGATACAGTTTGAAGTTTTATAGTACTGTGATTAATAGGACTTTATTAGTGGAGAAATTAAATTTCAAAGTAGCACTCATGTCTTCAGTAGCAATATTGGCATAAGACTTCATAAGAATATCATGTTCCTTCAATTCTACAGATAGTTAATTTACATTTGGAGAGGAGGCTACTGTGACAACATGACAATATAATGAGATCAGAACTACTTCAGAAGAGGGATTATTAAAAGGAAGAGCAGAAATGGCTTGGAATAGAAAGAGTATCAACTTTCTGCCTACGTTTTAACAGTAATTTTCTAGGACTTATTTTCATTCTTAATCTCATCATTTCTCCCCCATTTCTCTTTTAAAGAAACCCAACAGCCTTTCTAGTACTACAATGGTAGTTTTATTCATTCTCTTATGAAAATGAGTTTCTGTACAAGATTCAAGAAGCATACTTAAATCCATCAAGCACAGTGTCTGTTAAAATCTCCTGACATTTTTCAATGGCTCTTTTTTATTTCCTGAAATTTGATTGTATCTATCTCATATTTATATTAATCATGTGGCTGGTGCACAAGGTCAAAAGTTTACAGCATGAATTTTTCTGGACCACAAAGTCTCAGAGGAGATTTTTTTTTTCATTCAAGGTTCTAAAGAAGCAGACCTACACAGCATACAGCAAAGGAGGAAAAATGCAGTGTGAAAAAGGTTAGAGGATAACAAAGCCTGGGGCCCCAAAATCTGCTGAAACAATGGAGTGATTTAGGGCAAGTTAATTAGCCTCATCTGTAAAAAAGAGATGGTTGGCTTGGCTTCAGAGATCTTTAAGATCATTTGTTTAATATTGACATGGCATGTCTTACAATAAATACTTCTTAAGATAAATGAGTTAATTTATTAATTTTAGTAATGACGTTAATTGTAGTTTGGAGGCATATGTGGAAACCCGTTGGATTCTGGAAGGTGGGATCTCTTGTTTTGATGAGGGTTGGTTGTGGACTGGTTGGTTGGGTTTTTTCCCCTTCACAATGGGATGTGAGCTGACTGGTTTTGCTGGATTTAGCTAACAATGAGCTGTGGGCTGGAAGCTTTGTTGTTTAAAGTAAACCAGGACCTGGTGGACTGGCCATGTGGACCCTCAGCCTGCTGCCCTGAGGCCTGGTGTTAATTGTGTTTGAGATAAATAGTCTGCTAAGTTGTATAGCACTGACCTGTCAATTTGCTGTATTGAAGTAACTTGGGGTTACTCTGATGCTGAACAGTGTCACTGGTATGTCAAATGCCATAATGGTTGCACATTGTGGACAGTGTTTGGTGTAGCTCCCAGAACTGAGACAAGTTAGGAAGCAGGAGTGGCATTCACATCCTAAACAGAATGCCTCTGGAAACTATGAATATAGAGAAATTGTGATAGTTACAGACCAGGGTTCAGGTCTTTTGTTCATAGGGTTGCTATGAGTCATGCTCAACTCTAAGGCACTTACAACAACAATGATATAAATTAATTACATTATAGGAATTTAATGAATGACCATTAATGCTTCTTCATTAAAAAGAAAACTGTATTGTGATTCGAATGAAAATTTCTGGAACAAATTAATTCCCACTCAATGTGACATTGATTGTGATCCCCACATAATAACAACACTTTCCCCACCTTCTTCTAATGCTGCCTCTTTGCATTTGTCCTTTTCCCCATCCCTTCTTCCACCTGAGCTTTATTCATGGAAAACACTGCCCTTTTGTTCAGTATGATTGATTATTTCTATGGAGTGCATTACTTTCTGGTGTTGTTGATCATCTAGTGTTTGAAGATTGAGTCACACAAATAATCTGTAGGCTTCAACAGTGACTAGGCACATAGTCTCAGGTGTTTTTCATGATTCTGTGTTTTGTGCCATATGTCATTCCCACCCAATATAGAGGACCTTCTGTTGTGATCCTCCTTGTTAGCTGTGGCAGAAGTAGCCCAACACCATACAGTTGTTCTTGTCTTAGCATCATGGAGACTGAAGTTCACATGGTACGTTCTCCCTCTGGACTAACAGTCTTTGATTTTCTCCACTCTTGTTTGCTCCAGATGGCGAGATATCAGTAGTCACTCCTCTAGATGGCTGCCTTTAGACTGCTGCTCACAAGCTTTTAAGACCCTAGTGGCTGCTCACCAAAGGAGAATGTAGAACATTGTCTGTAGACTACACAATGCCAATTGGCTTGATGATATTCTCCAAGGCTACAGTCTAGATCCCCTCAAGCCGTGGCTCATTCTGTCAAGGTGTTTGGCTATGGTCAGAGAGGATGAGGAGGACACAGGATAGGGCAGGGTTCAGGTTGGTTGGCTGTTCATAGGCTCTTTATGAGTCACATTTGACTAGACAGCACCTACCAACCCTATAACAAGGAGGTGTTTTAGTAATTTTGCACCTTGTTTACTGTATTATATACATGAATCCTACCGGTGGCATAGTGCCTACTGTTGGGCTGCTAACCAAATGGATAGTTTAAACCCATGAATAGTTCTGTGGGAGAAAGCGGAGAGAGTTAGCTCCCATGAGGTTTTACAACCTTGGAAACAGCTCTCATGGAGAGCTGCCCTGAGTTGGAATTAACTCAACAGGAATCGGTTTTGTTTTGAGGGGCATATTTACAACAAACACACACAGACACGACTTAGAATTACTTTTGATCAAAACTATGGCAACAGGTGTAGTCGAATTCTTCTATATATACTTAGGGATCACCTTGCCGGTCAGCCTATGTACCCTCATGTAGATTAATGTCTGTTATTGCTAATAATGCCAGATTGTGTATGTACTTGTATTTACCTTTTTGTCTATAATACTTAAGCACCTCTCTATCTTATTTTTCCTTGATATTATTATGCTGATAACTTCCTCTTCGTTTATTGCCTCCCCTTTCACATAATTTAATATCTACATAGTGATATTTCTCTCCCTTCCTTTTGCATCCTTAATACCATCAAAGAGTCGTTTTTCCTCCCATGTGTAAATCTTTTCTTTCTGGCAGCCTAGTGACAAGAAGCTGCTCTGCAATCCCAAAGGCATGAGGTTCAAATCCACCAGCTGTTCTGTGGAAGAAGGATGGACAGTCTCCTCCAGTGCAATTAACTGACTTTATAAACCTGCTGGAGGGTCAGCTATGGGTTAGTTCCGACTCGATGGTACACAACAACAAAGGTTTTATTATGTTTTTTTTATATATATAACATTGGATTCATAGATTATCTGTCCTCTGGTGATTATTTCACTCAGCATAAAGTCCTCACTCTATGAAGTGGATTGATTTAGTGACTGGGGTAGTCAGGGTGGGTGTGTCAGAGACGGTGCGATTGGCACAGGATAGAACAGGGTTTAGGGCTATTGTACATAGGGTCGCTATGAGTCGTAAGTGACTCGATGGCACATAATAACAACATAATGTCCTCCAGGTTCAGCCATATTTATTATGTGCCTCAAATATTCATTGTTCTTTAACATTACATAGTGCTTCATTGTGAATATGTATCATAGTTATCTATTCGTCTGTTGCTGAATCATGGTCCCAAAGGTGTTTCCATCTTTCTGCTACTGTGAATAATAATGTTTCTGTGAACAAGTTATGTGCCATCAAGTCAACTACAACTCACAGCGACCCTTTGTACAATAGCTCTGAATCTTGCTTTCTCCTGAGCCAATCTCACTGTCTCTGCAACACCTATCCTCCTTATCCCAGTTATTGTGTCAATCCATCTCATCCAGGATCTTCCTCTCCTGTACTGCCCTCGACCCTTCCAAGCCTGATGTACTTCTCCAATGACTCGTCTCTCCTGACCACGTGCCCAAAGTATATGAAATGGAGCTTCAAAATCCTTGCCTCCAAGGAGAAACTTGGTTTCACCCTCTCAAAGATAGACCTGTACACATGCATGTACATACATTTCTTTGTGTCATAGCTCTCATTTACCTAAGATACGTGTCTAGTAGTAGTTTTAGGCTTATGGTGATGCTTAAACATAGAAAATGTTGAGTATGGGAGTGTACCTTGTGTTTTCTAAAAGCCTGGACAAATGTTATATACAATATCCAGATAGGTACAAAGGGCAGAGGAATCCACTTGGGCAGATAAATTCTGCTGTGGTTATTATTAGTTGGAAAAAGATTTTAAGAAGCTGAGTATCATTTACAAAATATCTTGTAGAGACCGTCTGTGTAAATGATAAAGCTTCCAGAAAAAGGAAACAATAAAATTTCTAAAGGCATGACATAATTCAAATGTTATTTGTTTGTCATGGCAAAGGTATAAAAAGGGAAGAAAGTACTCTTTTTTTTTGAAGGAGCACAACAGTGAAACACACAGCTGCTAACTAAAGATTGGCGGCTCAGCCCAGCAGCTGTTGTGTGGGAGGGGCAATTTAGTGATCAGCTCCCATAGAGGCGAAAGCTCTGTCCACAGAGCTCAGTTTCTTTTTTGTGGTTGCAACAGAGGTCAACTGGCCACACTCCATGCAGGTAAAACGGATATGCAAAAATGTAGTGGTGGCTTTTCTAGGAACCAGGGAGGAGAGGCAGAAATGTATCCACTTAACATTTAAGATTTTATTGTTGTTGTTATGCGCCACTGAGTCACCTACAACTCTGTACTATAACTCTGAAACTTGCCTTAACCCGAGCCAGTCTCAATGTCTCTGACAAACCTACCCTCATTACCCCAGTCACTGTGTCAATCCATCTCATTCAGTGTCGTCTTCTGTGCTGTCCCTCCACCCTTCCTTACAACATGTCCAAAATATGTCAGACGAAGCCTCACAATCCTTGCCTCCAAGGAGCAGCCTGGTTTCACCCTCTCAAGGTTAAACCTCTTTGTTTTCTTGGCAGTACATGGTATGGTCAACACTCTTCTCCAGCACATGAATTCTTTTTCCCTCAACTCTAGTCATTGTCCAGCTCTTCGATGCATAGCAAGTAATTACAAAGACCATGGTTTGAATCAGAAGCATCTTAGTCTCCAGATTGACATCAATGCTTTTTATTACTTTGGAGAAGACCCTGACAGCAGCTTTCCCCAGAAAAATTGATCTTTGGATTTATTGACTGTGGTGGTCTTAGATACATGGTGACTTTATGGAAAGTCCCTATAAGTCAACAGTGAATTTGAATTTGTTTTTTGTTTTGTTTTTGTTTTTTTTACTTATGTTCTGTAGACCATAATGTTGCCAACTTTTGTGTTGCTGCCATGGCTGTGGGTGTACTCGAGTCTATTGTGACATTTGGTCCCACTCATCTCATAGAAGATCTCTCTTGGTGAACTTGTACATCACCAAACGTGATATCTTTTTCTTCTGATAGCATGTCCAGACCAAGTCTGGACAGCCTTTTGTTGTGAGCCATAAGGTTTTCATTGGATAACTTTTGAAAAATTATTGTCAGATTTTATCCTAGTCTATCTTAGTCTTGAAGCCCTGCTGAAACCATTCTACCAGGTATGGTGCTGATAGTATTAGAAGTACAGGTAGCTTCACTTCCATCATCAAAGCAACATATTATCCACTCCAGGAGGACAAACTGATAGTCAGGTGACTTATTAAATTAGAGAGAGTTTAAAGAGATTTGTTTTTGTTGTTGCTGTTGTGTACCATCAAGTCAGAATCAACTTATACTGATCCTCCAGTGAGTTTATAGAAGCAGTAAATTGTATGGGGAGAGAATGTCCATCTATCTCCTGTGGAGCAGCTGGTGGATTTGAACCTTGTACCTATGGGTTCAGCAAGCAGGTTGTGTCATCTGTGTAACAGAGATCATTGCTCAGTCTTCCTCCAATCTTGATGCCACATTTCTCCTCATAGAGCCTAGCCTCACAGAGGACCTGTTCTGCTTATAGATTGAAAAGGTATGAAGACAGAACACATCCCTGGCATACACCTTCCCAATTTTGACCCATGCAGTGTTTCCTTGCTCTTTTCTCATGACTGCCTCCTGGTCCAAGCATAGGTTTTGCATAAGCAAGTGTTCTGGGATTCTCATTCTTCTCAGCCAGCCACAGTTTGTTTTGATCCACACAGTCAAATGTCTCTGCATAGTTAATGAATAGATAGACACTCCTCTGGTACTCCCTGCTTTCAGCCAAGAACCATCTAACATTAGCTATAATATCCCCAGTATCACAGCCTCTTCTAAACCCAGCCTGCGCTTCTGGCAGTTTTCTGTTGATGTGCTGTTTCAGTAGTTTTTAAAAAATCTTTAGCAGAATCTTGCTTGCATGTGATATCAGTGATATTGTTCAACAATTTCTTCACTCTGTTGGGTCACCTTTCTTTGGAATGGGAACAAATACAGATGTATTCCAGACACTTGCTGAAACTGAGAAGAACTTGAAGTGCTTGCTTCAGAAGGTCAAGGACTGTAGCCTTCAATATGGATTGAAGCTCAACATCAAGAAAACAAAGATTCTCACAATTGCTCTGATTGGCAACATCATGATAGATGGTAAAGAGATTGAAATTGTTAACAGCTTTATTGTGTTTGGCTCCACAATCAGCACTCTTGGTACCAGCAGCCAGGAAATCAAAAGATGAATTACATTATTGGGAAAGTCTGCTGTCAGGGACTTATCCAGAGTTCTGAAGAGCAACGACGTCAGTCTGAAGACTAATGTGTGCCTGATCCAGTCCATAGTATTTGCAATTATTTGCTATACATAAAAAAGCTGGACAATGACTAGGGATGATAGAAGGAGAATTGATGCCTTTGAGCTGTGGTGCTGGAGAAGAGTGTTGAATACACCATGGACTGCTAGATTCATCCTAGAGAGGGTGAGACCAGGCAGCTCCTTGGAGGCAAAGATTCTGAAGCATCATCTGACATACTTTGAACATGTTACAAGGAGGGGCCAGTCTTTGGAGAAGGACGTCATGCTTGGGAGGGTGGAGGGACAGTGCAAGAGAAGAAGATCCTTGAGATTAATTGATTTAGTGACTGGGGTAATGGGAGTAGGTGTGTCAGAGACAATAAGATTGGCACAGGACAGAGCACGTTTTTTTTTTTTGTTTTTTTTTTTACAGAATTTACTACAAAACACCATAAAAACCGTGGTTCACTTAAGATCTCTCCCCCCGTATCCGGCGAGCCAACTGCATGTCTTTGGGCATGATGGTGACTCTCTTGGCGTGGATGGCACACAGGTTGGTGTCCTCAAACAGGCCCACCAGGTACGCCTCGCTGGCCTCCTGCAGGCCGCCGATGGCCGCGCTCTGGAACCTCAAGTCCGTCCTGAAGGCCTGCGCGATCTCCCGGACCAGCCGCTGGAAGGGTAGCTTCCGGATCAGCAGCTCCGTGGACTTCCGGTACCGGCGGATCTCCCGCAGCGCCACGGTCCCGGGCCTGTAACGATGCGGCTTCTTCACCCCGCCGGTGCCGGTGGACAGAGCGCTCTTCCTGGCCGCCTTGGTGGCCAGCTCTTTGCGGGGGGCTTTCCCCCCCACGGTGGATTTCCGCGCAGTCTGCTTGGTTCGGGCCATTTTTCACCAAAAGCTGAGATCTCAGGCCGCTTCTCGGACCTCCGCGCCGCTCGGGAAAGAGCAGCAATCCCCAAGCAAGAGGGTGACACCAACCCTACCAATGGACCAAACCGCTCTGCTTGGGACAAACAGTCCTAATGACTCAGAGCACGGTTTAGGGCTGTTGTAAACAGGGTCGCTATGCATCGCAGATGACTTGATGACACGAAACAGAAACTACCACCTATGGGTTGGCAGCACAACTCCTTACCACTAAGTCATGAGAGTTCTCTTAATGAAAGAGATAATAAGAAGAAATCAGTGGTCCCTGAGCCAGTGCTGGAGTGAGAAAGCAGCAAGCATGATTGAGACCAAGAATGAGTCTGTTATGCCCCAAAATAGGAAACAAGAACAGTTACAAAGACAAGGCCATATTCATATACTCACAGATTTGCTTGTTTTGTTCCATTAAGACTTGTGCACGTATGCACACACATACACATATAATTATATGCACACAAACACCACCATGCAATCAAATGTTGAACTGATTCTGAATCATGGAGACCCAAGAATGGGCAGAACTGGGTTTCACATGCTTTCTGAAGCCTCATAGTTAAGAATTATATCCCCAAGCCTTTCTCTGAGGTGGACTCTAGAACTTCCAGACTTTTGCTTGGCAGCCAAGCATGTTAGCCATTTGTAGCATCTAGGCACTCTGCACAGGGAGCTCTGGTGGCCTAGTGGTTAAGAAGCTATGCCACAATCCCAAAGGCAAGTGGTTCGAACCCACCAGCTGCTCAGTGGGAGAAGGATGGACAATCGCCGGCCCTGTGATTTACTGCCTGTGAAAACCTGCTGGAGGGTCAGCTAAGGGTCACACATCACAAAACTGTTCAAAAGTACAACACAGTTTTGCAGAGTTTGGCCACAGAGATGAAGAACAAAGATGAAGCAACTTTATTATTTCTAAAATTCAAATGTATCAGATTTCTAAGACTAAAAGTATAAATGTTCTTATAAATGTTTTAAAACATAAATTCCTATACTCTGCTTCTTAAAAAATGTTTTCCAGCTCAGAGGAATTCTGATTTTTTTAAATTTCTGTAGATTTAGATATTAGAATTTATAGGGAAACTAAGTGGAGCTGTGAAATCACTGTCCTGGATGTGGGGGTTTTCTGTCAGTCAGAAATTGCTTTTCTGATTCCTGGGAGAATTTATCATTCAAAGAAGCACTACAAAGGGGGTTGGCATCAGCAAAGACAAAACGTATGAAATCTGTGACACTGTTAGGTTTCCATCTGTTCTAGGAGCTGTTGAAGATGCACGTGGGGTTATCCACCTCCTCTTTCTCAATGCTAGGAGTTGTAGGAACCATTAATCATCTGCGAACTCACTCTACAAGAAGTCCCGGTGCCAGGTGCGCTCCAGCAGATGCACCCTCCAATTTACCATGATCATGCCACAATTCATTCACATTACGACAGATTGGTGTTCAAAATCTGCTTGAGACTAAGCAAACATATGCCGGGTGGCTGCTGTGGAGGAATGTTCCTCAGGGTACTGTATTATACCTAGCAGGTTGCTGGAGAAATTAGTTTAGTTCAGATCTGCTGGCATCATTTGAAACTGTCTCTGGACATCCATGTCAGAACCTTAATGTGCTAAGGATAAACTAGGATGAAACACAAAGATTTGCCAGAACCATGACAGAGTAGCTCACATTTGATGCTAATGTCTTGTAAAGTATGTGCTAATGAATCACAAACTGTGCCACACAGTCTTTGCACATTGTCACATTAATTCAGGATTTCAGAATCTTAAAATACATTTTCAATATGATTCAAGAGTATAAATATTAAGGAGGCATTAACCTTTATCAAAATGATGTTTTTCTTGTGTTAAAAAGATCAAAATTTAACATATCAGGGCACACTATTTGACTTTGCTGTGAAGTGGTTGACGAGGAGAACAGTGTCTGCTTCAAAATGATACAAGTGAAAATTGTGGAACCTTTCTTTTTCACTTTCTTGAGAATGGGAAGAGCAGAGATGAAAGTTAAAGGGGGGTAGGAGGAAAAAGGAATATTGCAAGTAGTGAGAAAAGAGTAAACTGAAGGATGTCAGTACTTTAATTAACATGCCGATTGTCATCCTTTAACCCAGAAAATAAGAAAACCCTGCAGGCACTAAATAAAACGAGCCTCAGAGAGTCTTCTCATCACAGGCAACCTACAGCGTTTGTGTCAATTTGGAGTCACCGATGCAAACATTTTGTTCAAATACTCTATTTGTTTTCTATCCACATGGCATCAACGGGAATGTTTTCAAGGTCAAACGAGTATTTTTGTAAGTCAGAATGTGTGATTTCATTGACTGGCTGCCTCAAGGCTCATCAGGGACCTTGAAGCAAAATTGTGCTTAAGTTCAAGTGCTCAGACCACTGATACAATCAGAGAGCTATCAATTTCTATTAAAAAAAAAAGAAAGAAAGAAACACTTTCTAGACTTCCAACAGGAGTCAATCAATTCCAATCCCAGGGGAGCTAAAATCAGAAGTAAATAAAACAAAAAAGCCTCCTACCTTCTTGCTTTACCTGGTCAGAATCTCCCACTGAGGAGCAAATGCTTCAGGTAGTTTTGAACGTAGTTGCGTACCTTTGCATTAGTTAGTACATCACACACGTCAGACTTGTTCCCTGTTGTGTCCCCATCTTCTGCACTGATGTATAGTAGGGGTTCAAGAAACATTGTTTAAGCAAAAATATCAGAAACCTAGCATCAGACTATTAAAAGTATCTCTTAAAAAAAGTATAAAGCCAAATGAGTATTAAATTGTTATTAAAATCTTATATTATGTCCCATGTTCCAAAACTTCTGAAGAGACTTGTGAGTTTATAATATGCTAATGTTCTTATTTTATAACCACTTTTTGATCTTCTGGATTTATATGCAAAGAAATAATTGGGGCATTAATCAATTCTATATATAAACTGTAGAAAATGAGGCCCAAATTGTAGGAAGTTTCTGTATTAAAACAAAGAAAATAGAATCTGTAGGGAATGATATAAATTATGGGACATTTAAAATTCTAGTTACAGAAACAATTCTACCACCCTACAGCAGAATGATACATTCTATCCAATCATTTTTGTCTCATTCATTGTGAAAGTTCTTTTATGGAAACAATGTCCATAGAAGCCACTAGGTGACAGGATTCACATCTCTCATCATACAGAATAACAGGTCAGAACCTGGCATCAGGATCGGAGGAAGACTCAACAACAACCTATACCATGCAGAAGACACAACTTTGATTGTTGACAGTAAAGAGAATCTGATATACTTGCAGAAGAAGATCAAAGACTACAGCCATCAATAGGATTGCATCTGAATGTCAAGAAGGCCAAGGACCTTACTACTGGGCAAATGGCAGCATCATGATAGATGGAGAAAGGATTGAAACAGTTCATTATTTTGTCTTGCATGGATCCACAAGCCACAATCAACATTTGTCATCAGTAGTCAGGAAATAAGGAGATGTATTGCTTTGAACAAGTCTGCTTTCAGGGCTGTCTCTCAAAAAATACTGAGCAGTGATGTCAATTTGAAGACCTGATTCACGCCATAGTCTTTTCAATTACTTGCTAGGCTGCTGAGAGCTAGACAGTTAATAAGAATGACAGAAGTAATTATTGATGCCTGTGAGTTGTGGTGTTGGAGAAGAACACTGGACAGCCAAAATATTGAAAAGATATGTCTTGAAAAGGGTGCAGCCAGAGCGTTCCTCAAGGGCAAGACTTCATGTCTCACGCTTTGGACATCTTGCTAGGAGAGGCTATTCCTTGGAAAAGAATATCATGCTTGGAAGGATGGAAGGTCAGCTAAAGAGAGTAAGACCCTCAACGAGATGGATCTACACAGTGACTGCAGCAATGGGCTCAGGTGTACCAGAGATGATGAGGATGGCAGAGTACAGGATGGGATTCACGTCTGTTCTTCACAGAGTCACTATGAGTTGTACTTGACGGCACCAAACAATAGGGCTTAGGGCATATTAAGGTGGTTCTGATGGCCTAGCCCACTGGGAGTTGTGCTGCTGACCCCAAGGCTCTTTAGTGGTTCAAATCCACTGCTGAATCCTTGGGAGAAAGATGGACAATCGCCTCTCACGTGATTACTGCCTCTTACAATCCACTGTATGGTCAGCTGTGAGTTTGTTCTGACTTTGATGGCAATGAAATTGAGAATTTTAGAGTATTTTGTGTTGAACATTGATTGATGTGACACCTGAAATATTACTATTTCCATTGACTTATTTGTGGGTAAAATGGGAAGAAAGTGAGATGCTATAACTAAAAATATTAATATTAGGGCAGCCACACTGACTTTAGGGAGCTCTGGTGGCCTACGGGCAAGAAGCTGTGCTGCAATCCTGAAGATGCTGTTTGAGGCCACCAGCTGCTCTATGGGTGAAGAATGGGCAATCTCCTCCCGTGCAATTAACTGACTCTGAAAACCCACTGGAGGGTCAGCTACGCGTCGATTCCGACTTTATGGTACACAACAACAACACTGACTTTATGTCTGTTTCACTAAAGAACTGCTTCTCCACGCTCTATTCCTAAGTACTGCCATCATCTACAAGATTGGATTTATTCTTTTCTAGTTTATAATTCTTAGGAAGTTATTCTAGTGATAAGCCTTGCTGTTTGGTTAAATACCACCTAAATTGTAAATGTTTAATACTTAATTCAACTTCTAAATTATTGCTCTTGCACTGACTGATATCGCCCAATATCATTCTCTCCTACTCCAAAAGGAATAACAATCTTTGTACTCAATTTGACATGTACTTGCCCAGAACAAAGACTCCCACTGATCCTAGAAGCTATTTTTCCCGTGATTCCGTAGCGGACAAGGAGGAGAGAGCAGCAGTATCTCACAGCAGTTTCTGGGAAACTTTAAAAGATTACTCTTCTCCATCCCTTTGTCCTTCTTATTCCTTTGTCTTTGCCCTTCTGTTGTTTGGAATGCAGAATAGATGGCTTGAAAGGAATCAACCACCTTATAAATGTAAGCCAGGCATAGGTGAACACAGAACACGGTTCCTGGAGGACTTTTTGAGCAAGTCTGTCAGATATAGACTACTCACCTTTTCATTTTTCTGTAAGAAGAATAGAAACTAGATTTTTTGTTTAAACAGTTTAGTTATCTTAAATATCCAATACCTGCAGATTAACTTGGATTATATCACACTTCCACATGGATAAGTAGTTGTGCTGCGGTTGGTTCTGACTTTTTTAAGCCTTAGACTCTGTTAACCCTTGTGGGATCTTGCCTGTGCTCACTTTTTTAACTGTGTTTGAGCTCATTTTGTGTCAATCTGTTTTGTAGTTCTTCCTCTTTTTTGCTTCCTCTACCAATCAAAAGGGCCGAACTCGCTCAGCAGTTCTCAAGCTCAAGGAACTGAAGAACAAATTCAAACCTCGAGTTGCTATAATTAAGGATGCTTTCAGCAGAATATCATATGATCCAGAAAGTACTAAAAGAAGATGGAAAGAATATACTGAGTCACTGTATCGAAAGGAATTGGCAGACACTGAAGAATTTCATGAAACAACATATGAACAAGAACCTATGGTGATGAAGGAAGAAGTTCAAGCTCCTTTGAAGGAAATAGCAAAATATAAGGCCCCAGTAATAGATGGTATACCAATTGACATATTTCAGCTAACAAATGCTGCCCTGGATGTGCTCACCAAGTTGTGGTTGGAGAACAACCACTTGG
>NW_006399953.1:1084426-1086049 GCF_000299155.1 Elephantulus edwardii
GCAACAATGAATGAATGGAATTCCAAAATATCTGTAGATGTTCATTGAAATGAAAAATAAACAAACTAAATTTAAAAAAAAAGGATCAGTTCTCCTTTGGTCTTCCTTTTTCACTGTGCAGTTTTTGAATGCATATGAACAGATTTAAAATACCATGGTTTAGGTCAAGTCTACTTTAGTCTCCACAATGACATTTTGTCTTTTTTAAAATTTTTTAAATTTTTATTCATTTTAATGAAAGTTTACAGAGACTTATGGTTTCCAGTCATTCATTGTTGCACTTTTCTCCCCACTCACCCCCTCCTCCCCAATTCATTCTTCTCCTTGAAAGGAAAAACAAAAACTCTTTCATTGTTATGCAGTCCCCCTACCCCAAGTCCACTCCACTATGCAACCTTCACTCTGGACTTCTGTAATGACAAGAATACCCGTTCATATGTCCCTTTTAAACAGTTCTCTCCCTCATCTGTTTTAACGCAATATACATCATTCCTCTTTAGCAACACTTTAAAAAGGTACTTTGCACAGATTTACCCAATGTAATACATCCTTTGATTTCTTCTTTCTAATAAATTTTTATTTTATATTGATTTGCTTACACAGTTTGTATCAATTGTGTTTCGTACTATCTTTCATTCGTTTGATTTCTTGACTGCTGTATCTGTGAGTGCCTCAAGTCCTCTTCACTCTCAGCAAGCAGGATTGTGTCATGTGCATATCATGGGTTGTCAATGCATTTTCCTCCAAATCTGATGCTATGTTCTTTATATAGTCCAGTTTCTCAAATTATTTGTTCAGCATTCAGATAGAATAAGTGTGGTGAAATAACGTAACCCTGACGTTTATTTAGCACTAAGGCCCAAAGAAAGAAAAGTTGAAGAAGAAACAGATCATATTTTGTGTGAGTGAGGCAAAGAGGAAAAAAATGACAACAATAATAACAAACTACTTATAAATAAGAGTCATTAAAGCTGGAGGGACAGCACAGGAGAAGAATACCCCAGATTAGATGGATTGATATGGTTACTGTGGCAATGGGGGTGTAGATGTGCCAGAGTCAGTGAGACTGGCTCAGGACAGGGCAGGTTTCAGAGCTGTTGTACATAAGGTCCCTATGAATTGCAGGAAACTCAATGGCACATAACTACAACAATGTGAAAAAGAATGTGTCATCCGTAAAGATTGGAGGAAGACTTGGAGGCAGTCTATGAGTAGAATCTTAGTGTCCTTCCAGATCTGTAATAAATGCTTATGAATATTGAAAGAAAAAAAAAGATTGAAGGAAGACTCATCAACAACTTGCATTATACAGATGGTACAATCTTGCTAGCTGAGAGTGAGTAGGACTTAAAATACATGTTGCTTAAGATCAAAGACTCATTCAACTTGAATCCACAATTAACACCCACTGTAATAGCTGTCAAGAAATCAAAAGAAGCGTTGTCTTGGGAAATTCTACTGTCAAGGACTTCTGCAAAGCGCTAAAGAGCAAAGATGACAGTTTAAAGACAATTGTGCGTGACCTAGGTCATGATCTTTTCAGGTGCTTCCTATACATCAGAAAGTAGGATAATGAATAAGGATGAAAGAAGAATTGATGCCTTTGAATTACAATCTTTTTTT
>NW_006399953.1:1086245-1091182 GCF_000299155.1 Elephantulus edwardii
CCCCAACCCCCACCCCCTACCCCCAAATATAATCCACTCTGCAACCCTCATTGCATAATAACTAATATCTCATAAACTTTCCAGAGAACAAATATCTTGGAACAAGTGCAACCAGAGTGTTCCTTAGAGGCAAGGATGGTCAAACTTCATTTCACATACTTTGAACATGTTGCCAGCAGGCATCAGTCCTTGGAAAAAGACATCATCCTAGAAAAGATCAATAGGTTGGAGGAAGAGAAGATGATTCTTAACAAAATGAATTGGTACAGTGATTGTAACTATGAATTCGAGCATTTCAGAGATCATTGGACCGAGTCAATGGCACCTAACAACAACAAATATACAAATGTGGTCACTCAGCTACTAAGTGGAAAAGGCAAGATTGGTGCATAGATATTTCTGATTCCAGCTCTTGTGCTCTTCACTACTGTACTCAGTTTCCATGACTGCAAAAATGGGGATAATAGTTATGGAACTTCCTTTATAGTGTCAGAATAATTAAGTCACATACTATATTGAAAGTTCTCAGTGCAAAGTTCAGTGTATGAACTCATTGATCTATGTTGACTATTCATAAGTTTTAAAAAATTGCTCACATATTATTTCCTCTGTCTGGGATGCCCTTTCTTCTCTTTGCCAAAAAAACAACTTAAGCATTTCTTCCTGTGAAACCACTGTTTATCACCACCATCCTGGTTCCTAAATGTCCTTTACAGATTCTGATTTGGTAGGTCTGAAATGATACAGAGGCATCTGTATTTTTTTAAGTGAGCTCACTGAGGAATCTGTGGTTAGCTAAGTTTGGGAAAGTTTTAGACGACGTGCTTCTTGAAGGCACAGAGGGACCTAACAGATCATCCTGTCCTCCATGTTTACCACACACTGAGTGCTTGGTAAGAGTGTGTGCAATGAATGATCTACCTTGAGGGGGGCGGGATAGTAGGACAAGCAGGCCAGACTGGAGATGGAGGAGCAGCCTTGAGTACAGTAATCAAAGGAGGAAGAACACAGCCCAGGGCCGGAGGAGTGAGAGTGTGAGGGACATTGAATGGATGGCTAGAGAGAGGTCCAGCTGACTGAGTCATGACACATATGCAGGGAAAGAGTGAGAGGAAAAACATGTGAAGGTGATATTGTTAAGATCCTTGAACACTACAACACTCAGAATGCCACGGATTTTGGTCAGCAGAGGAGGGTTCCTGAAGGCTAGTGATATGGTGAGAGATTTGCTTCTTTTAGATTTATCTGGAAACAGTGTGAAGGATGAATTGAAGAGGGGGAAGGAGATTAAAATGATACCACTTCAGCGGCTTTGCAGTAATGCAGGGAGATAATGAAAGCCTGAAGTAAAGTGATGCAGAGATAAATACCAAGCAGTGGGGACATGCAAGGGATGTTCAGAGATTATTGATCATTTCTTGGACCATAACACAGATGATGCCATTCTAAGTATCCCATTCCTGTCTATTTTTGCCACTGGAGTGATAGGTAGCTAGAAGCAAAATAGAATTGTTTATAGTGTGGTCGCCTTTATGCACACATGACTGCATCAAGTTAAGATGAGATTCTGAGCTTCCCAGAAATACACAGAGTAATTTACAAAACTGATAAAATGAAATACTCTAATAGAATAAAAAGAAAATAGTTAACTAAAGAGCCTCCTTGGCTGGAAACAGCAGCTTCCCTTAAAGACATTTACTGAATTAAAAATGAAGTTCATAAGTTCATGTGTTGATCTGGTATCTTCCTGTTAGAGGAGGAATAGCCACATTTGCAGGTTTGTTCAGGTTTTTGCCCTTCAGAAACACTTCCTAGCCTCATAAATGAATAAAATTTAGGTGGAAAACTTAGTTGTGAAGGAAATAATCACACATAGTAGACTTGGGCAATGTATGCGAAGCAATTATTGCTAATAACATTAATGTCCAGGTGCAGTTAATCAAGCCCCAGGCAACTGGAACCTTTAAATTGCAACTTAACATCTTTCCACAGAAAAGCACTGTTTTAGAAGTTAATTGAAAAACTTTTTGGCCAATATAGGCAGTCCTCAGGTTATTAACGAGATCTCTTCTTTTTTAAAAAAATATTAATTTTAATGAAAGTTTACAGAGACTTTGGATTTCCAGTCATTCACTGTTGCACTTTTCTTCCCACCCACCCCTCCCCCCAATTCGATCTTCCTTTGAAAAGTAAAAGAAAAATTATTTCACTGTTATACAATCCCTACCCCCAAGTCCTTCATTCTGAACTCCTGTCATAACAGTAATACCTAATCGTGATGGAGAAGAGTATTGAATATACCATGGACTACTAGGAGAACAAACAAGTTCGTCCTGGAGAGGATCAAGCCAGGCTGCTCCTTGGAGACAAGGATTCTGAAGCTTTGTCTGACATGCTTTGGACATGTTGCAAGGAGGGACCAGTTTTTGAAAAGGGCATCATGCTTGGGAGGGTGGAGGGACAGCACAGGAGAGGAAGACCCTTGATGAGATGGATTGATTCCGTCACTGGGGTGATGGGGATAGGCGTGTCAGAGACAATAAGGTTGGCAGGAGATAGAGCAGGGTTTAGGACTGTTGTACAGAGGGTCACTATGAGTCGCAAGTGACTTGATGGCACATAACAACAACAACAACATATCCCCTTTAAACAGTTTTCTCCCTCATCTGTTTCAATGCAGTATACATTATTTATCCCTTCTTTCTCAGTCTCTCCCCAACCCCTATGTCAGTCCTTCTTATAACAGTGGCAATATGCAATATTTGTCTTTTTGTGACTGAGATATTTCACTCAGCATAATGTCCTCCAGGGTCACTCATTTTGTATACCTCATGAGTTCCGTTGTTTTTCAATGCAGCATAGTAATCCATTGTGTGAATATACCAGAACCGTGTCTTTCAGTGGAATTTATAGGAGAATTGGAACAGGTCCATATTTAGTCTCATTTTAGTGTGAAGAACAACTCAAATTCTCTTCAGTGGTTGAGAGCTGCATGTGCAATAAGTAGAGGTGGTTGTGATAAAGAACTTGAAAAAGAGATTTTCCAATTATTACAAAGTGAGAACACTTTTGAAGGGCAAGAAAGAGTCCTTTCTATCTGCCAGTTTGCCATACTGTGGTGGCTTGCATGGTGCTATTGTGCTGGATTTCAGCTGAGCTTCCAGATTAAGAAGCAGAACTGGCCATCACTTCTGAAATAAACCTAATAGACTCTCAAAAACCCTATGAATAACAGCTGGACATTGCTGGTGTTGTTATGTGCCACTGAGTCTCCCGCAACTCATAGCGACACCATGTACAACAACCCTAAACCCTGGTCTATCTGTGCTAATCTTGTCTCTGACACACCCTCCCCCATTACCCTTTTCACTGAATCAATCCATCTCATCAAGGGTCTTCCTGTCTTGTGCAAGTTGGACGTTACACAATATAATATTTAAAAATGAGTCCCTGAGGTTAGAAGGTATTCAAATTTTGATGGGGAATATATATTTCCTTCAAAGTAGAATCTTCTTTACTGATGTGGATGGAATAAAGCTTTTCCTTCCATGAAGGGCCTTCATTTGCTGATGTGCTATGATTTGAAATTCAGGGAAACAGTTGCAAACAGCTATCAATAATTTGAATGTGGAATGCACAAATATGAATCCAAGAAACATAAAGTTCATAAAAATTAAATGGAATGCATAAAGATCAGTATCTTAGGTGGCAAGAAGCTGCGCTGCAATCTTGAAGGTACATTGTTCAAATCCACCAGCTGCTCTTAGAGAAGAATGGGCACACTCTTTCTGAGCAATTAACTTCCTCTGAAAATCCACCAAAAGGTCAGCTATGGTTTGGTTCAGACTTGATGGCACACAATTACAATAACAATAGGCATTATTGTTTTTTTGTTGATTGCTATCGAGTCAAGCATGACTCATAGTGACCCTATGAACAAAAGACTGGAAGTCTTTCTCTAACTAGTGTCATTTATCAAAGTTCATAGAGTTTCCAAAGGTATGTTGTTTAGGAAGTGGATGCCACTGAAATGAAGTGGTATTGGTAATTTTGAATCAGAATATCATATATCTGCTTTGCCAGGAATTTTGTTGCTTTCATCCTCAAAAACAACATTTCATGGGTCTGTTTGCCATCAGAATGGGTGAGAGAGGAGAGGACTCCTCTGTGAAGAAATGCTCAAAAAACACTGGCAATAAGAGAGATGCCAATCAAAACCACAATGAGATACCATCTTACCCCAGGAGCTGTGACAAAGTTTAACAGGGCAGCAAGAAATAAATGTTGGTGAGGATGTGGCAAAATAGGAACTCATTTTATTTATTTTTTTTAAGATAGAAACTCTTATACATTGTTGGTGGGATTGTAAAATGGTACAACAACTCTGGAATGCAGTTTGGCACTTCCTCAAAAGCTGAACACAGAAATTCCATATGACCCAGCTATTCAACTGCTTGAAACATACCCTGAGAAAATGAGAACTGAGGTATAAAAAGAGACTTGTACACCAAGCTCATAGCAGCGTTATTTACTAGAACATGGAAACAGCTCAAATATCCAACCACAATGGAACAGATTCAGAAATTACAGTACATTCACACAATGCAGCATGCAGGAGCAATGATTTTGTAAATTACTACCTGACTTGGGAGGGACTGGAGAGCATTATGCTAAGTGAACTCAGTCTCACAAAGACAAATACTGTATAAGACCATTATTGTAGCACGAGTATAAGGATCCAAGGAGAGGAGGAGTAGGGGGAGCAGAGGTGTAATGATGAGGGGGCAGGCAGAGAGGAAGGTGGGGGGCTTAATCATAGGGTGGCACAATTTGATGGGTGGAGGGAGGGGTGGGTAAAGGAAAGGAGAAAGATCTTGTGTGAAAAACAATGTATATAAACTTTGTAAGTAAACCAGTATAAAATAATAATAAAAATA
>NW_006399953.1:1091282-1092488 GCF_000299155.1 Elephantulus edwardii
CAGATTGTTAGCTTTTGTTTATGGACAATACAAACTCTGACTCCACCTGGCTAAATAATAGGGACATTCATTTTATCTTACAGCAGGAAGTCTAAAGAAGAGCAGAGTCATTAATGGTTCAGTGATGGAATCCTCACCGTCCACAGAGGAGTAATAACAGATTATTAGCTGAGTCTCAGGCTCAGTCTCTGGCCAGTATGCCTTATTTGCAGCTGCTGCGTGTCTGTCAATGGAAACTTGTGTGTTGCTGAACAGCCATCAGTAACTCTTCTTCATTGAGATGAACTAGGAAGAAAGACCTGGTGATCCTCTTCAGAAAATCAGCCAGTGAATCCCAATGGTCTTGTCCACAAGCATAGACTGGCAGGGGACCAGGCAGTGTGCAGTTGCTCTGTGCAGGGGAGCACCATGCCAGGCGAACAGACTTGGGGGCAGTGGCATCAGTGACAATAACCAACCCAACTTTAAATATCTGCTGACTTTAGAAGTGGACTTGTCATACAAGAACTCTTCTACTCCTCTCTTCCCTTCCACTCTAGTAGATCCTTGTTTAGTTGTAAGAGGAGAGAAGATTTTGCATTTAAGTTTGGAGTCCTACTGATTATCTGAGTGTTGTTATTGTTGTTGTTGATTGCAGTTGAGTTCAAGCACAACTCATAGTGACTTGATGAACATAAGGCCTAAAGTCTTTCTATAACTATAGTTGTTTATCAAAGTTCATAGAGTTTCCAGAGGCATGTTGTTTAGGAAGTGGATGTCACTTCTGCTTCCAAGCCTGTCTTAAACCGGGAGCTCCACCAAGTACTGTCCACCATGAGTAACCGTTATGGCTTTTGACACCCCAATGGCACAAGGTTCAGCATCACAGCAACCCCAGGTTACCTCAGTACAGCGTATTAACAGAGGAGAGCTGTACCACTTAGAAGAATGAAGATCTCCTCAGAGGTGCCATCAGAGCCTGTTCACATTTCACCCATCCTCCAGGATGCAGCTGAAATGACACTTCCCGACCCCATAGCCATTTCCTACTTTTCCAGTCTCCTTCCCACTTTCATCATAGTGCCTGCCTATAACACCATTATCCCCCTTAATTGTATAAATCTTTATTTAAGGTGTTAATTTTTCATTCAAGATACATTTAAAAAACCCATAGGAGGTAAGTGGTGAACAGAACAAGTAGGGTTCCTCTCTTTTTTTTTTTTTTTT
>NW_006399953.1:1099970-1112124 GCF_000299155.1 Elephantulus edwardii
GCGTGCGTTCCCCTGGCTGGCAGCGGCGTTCCCCAGGTCTGGAGGGCTGCGGCGTGCATTTCCCCCCCCGCGGGTGGCAGCGTGCGTTCCCCCGGCTGCTCTTCCCGGGAGGGTTCCTCTCTTGAAGTTTAATGTGGAAGGCACAGGTTTTAAACAAGACAAGGAAATAAACATGTAAATATTAAACATTGTTGTTGTTGTTGTCATATTCCATTGAGTCACCTGCGACTCATCATGACCCCTATGTACAACAGTCCTAAACCCTGCTCTGTCCTGTGCCAATCTTGTTGTCTCTGACAAACATATTCCTTATTACCCCAGAGACTGAAGCAATCCATCTCATCGAGGCTCTTACTCTCTTGCACTGTCCCTCCATGCTCCCAAGCAAGACATCACTCTCCAAGGACAGATCCCACCTTGCAACATGTCCAAAGTATGTCAGATGAATCTTCAAATCCTTGCCTCCAAAGAGCAGCCTGTCTTGACTTCTCCAGGACGAACTTGTTTGTTCTCCTAGTAGTCCGTGGTATATTCAGTACTCTTCTCCAGCACCATACAGCTCAAAGACATCAATCAATTCACCTTCTATTATTGCTAGTCATTGTCCAGCTTTCTTTTGCATAGCAAAGACCAAGGCCTGTATCTGGTACACCTTAGTCTATAGACTGACATCGTTGCTCTTCTGTACTTTGGAGAGCTCTCCAACAGAAGACTTTTCAAATTCAATTCATCTTTTTTTATTTCCTGCATGCTGGTACTAAGTGTGCTGATTATAGAGCCAAGCAAACTGAAGCTGCTGACAATCTCAATCTCTTCACCGTCCATCATGATGCTGCCAATCTGCTCAGTGGTGAGAATCTTTGTTTTCTTGATGCTGAGCCTCAATCCATATTGAAGGCTGCAGTCCTTGACTTTCTGCAGCAAGTTCTTCAGATCCTCCTCAGTTTCAGCAAGCAGGGTTGCGTCATCTGCATAACAGATTGTTGATGAGTCTACCTCCAATCCTGATGCCACATTCCTCTTTGGACAGCCCAGCATCCTGGATAATCTGTTCCATATATAGATTGAAAAGATATGGAGATAGACACATCCTTGACCCACACCCTTCTAAATTTTGAACCACGCAGTATTTTCTTGCTCTGTTCTGATGACTGCCTCCTGGTCCAAGTAAAGATTTCAATAAAAATTCTGAAAGGAAGTGGTCAGACTTTTTGAGTGAGTCAATTATGAGTCTGTTTTGAGTAAGAGAATAGAGTTGATGTTCTCTGCGAAGTAGAGAACTTCCTTCTGGGCAGAAGGAATCATATGTATAAAGGCCTTTAGTTCAAGAAAGAGATTTAACCATTTTGAGATCTGAAAGAAAAACAGTATGCTGGAGGTGTTGTGGTACAGTATGGTGGTAGATGGTGGATTTGGAAGGTGTGAGATAAAGCTAGAAATACACTCAGATTATGGGAGTCTGTAGACCATGCAAAGAAGTTTAGATTTAAATCTAAGCACAGTGGGACTCTGTTAGAGAGTGTACAGCACAGCAATAATATGACTCTGTAAATGCTTTAGAAGAATAGCCTAGTTTCGCAGGGTACAAAAGAGAAGGAGACAAGCAAGGAAATAACCACAAAACTTTAGACAGGAGGTCATAATAGACTGGCCGCGATGTTGATGACAGAGAAGGATGGAAAGACTGGTTAATAATTGGGCATTTGCTGTATGCCAGACATGTTGCTGAAAACCTAGAACTATGCTCAGTAAATAGAATGAATCAATGCATTAATTGGTTAATTAATTGCATGCTGTTTTAATTTCTTAAAAAAAGGAGCTGATCTATATTGTTAACTGGATCAAGCATTTCACAACTGCTGAGAAAGCAATTATATAGACACATAGTCAATCTGCTTCGTTTGCTAAGAACACAGGCTTGCTGCTAGAGTCTGTTTAGTTACTTTGGCCATAGTAACAACTAAATAATACAGACCACATTATTACCCTGAGTTATGTTTAGTAATTGTGTTTGCTCAAGAGAAAATCAATTCTTTTTAGGTCAGCTTAGTTATTCAATAAATAGAGCTTTGGAGGTACAATCTAAAGCATTGTGGTGAAAGTGATGCTTTCTAGAGACTTTAATTCATGGATCAATTCACCTCCCCCCAAAACCTAGGTAGTTATTTAACATCGCCACCTCTTGGTTTGCTTAGAAAGGTCATAGAAACAATCAGGCAACCATGGTTTCAGAGTTTCTATCTAAAAGCAACAGAAACTCACTCTGGTTGATTTAAGCTTGAAGGAATTTGTGATGAGAGTGTTGTGTTATCTACAGACACACAGGAGGACTGGATACTTAGGGATCAAACTATCAAAATCATTGCCCTAAGTCTCTGAAGTGATGATGTGTTGAAGATACCCCTGTAACTAACTGATAGCAGCAGTCTTTGATGCTAATGGACACATGAGCCCCGGAACCATTTCTCTCCAGAATGGATTCTGAATAGCCTGCCTCACTTCTCCCTATTGCCAACTTCTGATTCAAAGTTTGGGAGGAGACCTTTGTCATTAGTGGAGCTTAGCTCTCAGGGTCTTGTGTCTTAGCTGTGAGCAAGGTGGGGAAGTGAGCCTGCACTGCTAGAAGCAGTCTGTGCTCCCCGCTGAATGGGGCTTAGATGTTGGAATCTAAAGGCCTGACCTGCTACTCCAAAGCTTATACATCTGGGATCCCCAAATAGCTCCGTGAATCAAGTTAACTCAAGGCAATATTTTCATCAGGAATAAAAGAAAACAAAATAACAGTGCATTTTCTATTTTTTTTTTTAAGTATTCCACTAATAACAAAGCTAACCAGGGGCAATTGAGTTGATTTTGACTTATGGTTACCCCGTGAGTATCAGAGGAGAAATGTGCTTTGTAGGTTTCTTAAAAATTAATTTTAATGAAAATTTACAGAGACTTTGGATTTCCATTCATTCATTGTCGCACTTTTCTCTCCACCCACCCCTCCCCACCCCAGTTCACTCTTGTCTTTGAAAAGTAAAAGAAAAACTCATTGTTTCACTATCCCTCCTCCCAGGTCCACTCCTTTGTTCTGCAGCCTTTGTTCTGGACTCCTGTCTTGACAATAATACCTAATTACATATCCCTTTTAAACAGTTTTCTCCCTCATCTATTTCAGTGAAGTATTTGCAGGTTTTCAAGAGCTGAGTTTTCAAAAGCAGATTGCCAGTCCTGTCCTGTCCTCTGAGGCACTTCTGTGGACTTGAAACACTAACTTTTTAGCTCTCAGACAAGTACTTAATTGCTTATATTCCTATCTCACTAATAGATGATCCTATATGCCACAATATGGTCCCTAAACATTTCGGTTTTAGTTGCAATGTGCTATTGAGTTGCCTGCTACTTACAGCAACCCTATATACAATAGCACTGAAGCTTGTCTTATCCTAAACCAGTCTCACTGTCTCTGACACATCTACCCCCATTACCCCAGTTACTGGGTCAGTCCATTTCATCTGGAGTTTTCCTCTTCCGTGCTGTCCCTCCACTCTTCCAACCATGATGTCTGTCTCCAAAGATTGGTCCCTTATGGCTATGTGCCCAAAGTATATGAGATAGAGAGCTTCAAAATCCTTGCCTCCAAGAAACAGCTGGGTTTCACCCTCTCCAAGAAAGACCTGTCCTCTTGGTAGTCCACGACATGTTCAATACTCTTCTTTAACACCATGACTCAAAGACATTGGTTCTTCTTCTGTCGTCCTTAGTCATTGTCCAGCTCTCTGATGCATGTAACTGCAGATAACTGCAAAGGCCATGGCCTGGATCAAGTACACCTTGGTCTCTAGAATATTGTTATTGCTCGCTAGCACTTTGGAGAAATCCTTGACAGCAGATTTCCCTATTGTAATTCGTCTTTAGATTTCCTGACTGCTGATGCCAAGCGTGTTGGTTGTGGAGCTGAGCAAGTTGAAATTGTTTATGACTTCAATCTCTTTTCAATCTCTTACAGCACTGCCAAATGGCCCCGTGGTGAGAGTATTTGACTCCTTGTTGTTTATCTTTAATCCACATTGAAGACTACAGTCCTTTATTATGATGAAGATAATTTTTAAGAAGTTATAGCAGTACATTGAGAGGAAACAGACAGAAATTATGGTTTTTATTTCCATTTCTCTGGTTGCCAATGATTTTGAGCATTTCTTCATGTGTCTGTTGGCCATCCAAATGTCTTGCTCTGTGAAAAGTTTTTCAATGTTTTTGACCATTTTGTAATAGGATTATTGTTTTGTGGTTTTTGTTTTGTTTTTTTTTTGGTTTTTTTTTGTGGAGGTTCTGTAGTATTCTGTAAATCTTCATTATGAGATCCTTGTCTGGCACGGCCTTGCCAATCCTCCCCACCCCCGAGTCTATAGGTTTTCTTTTTCTCATATTGGAAGATGCATTCCGTCTTCACCCTTTCCAGGACAGACCTGTTTGTTTTCCTAGCAGTCCATAATATATTCAACACTCTTCTCCAGCACCACAGCTCAAAGGCATTAATTCTTTCTATCATCCCGATTCACTGTCTAACTCTGCGATGCATAGCACGTAATTGCGAAGACTATAGCCTGGATCAGGCACATCTTAGTATCCAGCCTGACATTGTTGCTCTTCAGTACTCTTGAGTGGTCCCTCACAGCTGACTTTCCCAGTGCAATTTGTTTCTTGATTGACTGGTCCTTGGAGAGGAACATCATGTTTGGGAGAGTGGAGGGACGGTGCAGTAGAGGAAGACCCTAGATGAGATGGATCGATTCTATGATTGGAGTGGTGGGAATGACTGTGTTTGAGACAGCTAGGTTGGCACCAGATAGAATGGCGGTTAGGGCTCTTGTACATACGGTCACTATGAGTTGCAAGTGACTCGATGATACATAACAACAAACAACATATTGGGAAAAAGATATTGATGCACATGGACTTAATTTTTAGACTGTCCCATTAGTTAATTTTATCCTCTCCTTGTACATATCTGGCTATATTTGAGCTTATTTATAACACAGGCTAGGGATAGGCTAGGGCTTCTAGTTTAAATCCTTAATGAAGACTACAGTCCTCTACCTACCTGATGCAGAAGGTCGAGGACTGTAGTCTTCAATATGGATTAAAACTCAACATGAAAGAGATGAAGATTCCTACCACTGGGCCAACTGTCAACATCACGATAGATGGAGAAGAGAATTGTTGTTGACAATTACAACTTGCATGGCTCCATAATCAACACCCTTGGCATCAGGATTCAGGAAATCAAAAGACAAATTTTACTGTGAAAATCTTCTGTCAGGGACTACTCTAGAATACTGAAATGCAGCAATGTCAGTCTAGAGACTAATGTGCACCTGATCTAGGCTGTAGTCTTCGTAATTACTTGCTATGCATCCAAGAGCTGGACCATAACTAAAGATGACAGAATTGGTGGCTTTGAATTGTGCTGCTTGAGAAGAGTCTTGAACATACCATGGACCACCAAGAGAATGAATAAATCTGTTCTGGAGAGGGTGAAACCAAGTTTCTCCTTGGAGGCTGTTTGAAGTTCCATCTCACATACTTTGGGAACATGACCAGGAGGGACTGGTCCTTGGAGAAGGCCATCATGCTCAGAACAGTGAAGGGACAGCAAAGGAGAGGAAGACCCTGGATGAGATGGATTGATACAGTAACTGGGGCAACAAGGGTAGGTGTGTCAGAATCAGTGAGAGTGGCTCAGGACAGGGCAGGTTTCAAAGCTGTTGTAGATAGGGTCACTCTAAGTTGCAGGCAACTCAACAGCACATAACAACAACTGCAATAACTGTATGGTTCAACTAACAGGGAATTCTATTGCAGGTAAAAGCAACCTGTACTGACAAAAAACAGATTAGTAGTTGCCCAGGCTTGGAAGAAGTGCTACCAGAGTGCTTCTTAGAGGCAAGAATGGTGAACCTTTATCCCACGTATTTTGGGGATGTTATCAGAAGGAGTCAGTCCTTGGATAAAGACATCATGCTGAGAAAGATGGTGAGTGGAAGAAAGAATACCCTCACCAAGCTGGATGTCACAGTGACTACAACAATGGGCTTGAGCACAGCAGAGCTCTGTGAGGATGGTGCAGGATAGAGCAAGATTTGACTTGTGACCTCTTGTCAGCATCTAAAACAACAACAACCCCAAGGTTTAAGTCGTGGAGTTCTGGTGGCATGGGTTGTAGCGTGTTGTGCCGTTAACCAAATGATGATTTATCTCTGGTGATTCAAATCCACCAGCAGCTCCTAGGAAGAAAGGCAGATGATCTCGTCCCATTAAGATTTACAGCCTTGGGAAACCAATGGAAGGCCACTGTGAGTCAAAATAGACTCAATGAGAATGAATTCTATTTGATATATGAGGGTGGGAGATGATACTGGAAAAGCTAACCAGGGAACTTTTTGAGGCAGTGGAAATTCTATTTTTATTGGAGAGATGGTAACACAGGTGAAGTTCACAAAACTGCTCTTAAATGTGTACATTTTATTGTATATAAATTATACCTAGACAATTATAATTATATATAGATATATTTCTTAAAACCAGCACAGTGGTAAAACTTAAGAAAAACCTGCTTCACTATCTCTTTCCATTGATATAATCTATTTGATTACTGTGTATTCCATTCAATGAGAGACACATACATTGTAGATTTTTCTGTTGTTGAAAAAATTTACATCCAGTGAGTAATGTATTGGTCTTGCAAACTCTATATTGTGGCCTGCAATGCACTTTCTATCACCAGCAATGCATTTTCCACTTACCAATACTTTGTTTCCAATTTTCACATTCTAAGTGCCAATACTTTTAAAAGCACCTTGATTGAATGTTTGATCATTTTAAAATGTAGAAGTTCATAAGAATCCTCAATTTCTTAGTCTTCAGTTATTGGTGCATAAATTTGAATAATAATGGTTTTAACCAGTCTTCCTTGTAAGTGCATAGTTATTATCCTATCAGTGGCAGTGCTGAGCTTCAGGGTAGATCTTAAAATGTTCTTTTTGACAATGACTATAATGTAACTCTTCCGTAATTTGCTATTCCTGCCATAGTGGACTGCATTATCTTGCATTTCAAAATGGTCAGTACTAATAAATGAAGATTGTGAAAGGTTTGCTGAACCCACATTATTAAGGTTGACTCTGCATTATGAAGGCTGCTCTTCCCTAGTCATTTTTGGAGTGCTTAATTCTGACTGGTTTCCATCAGCTGTTCTGTGGGAGAAAGATGGGCAATTTCTTCCCATGCAAATAACTGCCTCTGAAAACTCTTTGGTGGGTCAAGTATGAGTTGATTCTGTCTCAGTGGAACTCAACAATAACAACAAAGCAAACTATGTGTTTATGCCAAATTCAACGGAGTAAGGAAGTACAATGCTTTTATGTACCTAAATGGAGAAGAGAACCAGATACATTAGTAAAAAGTGTAATGTTCACCACACTTATAGAGTGGAATTAGGATAAAATAAACTTTAAATCTTATAAAAAAGTTAATTGAGTCCTATTTGAGGACTTTATGATGCCAATAATATCTTACTTTTGTCTAATACTTTGACATTTATGGAGATTTTATCAACAAATTATTTAATTCATTTATTCAACAGTGATTTAAAAATACTGCCTATAGACCAGACACTGTTCTAGGTACAAAATGTGTGAATAAGACATAGATTTTAAACTTTAGTATGATAGTGTCATGTAGTAATTGCAATATAAACGTGGAGATGGATACAGTAATGACCTTCATGAAGGAGTGTCTAGTGCTATCAGAAATAGAAAGAGAAAACATTAAATTGACAAGATCTTGAAGTTGATATTTTTCCAATATAAGTAATAGTTTATCAGTGTGGTGTTAGGCTAAAAATTAGATTTTTTAAAATTTAATTTCTCTCTCTCTCGCTCTCTTCTTTTTTCTAGCCATTATAGTTAGCCCTCTTTGGTCTTCAATTACCTTAACTGAAGTCACATAGTTATGCAAAGCAGTATGATCTTACAAATTACCAACAGCTGTGGGCCTAGCATAAGATAAAGAGCTCTTTCCAAGCTGAGTAGCAAGACATGAGGTGAACAAGATCTGAGGTGAGAAAGACGTTCAGCAACAAGACTTCAAGAGAAAAAGACTTGAGGGAGAGACTAGAAGAGATTCTAGTGGCAAGACCCTGGTGAAGGTTGTGGAGAGACAGTCATGGTGGTGGAGAAACTGTGGCAAGGTGTGATCTGAGTCATCTTGCATTTGTGCTGCGCACTGTTAAGGTTTTTGCTGTTCCTGCTTTTGATGATAGAAGAAAAAGCTGCTTGCTGAATTGAAACTGGAGCCTGAATTAACTGAGGAGTTGTGCCTTGGAACTTGGAACCTATATTTATTTTGGGTCATTTTTTGTTGTTGTTGTTGCCTCCCCCACTCTCCAACTTCCTTCTCTAATAAACTCCATTGTTAGCACCATAAGTGTGAGTCAGCAATGAATAAACAAACATCTTGCTGCTGGTGTAGCTCTACAGGCACCATGGGGCAGGACTATGGGCTCTTTATCTGCCTTCTGCTCTGGGGCAGTGAAAGGCTGTACTATTCTTACGCTCTCTGGCCCTGTACCACGTATCCAGTTTTCTCCTTTTAAAATAAAACATCAAGGTAGGGGAGATAAAAATGACGATTTAGGAAGAAACAAAGGCATAGAAAGCTATCTTATGTGTTCCCACAGTATTCCAGGAAGTGGGAATTTATCACTGTATCAATTTCATACACAAAGGGAAAATTATTTTCTCAACTCACTTAATACATGGAAGAGTAAGGGCATACTCATGTCTTTAAGCATTATGTCCTAAACCCTTACAATGGTTAGCCAATGAAAAGACACAATTTAAAGTAATCACCATATTAAAAATTCACTCAACCTATCTTGACCATAGTAATAATGAATCAAGAGTACTTAAATGTAAAACTCCCCACTCAATTTGAAAAAAAGAAGTTAAGATAAACATAAAATTCTAAATGCCTCTGCTTTCTTTGTGTAGGTTTTTTTCATAAAGACAGAATCTGTTTATCTTGTTTATTTTTATATTTCAAGTTTAGTACAATGTCTAGGGTGTTTTGATGGAATAGTCTATAAGGCTGTGCTACTTATCCAACTACTGAACCCCTTTGGGGTTCTAATCTGCCAGTTGCTCCACAAGAGAAAGTTGAGCAGCCTCCTATGCAATACAACCTCCAAAATCTAGTGGAGGGTCAGCTATGAATCTGTTGTAACTTCACAGCAATCCATCTTCTAAATTATAAAAACACTAAATATTGCCAAGGGAATAAGCACATCAGTCTTAGACGAAAAAAAGCAATCCAGAACGTCCCTTAGAATGAAAATGAGGAGACTTCAGATCACTTTATACATGTCATGAGGCAGACCAATCACTAGAAAAGGACACACTTGGTAGTGAACCAAGGAAAACCACAATTGCACAGCAATGGATTCATTCATGGCAATGACCATGAAGATGACGTAGCACTGAACAACCTTTGATTCTGTTATATGTAAGGTCACCTTCAATTGGAGCCAGTTTAAAAGTAACAAAAATCATAGACATTTTTTGAATGTATGAATGCATGAATTCCAGGTCTTTTGAATCAATGGAAAAATGTATGTTTAGAAATGTATGTATAGAAAAATCTATGTTCTGTTTGAATGCTGAAATAAACCTTTCATTTTCATTTACAGAACTTGTAACCAACTGTTTCTTGAGTGCAACAGTTTTGGTTTTTTTTATTATGACTTAGATGAGTTAGGGCCCAGAAGTGTGGGTCATGGAGACAAGAGCTTAAATGCCATGAACGTGGTAGGAATTTCATAAATGTGGCTGAGTGACTGAATGACAAAATCATGTGTGCCATTATTCATCTGAAACAACACATCTGTGTGGCTTAAACCTTCAGAGACTGGAGATTTATTACACATTAGTGATTTCTTCAAACATTAGAGATTAATGAGGCATGAGAGATTACTTCAGACTTTAGCGATCCCAGGAGTTCAGTAAACACTGCAAGCCCTTCAGTCAGTATTGAAAGGTCTGATGAGGCCACAGCAGGCCTTATTTAATAGAACTCTTGTTCTGCACCAGTGGCTGGTCTGCCCTTTTTTACTTTGAGAGAGGATTCAAAAGATAGTTTTGGGGTGATTGCACACCAGTTCTCATCCCAGTGGTAAATCAAAGTGCTCCAGTCAGGCACCTTTAGGATCAACCGTGTATGTGTGTGTGCATTCAGAGAAGTTTGCCTATGAAAGTATGGAAGCTAAAGTTTCATCTGTGTATCAGTCAGTGGTTATTTGCAAGCACTTGCTATGCACCATAGAGTACATTAATCAGTGAAGTAGATACAAGAGAAATGACCGAAGGCATAGAATTTGTTCTTAAAATAGATTCAAACCAGATAAGGAAATATCAAAGAATAATAAAAAGCAGCTTAAAATTAACTAACTAGTAATTGGGCAAGAGGACTACAAAGATGTGGTTGCAGGCTTCTATTAACATACAGTAGGACATGTTGGACTGGAGATGCTTGGGTTTGAGGAGTCATTCCTACTTGTGAACTACATATGATCCCAACACACAAGATTCCACACCATTTCTGGGATAGAGCTCATGGAGTTATTGATGAGCTACTCACTCTGCCTGGAATAATTTTCTTCTACTTTTCTGACTGGTTAAATATTTCTTCAAATTCCAGATTAAATTGAGTTTTCTTTTCTAGAACCTTTTCCTATCTCTTTAGGAACCTGAGCAAAGGTAATCCTCTCCTTCTGTATACTTCTACAAACTTTTATATATGCCTGTCTCTACTGCAGCAATTAAACATTTTGTATTATAATTAATTGTTCCTGAGTCTGTTTTCCCTTCCCTGTGACGTCTGAATAGTCACAAATTCTCGATAAATATGTTTTATATGGATGGATGAATAAATTGCCTTGAGCTTTATAATCAGAGACCAGAGGGAACTCTAGTAAGATGGACCCAAACTTTGAAGACCTTTTAAAAGAGATACTGACAGAAAGGAGAGAGAGAGGTAAAGATACTTATTAAAGTGCCTTTTTTCTAATTGCTAAGAATCTATAACCCCGCCTCTCGGAGATATATATTGTAATGTACTTGCTTGTCTTCAATAATTATTCTATGCATATAAAGAAAAGGGAGAATTTCTGTGTAATATATTCCCACTATTAATGTAGGAAAATGCAAAAATGCTAGTCAGATAACAAATACTAATAGCATATGTAAGGATTTCTCTATAATAGTGAGAAACAATATCTTTAATATAATCATCCATTGATTAAAATATACTAAACTCATCCACATCATTGTTAACAGACATTTTTAACAGAATTCTAGAACAAAAGCAATGTTTAAAAAAATTAGGCTCACAGCAGAATGGATTGAAAAGGAGAGTTGCAAGCTGAAGAAATATTTAATGTGTTACCTAAGCATAGGTGGTGGTGGGAAAGAAGGAAAAGATGAAGTGATGAAGTGGTTAATACGAATTTTCTTACTCTTTGATCCATGCTTCCCTTTAGGGAGTATAAGGATAAACTTCACTATTTATAGACCTTTACATGTAGTGTCTGTAAGTTTTGTATTTATAGCAAGTATTATGGATTTTAATAATCTGAAAGAGAAATACAGAATATGGTTTTCAGATGATTGACTTTGGAGTTAAAAAATTCTAAGTTAAATTTCCATCTCTGTCACTTACTAGCTATAAAATCTTTGAATGACTTTACTTAATTTTCTGGCAGTAATGATAGTAATAAAACAATAACAACAGGGGGAAGAGGGTACAGGGAGGGAAAATATGCAACAATGAATGAATGGAAATCCAAGTTCTTTATAAATTTTCACTAAAATCTTAAAAAAGGAGAGTTGAGTGGTAGTTTCAAAGGAAGACTCTAGAAGATAAATTAAACCAAAAGGAAGAGCACACATGACATTTCTGAAATTGAAAGAAATGTTGGGAGAAAATACACACACAAAACAAAACCCACCAACCCTCAGGTTTTGAGTTTCAATTTTAGAAGACATAAAGTCTCAAAATGCAACAATTTTTTTTCTATAATTATATTTTATTAATTTTCATAAACATTTACAGA
>NW_006399953.1:1112324-1115052 GCF_000299155.1 Elephantulus edwardii
GCGTATTCTCTTAAAAATGCAACAATTTTAAGGGTTTCTATATGATCACCATCTGATGCTATTGAAGAAAAAAGTCCAAGTTGCACTAAAGACATTGTAGAGAAACAAGGTTTTAGGAATTGGCAAAATACCAATTAAAATGTATCAATGAATAGATGAAATCCTGTATGAGTTCACTAATATATATAAAAAATCTTGAGAGAGAGCAACCTGGCCTAATAACTGGAATAAATCCATATTTGTGCCTATCCCAAAGAAGAGTAAAATTATTAAACAATGTGATTAAAATAATATACAAGTAAAATATGACTGAGAACAATAAAAAAATTTAACAGTACATCTAACAGGAAATTGCAGAATTTAAAGCCAGATTAGGAGTAAAACATGGAATAAAAAACCCCCAAACAAACTTTTTACAATGACAACAATAATATAAGGTACCCATCACATGGTAACTTCCCAAAGGTTTTTATTTTATATAGCTCTATTAACCAAAATATAAAACTCAATATTTAGTAAAAGGAGAGAGTAGTAGAAATGAAATTCATGTTTTTGGCATATATGATAAGTAGATTAAGATTAATATAGTGAAAAAAGAATTCATAAAGAAACATAAAGGACAAACCACAGACCCTCTGTATGGCATGAATTTCAAAAAGTAAGACATAAGATTTGAGATCACATTTTTAAAGTTTGTTGTTGTTGTTGTTGTTAAGTACCGTTGAGTCGTTTGCGACTCATATTACTTTGCTGATTACCAACATTTTTTGACTCCTCACTAGATTTGAAGGCTTAGGACTATGGTTTTGGTATGACGTTATCTGTATGTCTTTTGCCCATTTTGTGATTGGGTTATTAGTCTTTTTCTTGTGGAGGCCTTATAGGATTCTTTAAACTTTTGTTATGAGATCCTTGTCTGAGATGATATTGCCAAATATTTTTTCTGTTGGAAAATGTTTTTGATGCACACAGAGCTTTGATCTTTACAAGGTATTATTCATCAGTTTTATCCTCTCCTGGTTATGCATTTCTGGTTGTATTTGTCAGGCTCTTTATACCATAAGCTAGGCCTACTAAGCTGGTCCTACTTTATCTCTTATGAGCATTATGGTTTTGGGCTTTACCCCAGGTCTGATCCACCCTGAGTTGACTTTTGTGTATGGTGAGAGGTGTGCATCCTGCTTCAACTTTCTGCAGGGGGTAGTCAAGTTTTGCCAGCACTATTTATTGAAGAGGTTGTTGTTTCCCAATTTGATAGGTTTTGTTTCCTTGTCATATATCAGTTGACTATAGATAGATGGATTAATTACTGTGTTCTCGATTCTATTCCATTGGTCAATGTACCTGTCATTATACCAGTATCATGCTGTTTTGGTTATTACAGCTGTGTAGTAGGTTTTGAAATTAGGGAGTTCTATGCTTCCCACTTCATTCTTGTTTTTTTTTCAGAAGTATTTTGCTTATTCAAGGTTTCTTTCCTCTGCAAATAAATTTATGGCATAGTCTATAAAGACAATGTTTTATATCCTACTTTGGTGAATAGGAGCTGAGGTCTAAAAGCTTGAGAGTAACCATACAAACTGTAACTCTTTCCCATCCAAGGTAAAGAAGAATGGAAGAAATTAAAGATTCAAAAAAATAAGTAGTCCAGAGAACTATGACCACGTAAATCAGAGACTCCACTAGCCAGAGGCCAGAAAAACTAGATGGTGCCTAGCCACCACTAGCTATTGCATTGATAGAGATCCAA
The DNA here is from genome assembly GCF_000299155.1 of Elephantulus edwardii. Lineage (NCBI taxonomy): Eukaryota > Metazoa > Chordata > Mammalia > Macroscelidea > Macroscelididae > Elephantulus > Elephantulus edwardii. Next base: position 1,114,075 of record NW_006399953.1, read on the forward strand.
GAGAAAGTCCTAGACAGAGTGGAAGAAAACAGAGAACAAAATTCAAAAACATACAAAATCCAGACTTGCTAGTTTAAGAAAAGCTAGTGGAATCCCTGAGCCTGTGGCCCTGATTGTTAGGTATTTTGAGCTGGATACAACTTATAACAATCCTCTGAACAATAGACCTGAATCCTGTCCTATCCTGTGGTATCCTTATCATCCTTGACACACTTGAGTCCATTGCTACAGACACTTTATTAATCCACTTCATTGAGGATCTTGCTCTCTTTTGCTGACCTGCCACCTTATCACCTATTCCTTTTTCCCAAGGAATAGTTTCTACTAACAACATGCCAAGGTGTGTTCATCATCCTTGTCTCCAAGGAGCACTCTGGTTGCACTTTATCCAAGGCATATTTCTTTGTTTTTTGGCAGTTCATTGGATGTTCAGCACTCTTATCCAACACCATAACTCAAAGACAATGGTTCTTCTGTCATCCTTACTCATTGTTCAACTCTTAGATGCATTGCAAATGATTGGAAAGACTATTGCTTGAATCAGGTGCACCTTAGTCTTTAAACTGACAGCATTGCTCTTTAAAACTTTGGAGAGATCCCTGACAACAGATTTTCCCAATCTCCAGATCTCCTAACTGCTCGTATCAAGGGTGTTGATTGTGAATCCAAGCAAGATTAAATTGTTGACAATTTCAAACTTTTCTCCATCTATCACAATGTTGCCTATTGGCCCTGTGGTGAGGATTTTTGTTTTCTTGATGTTGTTATGTAATCCATATTGAAGACTGGATTCCTTAATCATCTGTAACAAGTGCCTCAAATCTTCCTCACCTTCTGCAAGCAAGGTTGTGTCATCTGCACAATGTAAATTGTTAATAAGTCTTCCTCCTATCCTGATGTCATATTCTTTTTCATAAAAAGTCCAAATTCTAGGTGCGCTCTGGTGGCCTAGTGACAAGAAACTGCACTGCAATCCTA
>NW_006399953.1:1115262-1116368 GCF_000299155.1 Elephantulus edwardii
ATTAATAAAAGTACTTTGTTCAAGGTCTCTTTTAAAAAAAAAGTTCAACTTCTGTAATGATTTGCTCAGAACTGAATAGGTATGGAGAAAGGATACAGCCTTGATGCACACGTTTCCCTGTTTCAAACCATGCAGTGTTCCCTTAATAGCTTCTTGATTTAGGTATAGATTTGGGTGGTTTTTTTAATTATTAATTCATTCATGCACATTTTCCTCCCTCCCTTTCCCCCACCCCTCCAATTCCCCTGGTAAGGCTATTGGTTGTCATACACATGGTTTCCACTAGTCCGTTCCTTTCTTGGTGTCCTTCCTTTCCCTCTTTCCAGTGCAATATTAATTGTCTAGCCATTCTTTTCCTGCTCTTTCCCCCTTCACTGTCTTGGTTTATTATTATAATAATGGGTTTATGTAGTATTTGTCCCTATGTGACTGAGATATTTCACTCAGTAGAACATCTTTCAGACTCATTCATGTTGTGTTTCATTATTTTTCAATGCTGCATAGAATACCATCATGTGGACGTACAATAGTTTCTTTATCCATTCAATTGTCCATGGGCACCTGAGCTGTCTCCATCTCTTTGCAACTTAAATAACACTGCAATAAACATGGATGTGATATATCAGTGTTGTAGCTCAGATATAGGCTTTGTATAAGCATAGTTAAGCATCTGGAATTCCCATTCTTCTCAATGTAGTTATAGTTTGTTATGATTCACACAGTCAAATGCCTTTGTATAGTCAATAAAACACAAATAGACATCCTTCTAGTATTCTCTGCTTTCATCCAAGATCTATCTGACATCAGCAATGATATCCCTGCTGCCATGGCCTTTTCTGAATCCAGCTTGATCTCAGTACTGTTCTTGCCATTTCTGGATGATCTTCAGGAATATTTTGCTTACATGTGATATTGTTGTTGTTATGTGCCATCGAGTCGTTTCCGACTCATAGCGACCCTATGCACAACAGCCCTAAACCCTGCTCTGTCCTGTGCCAGCCGCACCGCCTCGGACACACCCATCCCGATTACCCCAGTCACCGAATCAATCCATCTCATAGAGGGTCTTCCCCTCCTGCGTTGTCCCTCAACCCAAGCATGATGTC
>NW_006399953.1:1117337-1121249 GCF_000299155.1 Elephantulus edwardii
AGAATCTTGCTTGCATGTAAATCAATGACACTGTTCTGTAGTTTCCTCACTCAGTTGGGTCACCTTTCTTTGGAATGGCAACAAATATAGATCTCTTCCAGTCAGTTGTGATATTAAAGATATTATTTAATAATTACCACAATCTGTTTGATCACCTTTCTTGGGAATAGGAACAAATTTAGACCTCCTCCAATCAGTTGGACAGGTAGCTTTCTTCCAAATTTTCTGGCACTGATGAGCATGTTCAGGGCTGCACTTATTAATTGGAACATTTCACTTGGTATCCCATTGATTTCTAGGGCCTTATTTTTTTTGTCAATGCCTTCAGTGCAGCTTGAGCTTCTTCCCTCATTGCCATTGGCTCTTTATCATATGTTTATTCCTGGAATTTTTCAGCGTCGAGCAATTCTTTTCGGCATGGTGACTCTGTATATTTCCTCCATCTTCTTTTCATGCCTCCTGGATCATTCAGGATTTCCCCCATTCATTTGAATATTAAAAGCAGATGTTGGCAGAATTGAGAAGGAAGGGGGAAGAAAAGGAAAGTTGAGTAGAGAAATAGGTAGAGGCAAGAATATTTCTAAAGGTCCTTCAAGTTCTGAGCATCTACAAGTATCCAACATTCACAAAGCAAGCTGATAAAATTATTATCCTTGGCAGTAACTAGGGGCAGGAGAAGGGTCCTTTGGTCTAGTCTTCAAGACATTATTACAAATATTAGTGCACATATATAATCACAGCGGTAACTGATAGGATTCAAAATAGTTGTCAACAACTATACAAATTAAGCATGTGGAACTCATTGTTAGACCACACCATATCCAGTACACTGTGAATGTGAACGAACACACTTGTCCTATAGTAATTATTCTTCCTCCTTACATACTTTTAAGAAAAGTTTAAGCTATAGGAATATTTTACATTAGCATAGCAATTGTAATTTGACATATAAATTGTTTCTTGTTATTCCTTTCTTAGTTCATATTTGTATAAAAATTTTAATTGTCTTTCAACTAGTTAAGCGGTAATGTTTATGTACTTTACAATCTTTTCATTTTCTTTTTCACTCTTTAGCACAGAGAGCATAAAACTGAAAGTGAGCTGGATCTGTTTTGTCCTCTAAATGACCCTTGGAGTTTGCTGAGACACTGTGATAAGGACTGGAGAAAGGCATGCAGGCATTAGCCTGCAATCTTTTCCAGGGGAATGTCAAGAGAATACCTGCTCCAATCATACCTAAAAACCTAGAACAACAACGATAAAGATTCTAGACTATTTCCACTATGCACAGAGCAAATGTTTATCTTCAGCAGCACAGACCACATTTGCTATTTGACAATTTCCCTAAGAATTTAGAGAAATAAAAAGACAGGACTATTTATTATTCCGTCTTGCAGTCTAGTGTGGCATCAAGAGTCACGACTAAGAAACGACTGTTGTTATTATGTGCCATTGACTCAAAACCACCTCATAACTGACCTTCCGTCAGGTTTTCAGAGGCTGTAAATCCAATGGGAGGAGATTAACCAACCTTCTCCCACAGAGTGGCTGGTGGAGTCCAAGCTCTTGCCTTTGGGTAGGCAAGGCAACTCCTTACCACAAAGTCATCAGTGCTCCTCAAAAAATGACTAGGGAACAATAATAGATTCTAGAGTCTCAGGATTTTGCTCTACCAGTTCTTTCTTTCTGATCGTCAAAGGAGACAATTTGCAAGATGTCCTTAATTATTAAAAGCACAATCATATCTTGTAGACCCTGTGATGCTAAATATTAGTCTCTTTTTGAACTCTTGCTCAAGTGCCTAGATCAAATCAAACTCCCTTTGTAGAATATTTAGGTGTTATTCACTAGTCGGCCTGCAGCTCACCTTCCCACAGAAATAGAATTATTCTGACGTACATATAAAACACCAAGTGCACGTCACATTTATAGCTTCTTTAGGATTAAAAGATTGTTCTCTTGTCCCTAAAGTTGCCAGGCTTTGTGTCATATGACATTGTTACCTGTCTGAAGTTTATTCAGCCAGATATTTGGGCCAAAGGTAATAATCAATAGCTGAACATAGTATAATACTAAGTAATAAATGCTAACATAATACTGAATATCCCATGGAATACAAAAGAACAAGCAAACAAAAAACGTATTGAAGAAAGTGCAACCAGTGTGCTCCTTAGAGGCAAAGATGGTGCAACTTTGTTTCACATGCTTTGGGCTTGTTGTCAAGAGGGTCCAGTCCTTAAAAAAAGATATCATGAGAAAGGTTATAGGTAAGTAGAGGAAGACTGGCATTGAGATGGACTCACACGGTGACTGTGACAGTGGAATGAGCATGGCAGAGGTTGTTAGGATGGCGTACAATGGGACCAGGGTTTGCTCTGTTCTTCATAGGGTCCCTATGAGCTGTGGTTGACTTGATAACACCTAACAACAACAACAATGGGCAACTGAGGTTTGATTAATTTTCTTTAATCTTCAAATCAGCCTTCTGATGTTGATCAGAATATTATGAAATACATTTTCATAACAATACATATATATTTACAAAGACACCCTGATGGAATTTTAGAAGATGTCAATCATCATCCCACTTTAAGCGTGTCTGTCTTGTCATCAGATTATACCATCAGTTTCATAACTGATCCAACGTCACAGAGCTTGTATGTGGAGGAGCTGGAGCTTCAACCTAGGCCTTTCTGCTTACCTGGATCTGGAGCCCTTATGTAGAGCCTGTATGTGACCTCATACTACTCCATAGGGATGCTACTGCTAGAGTACAGTGACTAAATCAAATCCTCTCCCTGCAGAGAATATCTTGAATGTGAGACTTAGAGTGAACTTAGGAGAATGAGCACTAGCAAGAGCCTGTAAGAGTGGGAAGATGGCTAAACGAACATCACAGAAATTCTGGGATATACCAAATGCCTGTTGAGGATTAAAACCCCCAACTCTCAATTATTCTAAGTGAACTAATTTAGTCCCATAAGGACAATACTGTATAAGAATATTATTATAGAAATAGAAAGATAACTAGTAAACTGTGTATGAGGATCCAAGAGGGGGGAGAGCAGGAGCAGAAGGGTGAGGATGGGCAGGGGTGTAATCATAGGATGGCACAATCTGATAGGTGGAGGGAGGAGTGGGTAAAAAGATCCAATGTGGAAAACAATGTATAAGAACTCTCTAAGTAAACCAGTATAGAATAAAAATTTTCTTGAAAAACAAACCCCAGCTCTCAGTAGGCTTGGCTATGTGACCATTTCCTTGTAACCTGAGTACTTCTTTGGCCTTGCTTCCTGAGCAAACCAAACACACCAAGAAAAGTATCCCTTGGTTGATTAAGAACCAGGCTCTTAATTTGCTGTAGCCAAAAGTTAATTCAAACAACATTCCTCACACCTAAAACACACTGACTGCATTAGCTCAACTAACCAATTGCTACATATTTTGGGCAAATGGCCACGAGGGACTGATCCTTAGAGAAGGACATCATGCTGGGAAGGGTGGAGGTACAGTGTAGGAGAGGAGACCTTGGATGAGATAGATCAACACAGTAACAAGGGAAATGAGGGTGGTATGTCAGAGTCGGTGAGACTGGTTCAGGTCAGGACAAGCTTCAGAGTTGCTGTACATAGTCACTATGAGTTGCAGGCCACTCGATGACATATAACAACAACACAATAACTCATTGCCATTGAGCTGATTCTGACCCTATCTTGTTACTGTGTGAGTTGGAAATGGCCAATAGCTGACCCTCCAGCAGATTTTCAGAAGCAGTAAGTAACATGGGAGGAGATTACTCATCTTTCTTCCATGGAGCAACTGGTGGATTTGAACCATATGCCTTCCTTTGAGACTGCAGCACATTTTCTTAACTCTAGGCCACCAGAGCTGTGTTTCCAATGCTATATATAT
>NW_006399953.1:1123316-1128390 GCF_000299155.1 Elephantulus edwardii
CTCTATGAGGTGGATTGATTCAGTGACTGGGTTAATTGGGGTGGGAGTGTCAGAGACAGTGCGAATGGCACAGGACAGAGCGGAGTTTAGGGCTGTTGTACATAGGGTCGCTATGAGTCGCAAGCGACTCGACGGCACATAACAACAACAAGAACAACAAATATATAAAAAATAGAGTTACACAAATCTCAATGTAATAGCTTTCCAATGCAGAAAGAATGATTTTAACTTTTTTTTAAAAGGTTGTATAAGCTTGGAAGGAGGAGTGGCATCCAATTCCGTAATAGCTTTCCTCTGAAAACCCTATGAACCTGGAGAGAGGATGAGAGACACCCAAGTGTTGAGGACTCTCCTTCATAGGGTCACTATGAGTCAGTCACCTGCAACTCGACGGCACTTAACAACAATATATTTATGGACACATCTTTCGCTAATGGAGTAGCTAGTGAGTTTGAACTGTTGACCTTGAGGTTTGCAGTCAAGTACTTCGCCATTGCATTACTGGCATTCCTTAAAAGGAATGATGTGTTCTTAAATTAGACAGTGTTTCAAGACTTCAAGAGAATTTAAGAGATAATTTGACTATGAATGAACATGAAACATTGTAAATGAAAGTGAGTAGGATGTTAAGTTTTCCAGTTCTTTAGGTTCTTGAAATCCTCTCCTACCTACAGTTATCCCATTAAATAAAGATTTAGTGTTATAGTTTTACTGTAATGGGAAGTTATTTAAGAGTTTTTTTAAAAAAATAATAATGTTCTTTTGTTTTACTGGAAAGGAAGTTAATTTCTCCAGTTGAACAGCATATGCTTCCTCCAATTACACACACAAAAATTTAATAAATGACCAGGTTCTACTTTCCATAACTGCCTGGAAACACACGGTCACAGTAAGAAATGAACAGCAATAATCAATGGGTCTCAGGTGCCCCGTGCTATTCATTTATCTGCTTTCCCCCTCTAGTTCTTCTTGCCTGCATTTTTTAAAAAATGGACCTGTTTTATTATATTTTTACCATTATAAATTACCCCTACACATTTTTGGGAAGTATGCAGTTGAGCTATTTGAAGTTGCCCATAGCCTATTTTTGACCTACAAAAAGAGCAATTCCAGATGGTTCAGCCTATAAATCAGAAATAAATACGAGGTGGATATATGTGCCTGGGGGAGAGTCCCAGAGGACAAATGGCAGTATTTTTGTTGTGAAGGCCTGTGGTGGGACTATATATGCACTTAACTTCTTCCTGCTCTTTTCATGTTTTCTCAGTTTCCATCTGACTGTACACTATTCCCCAATTTCTTTCCTTCATTCTCTTTGTGTCTGTCACAGATTGTGCCTAAATGTACTTACTATTCTGCCTTGTATTTTAAAACCCCCTCAAGTGCTCATCTCCTAGACTGTGAATTTCTCGAGAGCAGGTACTATAGCTTTATACCCACTATACCTAGCACGTAGGAACAACGCAATAAATAGTTGCCAAGCTGAATGAAAAATTAATCCAAAGCCAGGTCAACCACACAAGAACACAATTCATGTGTAACATTTCCTCCCTTGGCTCTAGTAACAGTTTTTCTGAAAATCATTGAATAAAGCTTCATAATGACTTCTCGTATTTTACACCTTCTCCTCTATTAATATACTAACCTTTGGATGACATACATTCTTATATTATATTCAGATGACACATTTCTTTTTCTCTTGATTTTGACCTAGCAGTGGCTTTTAGCATTGCCTGACTACAGTCCTAAGATCAGACTTGGATGGCCTCCAGATTTCTTAAATTGAATAGAGGCTGTGTTCAAAGGATGTCCTTGACTTTTGTCCTCTCTTGCTTGGAATTTTTTTTTTTTTTAATGAACCCAGTGTCTGTCCTAATTCTGCAGTAGATAACCTCAAGGTCATTTTGACTAAGAGCTTTCTTTTGTATTTTATGTCAGCTAGGTTGTTCAGAGTTCACAGCAGCCCTTTAAGAATGTCTGGTTCCAGATCAAAGGATGCCCCAAACCTCAAACACATTTCTCCCCCCATGTAGTAGAAGCAACAGACTATGATAAAAGCCTAGATTCTGGTGATATCAAACATGGTTTCACTGCATCTCTAACCAGGCGTCTCTGGTGGTTCAAATCTACCAGCCACTCAATAGGACGAGGATGCCCAGTTTCAGGAACACAACTGACAGCCAATATAAGTCAGAAGTGACCAGATGGTGGTGAGAGTGGATTTAACTCAAAATTCGATGTGCACACAAATCACCTGGGGCATCTTGTAAAAATACAGATTTTTATCCCAGTGGTCTGGAGCAGGGATTGAACTTCAAAATTCAAAAGCCTTCTGCATTTTACAAGAACCTGGGAGATGTCAGTTTTTCTGCCCATAGACCTACTGTGTGAATTGCCCTGGATTTCTTTAAGTATTTCAATTTGGAATCCAAAGGGGCTCATTCCTAGTAAATGGAAAAGTTCCAAAGATTTGTAGCACTTATTCTCTATCCCTTGGATCACCCTGCATATCCTCTACAAGGTTGTTGTTGTTATATACTGTTGAGTTGGAATCACAATGGACCCTCCAGTGATTTTTCAGAGATTGCCTGTCTTTCTCCCACAGAGCAGCTGGTAAATTTGAACTGCATGTCTTTGAATTTTCAGCCTAACTCCTTCCCACTAGGCTACCAGAGCTCTCTACGCCTCCCCTCCTTTACCTGGGGTCTCATAGAAACCCAGAGTTCTTACTGTGGCATTCCATGTTGATATAGACTTACCCTATGCTACAAATTGTCATGCATTCAGTTAACTCAAAATTCTGTTAGCTAATTTGAGGAATTAATGCTCAATGATTTGCCCATAGCAATACAACTTAATACATTAATTATAATTTGGAATCAACAGTTCTAGCTCTGCATCCTTGTTGTGTCATTTGCCAACAAGGATTGTGGTAGTCTCAATAATCTCTTTCAAAGATTGTCTACATCCTAATCCCTGAGATCAATTGTATGGTAGCTGTATAACATTAATGGCAAGTTTTCTATATTTTTTTATAGATTGAGGAGTTTTTATGAAGTGTACTTTTTAACTTAATACATGATCAATTTCTATAAATACTTCTATGGGTTCATGAAAAAGTAAAGTGCTATCTTTTAATTTTTAGGACTAGAATTCTACATATGTTTTTATTAATGAATGTTCATACTTTCCTGTGCAAATCCATTGGGGCATTTCATGTGCCTTTTTATAAGGAGAAAGTTCTCAGTTTGATTGCTTCCTACCCACCCCTTTAAGTTCTCAAAAGGATCTGTGGCCTCTACACTATTAAGAATCTCAACTCCGTGTCCTGCTTTTGCTATATCTGTCAGATACTGAAAAGGGGAATTTAAACTACTGCATATAACATAAATCAGCATTAAAACTATCTCCTTAACAATTAAAACATAATTATGAATATCTAGGATCCTTAAAACAAACATATCAATATTTACTACTTATGTATTATAACTCAACAACAAGAAAACAAAAATCCTCACCACTGTGCCAATAGACAACATCATGATAGATGGAGAAAGAATTAAAGTTGTTAATGATTTCATCTTGGTTAGATCACCAACCAACATCCGCAGCACCAGCAGTCAAGAGATCAGTACATTGCTTTGGACAAGTCTGCTATTAGGGGTCTCTCAAAATTACTGAAGAACAACAATGTCAGTTTGAAGACTAAGGTGTGCCTGATGAAAGAAAGCTGCGGTCTTTTCAATCACTTGTTATGAATTTGAGAAAACTGTACAATGAATAAGATGACAAAAGAATTGATGTCTTTGAATTATTATGTTGGAGAAGAATATTGAATATATCATGGACGACCAAAAGAACAAACATGTATGTTTTTTAAAAAACTGAAACCAGAATGCTCCTTGGAGGCAAAGATGGTGAAGTTTCGTCTCTCATACTATGTGCATGTTGCTAGAAGAAGCTATTCCTTAGAAAAGGACATTATACTTCGAATGGTAGAGGATCAGTGAACAAGAGGGAAACCTGCAAAGATTGACACAGTGGCAAAAGGTTCCAGTGTGTCAGAGATGATGAGGATGGCACAGGATAGAACAGGGTTCAAGTCTGCTGTTCATAAGTTTGCTATGAGTCATACTTGACTTGATGGCACCTGTGGTGTTAGCCTAAAAGTTGGCCTTCTTTAGCCATTACAGTTAGCCCTCTCTGGTCTCCAGCTAACTTGATGGCAGACACATGGTCTTGCAAACCACCAACAACTGTGGGAGTAGGATAAGAGAAAGAGTGCTTCTCACACTGAATGGTAAGGCTTGAGGTGAGCAAGACTTGTGGTGGCAAAACTTGAGGGAGACTGGAGTGAGACCCTGGTGTTGAGACTCTGGTGATGGTGTTGGAGAGACTGTGTCATTGCTGTAGAGAAACTGTGGCAAGGTAGGTCCTGAGTCCTTTTGCATTTGTGCTGGCCAAAGTTAAAGGTTTTGCTGTTGTTGTTGGATGCTTGAAGGAGAAGTTGACTTATAACTGCTCTCAGGCAAACCTTGCTGGATCATTTGGATTTGACTACTGAACTGAAACTAGACCCTAGACTAATTGAGAAATTGTGCCTTAGAACTACTGAGCTAAACCCTGGACTTGTTTTGGTTGGCATTCTTTGATTCTACCACTCTTCAACTTACTTCCCTAATAAACCCCATTCTCTGTACCACAGCTTGAATCTGTGAGTCAGCAACAAATAAATGAAACTCTTGCTTCTGCTGGAGCTCTGCAGGCACCATGGGGCTAGACTATGGGCTCTTTATCTGCTTTCTGCTCTGAGGCGGTGAGTGACTATGCTATTCCCATTTCCTCTGACCCTTTTAGAGAGATGCTCACAGCCCCATGCCCCCATGTTTGGTTTCTCCAGACTTAGATGGCACCTAGCAACAACACAACTTACCTATCCTTTATATAATTCAAATAAGTTTGCTTATTTCATATTAACTCTTGGAATGAGACTCATAGGAAGGCTAGGTTTGTATAGAGGATGGCATAAAAAGGGCCATGTCACTTTTTAAAATTATTTAAAATTAATTTTAAT
>NW_006399953.1:1130679-1131457 GCF_000299155.1 Elephantulus edwardii
TTTACCACTACGGCAGTGTAAGCAAAGGAGTCTTGATTGAATAGTAGGTTAAATGTTAAAATGATAACAGACAACTGAAAGTTTGAGCTTAAAGGCTGCCTCATGACAGATGAAGGATGAGAAAGATGAAGGAGCCCCTTCCAGTTAAGATTTACAGACTTGGAAACCTGGTGAGGTTGCTCTAGTTAGAATCAAGTTAATCCTGTCCTTAATATGAATCAGTTAAATGATAAATACTAATTTAAGTGAACTAGAAACATGAACACATCTACTTCCAGATAGAAATGACAACCACATAGAAACCAGCATTCAAATTATAAATTCACTAGACAGAAGAATTACCTGCTGAACAAACATACACATTTTTGAATGATTTATGTGAAGAAAACAAAAATGGAAGAAATTTTCTTAAAAGAAAAATGGACGCGATTGTATGAGAAATGAGAGGATATAGTCTGTTGCCATTTGTGCTTTTTTTTTTGCCATTTGAATTCCATCAGCAGCTCTGAGAGGCGAAAGACTGACAATCTCCTTTCTTGTAAGTCAGAGCTTCTGAAACCTTATTTATAGTGGCTCACTCTGAGTGGAAACTAACTTAATGGCAGTGAGTTTGAACTTGTTTAAGTTATAAGAATTGAAGAGGCTTAAAATTTTAACTTTTTCTCTAAAAAAAACCTCTTGTGCCTAATCCTCAGAGGTTTTAGAAATTCCCAAAGCTAACTTATTTACTAGGCCCTGTGAAAACATGTTAATTTGATTTTTTAAAAATCAGAAGAAT
>NW_006399953.1:1131655-1155409 GCF_000299155.1 Elephantulus edwardii
ATCCATGAAAGCCATCATGGTAATGTCCTGGAAATAGTTACCTATTCAGTACAATGATTATCCTCCCTCAAGTAAATTTAGAAACATAGGGGGTGCTGGTCAATATCTAAGGAGAAACTTTGTAAAAGATTTTGATGTTTTTTAAAATGCCCATTTGTGCATCATTTTTAGGTGCTATTTCTAGTAGATATTCTCCTAGGAGATTAGAAACCAAGCCTGCATTGCTTTTTCATCTCTTTCCTTCAGTGTTTTCTACTCTAGATCTTTTATACCCTGCTTTTGTTTCATAGGGCTGAGATAATCAAATATCATGAAGTGAGTGTTTTATGTGTGTTTGTTTTTGTTTTAAAGTGAGTGGTTTTACAGAACAGAACTTGGCTTTCTTACAGTCCTGAAGGCTAGAAATCTGATTAGTCTGATATCCAGTGTCTGCTCTAGAAGAAAGTCCTTTTTTTTATCTCTTATGACTTCTAACAACTGCCCTCCATCCTTGGTGTTACCGTACTTATAGTTTTATGTTTTTCCATCTTCAAAGTAACATCATCTTGTGTATCTCTGTATATCCTGATCATTTTTCCTACAGCTCCATCGGAATTAGACTTGGAATCTGCTTCACATTAATGTGAATTCATTAAAAAAGCAAAAGAAAACCCATATTTCCAAGCACAGCCATATTGCCAGGTACAGGGTTTAAGATTTCAATGAAACTTTAGGGGTGACAAAATGCAACAACCCATAACACTCTTCATGAACCTCTTTTGCTCATCTCTTGCTCATAGTAGTTTGAATCCCTAGTTCTAATATTGGCATCAGATCCACTACTTCCGTTACTTTCTGTGGATCAGAGTATACACTATCTCTTGAGAGGATCTATTGGAGTGTCCTTTGGTCAGTTGTTCACTAGATCCAATTAGCTGTGACCAAAATCCCAATCACATGGACATGCCTTCTGTCCCAATGGCATGTATAGCTGTCCCTTTTGCAAGATGTATTGGAGCTACTAGTGAATTATATACTACATAGTTTTGAGTTGATTACTCTCTGTAAGAACAGCAATGACCATATGGGGATGGCCATATCTGACCTTCACCAACTTCACAAAGAGGAACTGTCCCTGTTAACAGCATCAATAATGCAAAACCAATTTCCATGAGGTCAGACATGTCTTCCACCTTCCTACACCTCTTTCTACTCATATTAACACTAATTTTACTGCTTTGCTGGGTCCAAAATCCAATGTGATAGCTCACAAGTCATATGGAAAAGTCAAAAGGTTATAATATAGGTTAATAGCAGAATTCCAAAATGTGCTCACAGGCACTTCATCCTCAAGCCTCATGACTTTAGGCTAGTAATACAAAGTTCTGCAAATTATGGTACCCAACCCCTAATTGTTCAACAAACTTGGGCAAAACCTGTTAGTTCCAATTCCAATGATGCAGTAGTCGCAAAGTCCCATCTTATATCAGGTCTCTGGTTCTCTGTCTCATGTCAGGTCTCTGTTTCTCTGTTATGGCTACTGTGGCTGTTCGTCTGGTATGCCTCCTACTTTTTATTTTCCTGGAAGTGAGGTTTCTTCTCTTCTTCACTGATGGTGGGATGGTCTGCCACTGCTACTGCTGGGTTGCTCAATTTAATGGTGGGAGCAGCCAATTCCTTTGTGAATAGGCTAACTCACTCTATTTACATAGTCTAGCCCATTTACATGGCAAAGTCAAACAATGGCTAGGAAAGTCATATTGAAAGATAAGCTCTACAGACTCACTGTAGTAAGCAAACATAGGAAGAAAGAGCTTACCAATAAGTGGTAGTCTTACCACATTTGTGGTTGTTAGGTACATTGAATCAATTATGACTCATAGTGATCCTATGAACAACAGATCAAAATCTTGCCCTATCCACTAAAATAATAATAATAAAAAATCTTGCCCTAGCTTGGGCTATTGTTGCAATCTCTGTCACACTCTACCCCATTGTTACAGTCACTGTGCCAATCCATCTTGTTTAGAGTTTTCCTCTTTCTTGGACCTTCCACCTTACCCAACATGATGTCTTTTTTTCCAAGGCCTTGCCTCTCTTGACAACATGCACAAAACGTGTGAGATTAACTTTCACCATCCTTTCTTTTCACTGTTCTTATACTATATTTCTGTTGCAATCAATTGTCATCCCCTGGTTGGTGTTCTACCAACATAATCAGTGTGTGGGAAACAGAAGACTTCTCAGGAGATGCTATGCAGATATCTGCAGATACTGTGTCTTAACCTGTAATGAATTACACTGCTGACCCAAAGTCTGGGTGTCTCTAGCTGTTTAAAAGTGGCTCCTCAGGAGAAAGATGGGCAATCTCCTTTCATTGCAATTTACAGCTTTACATCAGGCAATCTGATGGAGGGTTGCTATGAGTTAGAAAACTCAATGCAGTGAGTATATTCAATCTAGATATATCTCAGTTAGGGGCTACATTGTGTAATCAGTCAGGACTCCTGCTTTGAGACAAATCCATTCTCTGAAGATGAACAGACAGCCTGCTGAATCCCTTTTGCTGGCTGAGCGACCTATCTGAGTAAGTATCCACATCACATACATTTCCTGTCACTTCAGATTGTAATAAGCTTCTTCATTAATGGTTATATATTAGCAACATCTGAGTAGATGTGACTTCAATAACAAGTGAAAAGTTATTTAATTTTCACTGTCACACACTTTTCTATCTTTGTTGAATTTTAATACTCGATAAATAAGACCAATATTGTCACACTCTATAGGTGGGTGTTTGGTACCTAGCAACTTGGCACTACAAGACATACATTGTCCATCTCAAATGAGATGAGATTTGAGATATTAAAAAAGTTTATCTGTTGTATTTTCAGTTTATATGTGTCACTGCTGTTTAAACTGAACAGGAAAGTGCAAGGTACAATGAAAGCTTTTGAGCAAATAGAGAGTAATCAATGACAGTTTTTCTTTCAGTGTTTTCTAATGCACAAAGAATAGGGGAAATTATGTTATGGATTTTATACCAGTCAGTCTTAAGCTGTTCTGAAGAACTGACCCTTCACAGTGAGTTTATTATTGTTGTTGCTTGATGCCAGCTAACTGGCTTTAGCTAGTAAAGGTCCCAAGAACAACAGAATGAAATCCTGTACACATCCTCACAACTTCTGTTACAGCCATTGTGTTATCCATTCCTTGAAGATCTTTCTCTCTTTCACTAAGTCTACTTTTTTAAGCATGATGTTCTTTTCCGGGCACAAAGTACGTGAGACCCAGTCTCATAACCTTTACTTCTAAGGAGCACTCTGATTTTACATTTTTTCCAGTATAGACTTGCTTGTTCTTTGGCAGTCCATGATGTATTCAGTGCTCTTCACCAACAACAGAACCCAAAGGAATCAATTCCTTTTTGGTCTTCCTTATTAATTGTCCAGCTTCCACATGCATAGGAAGTAACTGAAAATACCATGGCTTGAGACAGGTGCACTTAAGCCTTTGAAAGGAAGGGAACTTATTAATGAAGGTAATTTTTGTTTTACTGTACCACTTAGTAGGCCTAAAGAATTGTCTTCCAAGCTGAACTCCTAAGAACAGTTTTTAAATGTGTTTAAACTGAACCAGGGGAGTAGTTGCCTCTGTGATGGAGTTAGGAGTCTGCAGGCTCAGGAAGCTGGTATTCCAGCAGCTTGTTCCTGAGACCACTCACTATCCTCTATCTCTGCCTCTCTCCACACTAGCAAAATATGATGGAGTCTGTCTCTTCCTAGATGACCCAATTCTAAGTAAAAATCTCGTTTGGGCATATTCAGCTGTTGAAACTGACTACAAGAAGTTGAGGAAGTGTAGTTTTAAGCTTTCTGGCCTTCGCGTGTTAAAAGGAAGAATGAGTAAGTCAGGTTACAGTACTTAGCATAGATATGTAATTGGGTAACAGTGGAAGTTAGAGCAACTTTAAAGGTTCAAATAAAGAAAGGTCATCTTTTATTAAAAAATAATCATAATATTTGGTTTATTACACACTTTCATCATTGATTTGTGTATTCTCCCAACTGATTTAATCTTTCATTTATATTCTTCTTGGTGTTGTTATGTGCCATCGAGTTGCCTGCAACTCACAGCAACCCTCTGAAGCCTTCCTGATCTTGTGCCAGTCTCATTGATTCTGACACACCTGCCCTCACTACGCCAGTTATCTCATGTGGGGCCTTCTTCTCCTGCATTGTCTCTCGACCCTTCCAAGCATGATGACCTTCTCCAAGGACTTGTCCCTTACGGCCACATGCCCAAAGTCTGTGAGATGGAGCTTCAAATCATTGCTTCCAGGGTGCAGCTTGGTTTCACTCTCTCCAGAACAGACCTATTTGTTCTTCTGGCTGTAATTTATAGTATTGTAATAAACATCTTGTGCTTACTCATTACTAAAAGGAAAGCTCAGAAAATGCCTTCATTGTCATCAGCGTGGAAGCAGTTTATAGATGACCCTTTATTGGGTTTCTGAGGCTATAATTCATAGGAAGGAGCCCATTTTCTCTAATGGAGCCACTGATAGATTCAAACCTCCAGAAAGACAGCCTTTGGGTTAGCAGTACAACTCTGATGGGACTAGGCCATCAGAGCCCTCTAAGAAAGCTAGGTCTTTGGTAATTTACCTATATCTAATCAAATACCAACCCTGAATTAATTTTCTCACCCTAGGAAACTATTATCCTGACACTAATGTTTTCTGAAACCAATAAAAACTTTTTAATATTTCCTAAATTTGTTTCCTTACTATTATAAAAATCATGCTGTATGTAGTCATTGTGTATGTAATATTTTGGTTTATACTCTCATTCAACCACATTTTTAAATTTTATTATCATTAATTCAGTTGTAGTATCCATGTTAAATATGACATGCTCCATGAAATGAATATTCATTCTTGTTTCTCTTAAAGGCACTTAAGTTGCTTCAGAGGTTTATAGTTGAGAATTGTGACTGTGAACCCTCTTGCAAGAGATTCTTTGGGAGTAGGTATCAAAGATGCAATATTTTTTTAGCTTGAATTAGAGTATTGCTATGCATTTAAAGTCATCAAATAGATACATTTTTTCAGGCAAGTCTATTTTGAAAGTTGTAAACTAACATAATAAGAATGAGAATGTGAAATGTAAGAGTGTTTTCTTTCAACGGGCCTAGATTCTATTTGGAGAAGTAAGTCTGAGTTTGTCTTTTGTACCCTATCCGACTCAGTTTTGTTCTTACTCTTTTTCTGGTATACCTCTTACTCCAAGGACCCATGGTATTCTTCCATCCAGAGAGTGATTAAATCTGCAAATGTTAGAATGTGTGTAGGGCAAATACCTGCCAGAAAAGGAAATCACAACTATTTTCCAGTAATGGAGAACAATTGAAAAGCGGAAAGACTGCACCTTGTCAAAGGCAGAACACTTGTGAGAGCTGCAGAAGCAACACAGTCTGTTGGGTTCTGACTCACAGGTTCATTGTGCATCAAGGAATCATCCTTCGTCAACCACAAACTTAGGGTTATGGCCTCTCTCACTTCTCTAAGATTCTTTCGTTCATGCTATGTTCCCTCCCTAATGAAGCACAAAACTATTCCACCACACTGTGGAGATATCTCCGAGGCCCAACCCTATCAGTAGGAAATTGATAAAGACATAGAGTTCCCATTAAATCCAGCTTGATCTAGTGTAACATAGTTATCAGACATTTTGATTAATCTCTGTCTTCAGAGACATAGAAAGAACTCTTAAATTTCCTATCTGTCAGTGGATGAGTTCTCTTGGAAAGGAACTCTGAAATGAAGATTGATGTATAGGTGGTTTCTTGGGAGTACTCTCAGGAGAAGCTGAACTGCAAGATAGTTCCAACAGAGTCTCAGCTGATTACCCGGAAGCATGGATTCAGAAAGAACTCTTCACTTATCTCCTGAATTGAAGAAGGGGACCAGAGCTCTGGACTCCATAGAAGACAGTTATAGGATCTGGGCTACCTTAAGGAAGGAGTTGGAATCTTGAGACAGCACCTTTTGATTGAGGTCAGTGCCTGGAGAGAGCCTCAGTTGTGAATCCTCAATGAATATCTGAGGGAATGGCTGCCTCAGTCCTGAGGAGAAGATCTGGATAGGACAATATCCACACAAATCCATCCCTTCATGCTATTTGTGTTTATTTGCTTCTAGTTCATCTTATCTTGCAACAATTCCTTAAGGACTCTGATTGGCCTATATTTTCCTGGGTAAATCCAAAAGAGGAAGATTAATAGGACCAACTGTAATCCCTGCTGCTCCAAGTGGTAGTAGGGCTGCAAGTGGTGCTCTTTTCTCTGATACCCATCCTTGATTCCTCACACGCTGTAACCTCTGCTAGCATATATGGATGACCTGTGGAGTGATTCAGACTCTCCAGCCTGTGGGGCTCAGCCTTTGGTCGACATGCGCTTCTTAGGTTATAACTACAGGTAAATTTAGACAGGAGAGTAACAATTGACACTCAGGTTCACCTGTGTGATAAACAGTCATTCTTGTTCCTATTGTGTAATAGTAGCCTTCTCTTGTTCTGATGTTAATGGTCAATTAACACTGTTGGGATGGTGAAACCTTTCCTTGTCCATTGACTTTGGCTAAAGTAGGCTGAACAGAGCAGGTGACAGAAGACATAGCTTAAATTCAATAGGATTCTTGTTTGCCCTTTGTGGCAACACTCCCCATCTAGAAATTAGAACCTATTAGACATGCAGGGTCTACAGATAAAAACATAGATTGTCCACATGGGTCACTGAGATGATGCTAAGTTTCCAAAACTTATTAATTCCCGGATGTCTATGGTCTACATACTGAGGTCATAACAGCATTTCGTGGGTTAGAGCAGTCCAGGTAATCACCTTGCCATCAAATGATGGATTGGTATCTACCAGAAATGATGCCATACTGGAACTCAGTCTTGTTCTCTGTTGCTGATAAGTCAGAGATTTCACAGCAGAAGTAGCTAGGTCAGCCTTAGAGAGTGGAAGTCTATGCTGTGGGCTTATGCCTAGCTTCTGTTCCTTCATGTATTCAGTTTGTATCACAGAGCTGGCCAAGTCATTCTATCTTGTTGGTGGCTGATACGGGTTAAATAGTATCCCCCTCCACCAATTTATGCTGAAGTTCTGTCTTTAAGTGCCTATAAACATGTCCTTGTTTGGAGATAGTGTCTTTAAAATGCTGTAAATTAATATGAAGTCAAGACTAGAACAGGGTAAGTGCATGACTCATTTATTTTACAATGATTAGAACAAGATTAATTCTTATAGGGCAGAGGTTAAGTAAGTCCCAAATGTCCAAATTGCTATATTAGCTCCATGGTGTCTGACATTACTTATTCCTACTTCCTTTAGACCTCCCTCCTGCCTATATGTTTGGGCTATGTAATTCACTGTAAGGTCTCACAGACATTTTAAAGAACCATCAGATAAATGATTCAAGCAATTGTGGATGGCGTAGGTTGATGTACATGGTCACAGAGACTTGTGAACAATGGGCCAGGAGACTGCAGGCTGAGGCTGTCAGTTGTTGACTAGCAGCTGGCAGCTAGTGGTGGGTGGCTGGTCTGGTATCTAGCAGCAGGTACTGCAGCTTGTAAGGTTAGGTGAAGTGTCCCTCCTAAACAAGGATTGAGGTATTTTAGGGCTATAAACATGCTTCCAGGAGAACTCAGGATGATACCTTGGGTAATGCCTTCTGCCTTAAGCATAGACAAAGAGGCTAGAATCACAAAAGAGAAGGACAACATTACTTAATTCATTGTAGCACAAGTAGGCCTTAGTTCAATATGTGTGAGATCCTATGAAAGAGGAGAAAAGACACTTATAAAGCCATGTGTGAAGGTGTTCTATCCTGAAGGGGACACCTGGGTGGTCTTTCACAGCATCTACCACACAAACAAAAATGCCTACTCTAGAATCACTCACATATTATCTGAAAAGTCTCTTTCTCTGAGTCTAGGCTGGTACTTCACTAGAAGTCTTTAGTGTCCTAACTATTTTCTCAAGATATGTTTCAGAAAACACTAAGATGAAGTGATATTACACCCAAATATTTCTCCCTCAGAGCTATTGGTGGAATCAAACAACCAGAGAGGCATCATCCTGGACTTAGCACATCGCCCTATAGACCACACCACCAGAGCTCCCAACTTTCCCTAATGTCAGTATCTCTATGAAACTAGACGTCTAGGAAACAAACTTGGCCCAAAACTCTTTCTATGCTTGAAAAAAAATTTCTCTTGGCTTCTAGGTTTTAGCATTTTTCTAGCAGACTATCATTTAATGAGGTAGTGAATTAATATATGTCTTTCTTTTAATTCCCATTGCTTCAAGCTTGGCCTAAGTCTATAACTCCACAAACCTAGACTCTTCCAATAACATCCTACATTGTGACCTCACTTTCAGTTTTTCTCACTGACTTGAGCTAAGTCAGTAATCTTGAACCGTACTCTCTAATAGTAGCCAGGGGTCAAAAAAGAGAGAGTCTTGGTTGCATAGTGGTGTAAGTGTTATATTACTCATGGTAAGTTTGACTATTTGAACTCACTAAGTCTCCGTACAGGAGAAAAGTGAGGCAGTCCAATCCTTTTAAGATTTGTTGATGTGCCATCGAGTGGACTATGACTCAATGCAGCCCTGTGAACAACAGATCTGAACGTTGCCCTGAATCGGGATCTGAATCCTGTGCCATCCTCATCATTTCTGATATACTTGAACACATTGTTATGGTCACTGTGTTGAGGGTCTTCCTCTCTTATGTTGACCCTCCACTTTTCCGAGCATGATATCTCTCTCCAAGATTTCACTGCTCCCCCCAAACTAAAAAATATATGAGACCAAGTTTCACCACCTGTGCCTGTAAGGAGCACCCTGGTTGCACTTTCTCCTACACGCATTTGTTTGTTGGTTTGGTATTCAGGGGAGAGTCAGGACTCTTCTCTGACGCCATAGCTCATGGAAACCCTGTGACGCAGCCCTACTCGGTCCTGTCAGACCCTCATGAATTGGAACTGACTCAATAGCAACTTCTTTGAGTTCTGAGCCTCAGGAGGGAGGTGAAGCACCCGCATGCAAGTGAAGCAAATGTAATGAATTAACAAATAATAGCTCAACCAAGTAGTGCACTTGAATAGACTGTAACAATGTGATTTAAACAGAACATACAACTGCAGAGTAAAAAAAGTCACTTCTTTATTATGTAGCATCCTGCACACATTTTTAAAGGCACCAGCCAAGGATCTGTTCCATGGTAATTGTACTATCTTGCCCAACACTACACCAGATGGAGGCACAAGACTTTTTTTTCAGTTCTAAAATAGTAACACAAAGCTGAACCCCATTCTTCTGATTCATCAATAGTCAAAGAACAAGCAGGGAGTCGATGTCAAATTTCTTTTATCAGAATTACCTGGAGTGTATATAATGGTCTAAATAAAGATCACATGAAGTAAACATCAAAGTAAAAGGGGGGGAAAAAAGCAATCCATTTCTTTTCTTTTTGGAATGTGCCCACCAGACCCAAGTAGCACTCTTTCTCTGTGCTTTGGGGAATCTAAATCCCTGAGAATTCACAAAAAGAGACAATGGGGCTGTCTCTAGAAAGCGCAGACCTCAGTGTAAGCCACAGCGTGTGGGCTGACAGCCAACAGTTTCATGCCATTGAAATCTGAATAAAGGGAGCTCTGAAGTTTAGTTTCTCAGGCAGAAATTAGGGGTCACAAAGGGGAGAACACTTAAAAGAGCAAGATGCAGCCTAGGGAATGAGAGTTGGGGATGCCAGAGAGCTAGAGATTACCATTTGCTATTTAAACAACCAGGGAGTGCTGGTGGCTTAGTGGTAAGGATTTATGCTGCCATCCCAAAGATACTTGGTTTGAACTCACCAGCTGCTCCACAGCAGAGATGGACAATCAAATCCCATGAGATTTGCTGCCTCTGAAAACCTCCTGGAGGGTCAGCTATGGGTCAGTTCTGACTTAATGGTACACAACAATGACAACAACAATTAAACAGTCACTTTTTAAATTATTGCTGGAAACATGTCACCAGTATATCATACAATACACCAGCAGGGTCAGCATGATGGGCAGATTTCACTGGAGATTAAGACTAAGAACAAGAAGAAAGGCCTGACAAGCTACTTCTCAAAATTAGCCAGTGAAAACCTTATAGAGCACAGCAAAATAAGGTTGGAAGATGAGCCGTCCAGACTGGAAAATCCTACACAATAGTCATGACGATGGATTGAGATACATCAGAGGATAAGAAGGTGACACACAACAAGACAATGTTTTGTTCTGCTGTGTATGGGGTCACCCTGAGGAACTCTGGTGACATAGTCTGTAGCTGCTAATTGAAGGGCCGCACCTCTCCGGCGGTTCAAAATCTCTAGCTGCTCATTTCCTCCTGTTATTATTTAGAGCCTCAAAAACCTGAGGGGGGGGGTGGGTGTCACTATGGGTCGGAAGCCTGTTACTGGCAATGAGTACAAGCAGCAAGCATTCAAGAGAGTAGGAGGAAGGGACATTTATAGAAAAACAGAAGTGGAGCATGGATGGGGAGATACCTCAAGAGGAGTCTAGTGTAAATAATATGTTGATCATGCACTTTCCTCAGTATTAAACAGTTTGTGTATGTACACAATATCCAAGTAAGTGTCCATTAGAGCTCTTTCCCCCAGGTTTAACTCTGGGTCTAGCAGAGGGAAAGTGGTTATTTCTTCAGTTGGAGGAAAAGCAGGTCACACCTTAGGAGACAAACTTTTTTATTTTATGTCTCACTGGATTTTTATGTTGTTGCTTTTATCTCAATGCTTGGTTTCTCACTGTTTTATCTCAGCATTTCTGAATGTTCTGCTATAACTGCCAATCCAGACACAATGAGCAGTGTAACAGCCAAGAACCTTGATATGGAAGAGGCACGTTAGCTGCAAAGCTGCCAAGGACATGGAGATAAAAGCAGGGGAAGTATGAAGAGCTCCGGAGAGAAGAGGGCCTTTGATGGGAGGATTTAGAGTGAGAAAGACCAAGGCAGAATCAGAGGAGACAGCTCACCACAATTCAGTGTGCTGAGTCTCAAGTACTGACAGGATATAAAAAAGAGGTGTTTGCTGGCAATTAATAAGAAATTACTAGAATGGCATCCTACACACAGTGAGTGCTAAATAAAATATTATGTAAATGACCTTGTGAAT
Source organism: Elephantulus edwardii (assembly GCF_000299155.1). Taxonomy (NCBI): domain Eukaryota; kingdom Metazoa; phylum Chordata; class Mammalia; order Macroscelidea; family Macroscelididae; genus Elephantulus; species Elephantulus edwardii. The sequence goes on from NW_006399953.1 coordinate 1,142,874, forward strand.
GAGTGAAAAGTGGAGAAATCAGGGATTTGCTATTATCAGAGTATAAAGAGTTTTGATCTTTCATGAATATTGTTATGCACCATCAAGTCACCTTTGACTCATAGTGACTTTCTGCACAATAGCTTTGAAGCCTGCTCTATCCTGAGCCAGTCTCACTGACTGACATACCTACCTCCATTGCCCCAGTTACTGTATCAATCTGTCTCATCAGGGGTCTTCTCTCCTGCACTGTCTCTACACCCTTCCAAGCATGATGCCCCTCTGCAAGGATCAATCTCTCCAGTCCTTTTTGCCACACGCCCAAAGTATGTGAGACAGAGCTTCAAAACCTAGCCTCAGTTTCACCCATTCCAAGACAGATTTATTTGCTTTCTTGGTTGACCATTTTATGTTCAAGACTCTTTTTCAGCACTACAATTCAAAACCATTGATTCTTTTTCTGCCATCCTTAGTCATTTTCCAGTTCTCTGATGCATAACAAGTATTTGTGAAGACCATGGCCTTGATCAAGCACACTGTAGTCTCTAGAATGACATCGTTGCTTTTCAGTACTTTGGAGAGGTCCCTGACAGCAGATTTTCCCAATATAATTAATTTTTTTATTTCCAGAATGCTGGTGCCAAGAGTGTTGATTGTCGAGCTGAGCAAGCAGTAACTGTTAACAGCCTCAACTTCTCCAGCTATCATGGTGCTGCCAATTGGCCCAGTGGCGAGAGTCTTTGTCTTCTTGATGTTGAGCTTCAGTCCATACAGAGGACTGCAGTCCTTTATCTTCTGCAGCAAAGGCATGCCCTCCTCAGTTTCAGCAAGAAAAGTTGTGTCATCTGCGTAATGTACGTTGTTGATGAGTCTTCCTCCAATCCTGATTGCACATTCCTCCCATGAAGCACCAACACTCTGTCTCATTATCCTTGAATCAGAACCAATTCACTCATAGCTGACTCTCTAGTGGGTTTCTGAGGTGGGCAATCATACCGGGGGAGATTGCTCATCTTTCTCTAGTAGATCTGCTAGTGGGTTTGAACTGACAGAGTCTCAGCCTTTGCTTAGCAGCATGGCTCCCTATGGGCTACCAGAGCTTTCTTAGAACAAAAAAGCAAACTGTCTTTGTCTATTCCCTTACAAGCGGTTGTGTGGCTCAAGGTAAACACAGCAGAGAATCAGACTTGAATTAAGGGCTAGAAAGTAAAGGAAGTCAACAATGACACAGGTTTGTTGTAGATACCACACACATTCCAGAATAATGGATCGTTGGAGTTCACCTATCAGTAAAAAAAGGTGGTGGAAGAATTGGAAATGATCTCCAAAAGGACATTTATCCTGTCATCTTTCCATTGTCTTTAAAAAATGTGGCTAGTTGGGCAAAAGACATGGAAAGAATTTTCACAGAAGAAGAAATTAAAATGGCCAACAGACACATGAAGAAATGTTCAAAAGCACTGGCAATAAGAGAAATGCAAATCAAAACCACTAAGAGACACTATCTCACCCCAGTAGCAGTGGCAAAGTTTAACAGATGACAAGTGATAAATATTGGAGAGGATGTGGCAAGATAGGAACTCTAATATATTGTTGGTGGGATTGTAAAATGGTACAACCACCCTGAAATGCAGTTTGGCACTTCCTCAAAAAGCTGAACATAGAAATTCCATATGATGAGCTATTCAACTGCTTGGAATATACCCTGAGAAAATGAGAACTAAGGCAAAAAACAGCGACTTGTATACCAATGTTCATAGAAGCATTATTCACCATTGAAAGAGCATAGAAACAGCCCAGATGTCCAGCCACAATTGAATGAATCGAGAAATTATGATATAGTAACATAATGGAATACTACACAGCACACAGGAGCAATGATTTTGTAAATTATTGACTAACTTGGGAAGGACTGGAGAGCATTATGTTGAGTGAACTAACTCAGTCTCATAAGGACAAATACTGTATAAAAACCATTATTGTAGAATGAGTATGAGGATCCAAGGGGGATGGGAGGGTGGAAGCAGAAGGAGGAGGATGTGTGGCTGGTATGTGTGTGTGCGCGCTTGCATACTTGTGCCCTCCTCGTGCACACACTATGGGATTAATTCTGGGGTCGTACAATTTAATGGGGGAGGGGGTGGTGAGGGAAATTGTAAGGATATGGTATAAAAAACAATGTATTCAAATTCTGTAAGTAAACTGGTATTAAAAAATTAATGTAAAATAGAATGTATAATATGAGTGAATAGAATAATGAATAATTAATAGAATAATTAATAAATAATAGAATGTAAAATATGAATGATTGCATGAAACACAATGTTAATGAAAGATTGTATAAAACACAATGTATATGAATGACACATACTGTAAAGGTATAATTATGAAAATCAATAAAAATATTTTTTAAAATGTGATTACTAAGAATATTCTACATAGTCTACATTTGTATAGTATGCTTAGTGAAATTGCCTTCATGATGTTATCTCCACTAACATTTCCAAGGAAGTAGATATTCCTTTCTGAGCCACAAAGAAATCCCTGACCCAGCAGTAATGCATTCTTCTTGATTTAGAGAAACTCATTTACCTTAAGACAGAAATGTGGAATAAATTTCAAAAAATTTCTCCACCAAAATACACATCCATACATTTAACAACAGGTAGAGTTGTTGAAAAATAACAACAACAAACAAAGATGGAAATTTAATGCGTGTGTGTGTATGTGGGGTGTGTGTCTGTGTGTATTGGTTGTTTTTTATTTAAGCCCTTGTTTAGAGTCAACAAGATCTCAGTGAGGGCCTTTGTATTTAAAAGTTGGTTTTTATAATATTTTGGAGGAACATTCTTCTAAGTGGTACAGCACTCTTCTGTCAATAAGCTGTATTGAGGTAACCTGAGGTTGCTGAACCTTGTGTCATTGGGGTGCCATATTGGTTACCCATGGTGGACAGTGTTTGGTGGAACTCCAGATTAAGACAGGTTTGAAAGCAGGAGTGGCATTCACTTCCTAAACAACATGCCTCTGGAAACTCCATAAACTGTGAAAAATGGTGATAGTTATAGAAAAACTTCAGGCCTTTTTTCACAGGGTCACTATGAACATAGTTCATAGGGTCGTGCTCAACTTGACAGCAATCAACAACCACTATAGTTGTATTGAACTTCTGGTTAAGTATGCTAAATTAGAATTAGATTTGGTTCAGAAAAATAAGGCAACATTTCTTATAATTGCTATGTCATGCAGCATTTTTGCTTTTATTATAAAGTTCAATTTTTACACACATTAACATACTATAATGGGAACATCCAACAGCGCCAGCTTACCATCTTTTGTTTTCTAGGAAGTTTCCAGGCTATTTCTCTCCAGAATATGACATGCATTTTAGTGAATTTTTCTTTTACAGATTAATGAGTATCGAGAGGAAACCATTTAAATATTCTACAAGTGTTTATTGAGAATCTACTATGGACATTGAGACTATTATAAGTATTGGGAATATATGACAAACAAGACAGAAATGGTTCCTTTCTTTGAGTGGCTTGTTACAGAAATGATAGACAAGTTCAAATCCACCAGCTGCTCTACGGGAGAAAGATAGGCAATCTCCTCCCGTGTGATTTTCTGCCTCTGAAAACCTGCTGGAGTGTCAACTATGAGTTGGTTCTGACTATGGTACACAGTAACAGCAATACACAGAGCACTGAGGTGGCCTAGTGGTAAGAATTTGTGCTCCCAATCTTAAAGCGTGTGGTTCAAATACACCACCTACTCTAAGAGAGATGGATGGGCCATTTCCTCTTTGCTTTTAAAGGCTCTGGAAACCTGCTAGAGGATCAGCTGTGAGTCAGTTCTAAGTCAACAGTGCTCAACAGCCACACCAATACAAGGTGCTCTGGTGGTGTAGTCCTTACAGAGTTACATTACTAACCCAGAGATTGCATTGCTCTGCTAGTTTGAATCCCCTAGCCACTCTATGGGAAGGGGGGGAAACCTCATGTCTGATTTACAGTCTCAGAAGCCCAGTTGGAGCCAGGGGTCAGCAATGAGTGAGTTCTGACTCAATGGCCATGAATTTGGGGTTTGTTTTATTTTTTGCTTTTGAACAATATAAGGGAGGAATAGTCATAGAAGTGGTATGGTATTTAAGCTGGAGCCTGAAGGATTCTGTCCAGCATCATACAGCACTTAGTTCCAACCCTGCATGAAGCACTAAGTACAATAACATTGTATTTACTATTTTCATCTCCCTCTCTTGGTCATCACTGAGCTCCCAGAGGTCTTGAGTCATGCTGTAATTTATGTTAAAAACCCAAAATCTTTGTGTCTTTAATACCTCTCTTGTGCTCCTACACAAAATAGACTTGCAGTAGTAACTACTAAGTATAACAGCACTGGGATGAATGAATAAGTGAATGAATTATGTAAATCATAATTGTGTTTGGGTGGAAATGCTCTTGCTCCATTACAAAGGGCTGCTGCAGAAGGTTCTAGTTAAGCAGTGTCACTATTGTGTCCTCCTCTAGGTAAGCGGTTAATAAGCATCCCCTAATTGAAGCTATACTGCCACTGTGAGGGCAGTCTGGGTAGCGCCAAGACTGGCAAGGGCTTTTATGTGGGCACCACTTCTCAATTTCAGTCTGTCAAGAGCACTAGCAAAACAGGGTCCTTGGTAAAAGGGAAATTTTCTTTATCCACCACAAGCCTCAATGACATGTGGAGCCCAGCCCAGCTGCTAAGCAAGTACATGAAATCTTGTCTTGAGTGTGAAGCATAGATAAGAAAAGTGAACCTCTTTCTACTCTGGCACAACTTTGGGAACTCAGGGACACAATATCAAACTCTTTTCCTTCTGAGTAGATCCTAAGGAGGCCTCCTAGCCCAGCCCAGGCCTCCCATTGTCCGTGCTGACCACGTGGGCATGACCCCTAGCACAGCAGCCAGAGTGCTTTCAACAGAAACTTTCTCATCATCAGCCTCACTGTGCATTTCCCCATTGGCTCCCTCCAGGTGCCATAATTAGATCCAGCTTATGGTAACTCTTTCTGAGAACTGTGCTTGGGAAGTAGATCGGTAGGCCTTTCTTCTGAGGCACCTCTGTCTGGATATAATCAAACCTCTATTCTTTCAGATATCAGCTAGGTGCATTAACTATATACAGGATTCTTTTTTTCCTTCCTGTGGTTTTTAAATGCTGTCAAGCTCTGATCAACACCCCTAAAAGGGAATAATGTCCTCCTACCTATGTCTTCCTCAACAACATTCTCTTTGCACAGATTCCAAACATCTAGACTTGCTTTTACTATGTAGTCCAGGAACCAGAGAAACTGGATTCAAGTGTGTGTGCGTGTGTGTGTGTGTGTACATACAGGTGAGTTAGAATTGACCCATAGCAGGTTTTCAGAGGCAATTAATCTCACAGGAGGAGATTGTCCATCCTTCTACTGCAGAGAATCCTGTGGATTCAAACCACATGACTTCAAGATTGCAGCATAGTTTCTTGCCACTGAGCCACCAGAGCTCCCTAGGGTTCAGCCTTAGTGCTGCTGATTTCTGTGCATTAGTCTTTGAGTTAATTGATTTATCTCTTTGAACCTTAGTTGGGTTATCTATTAATTGAGTTTTAATATATCTGCTTTAGTCCTCCTTCAGCAGCACATATGCTAAAATTGGAACGACACAGAGAATATTAGTATGGCTCCTATACAAGGATGACACACAAATTTGTCAATTATTCCATATTCCTAGGTGGTAGGCAAAGAGCTGCCTTCAAAGACCCCTGATCAAAAACCACTTAAGTGGAGCATCTGGTGTTACACCACTCTGCCACTCCACAGACAAAGGAGGATGAAAAAATTGAGAAACGGGACTACAGTAAGGCAAGATTCTCATAGGGCTGCATTGCAGACCAGAGAGAACCTGAATGACTTTCCCAGAAAGGATTTCCAGGAGAGTGATTGGCCCACACTATAGATAGAACATTGTAAGCTGGCAGTGAATCAAAACCACCAGAAATATTAGAAGTATAAACAACTTATGCAGACACAAGAGTAATGGCCCAATACTTATCAAGAAAAACTTGACATAATGTCAAGAAAACAACAGGCAGCTTCAAACATTGGGGAAAAAACAAATTAAACCTTCTCCCCCCCAAAAAGAGTATATTGCAGACCATTGAATACTCCAGAGTCAGGGAGGCAGAAGATACATATTGATATAGAGTCATTTGAACCTCTACAGAAGAAAGTACAAATGATGGAAGGAAAAAAAATGGAAGCCAGAAACAAAGTGAATACCTTGAAGGCAAAGAACCAGAAGAAATCTATTAATACATAGTTATTGAAAAGCTACAGAAGAAGGTGTAAATAATTGCAGAAACAATGGAAGATATTAAGAAAGCAAATACTCTATAGACAGGGTGCCAGAAGATGTGTATTGATGAGGAGGAACTTGTATACTATGAAATAAAATGCAAAAGATGGAAGAATTGAAACAATAAAGAGCTACAAGAACTTAAAAAATCATCAAAAGACAAAAAGAGTACAACCAACAGGAAATAACAGAAATGCATGAAAACGCAATCCAGAATAACAAGACTGAAATGGCACAAGTGTTCAGTGTACTGAAGGGACAAAAATGTAGAACAGAGAGTCAGTGAGCTGAAAAACAAGAACCTCAATGGAAACATACTAGAAGAAAAAGCACAGACATAAGTAATATAAAGAAAATATTAAAATCACATGGGATGACATCAAAAGGAATAACACATGTATTACTGGAATTCCAGAACACAACAGGAAAAGGGAAACCACTCAGAAAAGTGTGGAAGAGGTTCTAGAAGAAAACTTACCAGGTATTATGAAGAACAAGGAAATCCATATTCACACAGCTCAGTGAACACCAAATAGACTACACCCCAAATGAAAAACATCAAGATATATCAGAGTCCTATTCTCTGAAACAAAAGATAAAGATGGAATACTAAAAGTACCACAAAAACAGCATCACCTACAAACGAAAAATAATTAGATTAAGTTCTGATTTGTCAGCAGAAACCATGCAAGCAAGAAAACAATGAGATGACATATACAGAACATTAAAGAAAACAACTTCCATCCAAGGATCCTAAATCTAGCAAAACTATCTATAAAGAAGAAATTAGGTTATTTGTAGAAAAGAAGGAGCTTAAGGAATTTGTGAAAACAAGACCAAAAATACTAGAAATTTTAAGAGAAGTTCTTCACACAGAGACACCAAACAAAAATAGATGGACCATAGTAACTATAAATAACACAAAAAGAAACACAGCAAAATGGCAACAAAAAACCCTGGCCTGTTCATAATCACACTTAATGTGAAGGGATTAAATGCACCAATTAAGAGAAAAAGAGTTACAAATTGGATAATAAAACATTAATATGTTGCCTACAAGAGACACATTTCTTAAGGAACGAGGAGAAAGATGAAAAAAATCAAAAGTTGGGGGAAAATATACCAACCAAATGACATGTACAAAAAAGCAGGAGTGACAATGCTAACCTGTGATAAAATAGGCTTCAGGATGAAAATCACATAAAAGATAAGTAAGGGCACTATAATAATTAAAGGCACATTAGATAAAGAAGACATAACTGTGGTCATCATCTATGAACCAAATGATAGACTCACAACATACATAAAGCAAAGGCTAATAGAATTGAAAGAAGAAATATACAGCATCACAACAGTGGTAGGAGACTTTAACAAACCACTCACACCAAAAAACAGGTCAACTCAAAAGAAACTTAAGCAAGATTCAGAAAATCTAAACCATACAATCAACCAACTCAGCCCTGTGGATGCATTCCAAGTACTGCACCTAAATAAAACTCAGTTCACTTTCTTCTCAAGTGCACATGGTACATTTCTCAGTATTGATCATATATCAGGACACAAAGCAAGCTTTAACAAATAAAAAAAAAACCAAAACAACCCACACATTGAAATAAAAGAAGATATTTTTTCAGACCACTATGCCACAAAACTCAAAATTAACCACAAAGTTAATCATAAAGGTTATAAAACCACCCATGTGGAAGTTAAATAACACCCTGTTAGAATACAATTTGGTGATAGAAGAAATAAAGAAATTAAAAATAACTTAAAACAAATGAAAGTAAAAATACAACATACCAAAATCTCTGAGATACAGTCCTTAGCTGTAAAAATCCTTAGCTTTTACATATATAAAAAATGAAGAAATAAGCAAAATTAATGATCTAACACAAAACCTACATCAAATAAAAAAAAGAACAGCAATCTAACCCTACAGCCTCTCGAAAAAGGGAAATTATAAGGACAGAGCTGAAATCAATGATATAGAAAACAGAAAAACAATTGGAACCATCAACAGGACCAGGAGCTGGTTTTCTGAAAGGTCAATAAATTTGACAAACTATTGGCAAAATTAACAACAACAACAAAAAAAAAAATAGAGAAGACACATATAACTTGATTGATTAATAGTAGACATGACATCACAATGGAACCAAATAAAAATTGTGTTGGTGATGATGAGATTGGCAAGGTTCAGAACTCTTGTATATAGGGTCTCTATGAGTTGCAAGCAACTTGATGGCACTTAGCAGTAACAACTTTGGAATATTATGAAAAACTATACTGGCATCTCACATCTTGAGGAGGGACACATATGAAATGCTTGGGGCTCTTGTGGCTTTATTTTCATCCCCAATTGGGTGTCAGCAGATGGACTTGCCAGATGAATTAGGGGTCTCTGGCTCTTAGAACACCAGCATTTGGGTGTGCTGGTATTTAAAATTGCCATAGGATCTGAGTGCCTGTAACCCAAGGGCCAAATATGAATTGATTTAGGATGAACATTCTTTTAAGTGGTATAGCAGTGATCTGTCTATTTGCTCTACTGAAGTAACTTAGAGTAGCTGTGATGATGGACAACTGTCCCAGAGGTGTGTCAAACACCATAATTGGTTTCCCATCATGGGCAGTCTTTGGTGGATCTCCCAGATTGACTCAGGTTTGGAAGCAGAAATGGCATCCACTTCCTAAACGATATGCCTCTGGAAAGTCTATGAATTTGAAAACTTGGAGAAATGATGATAGTTATAGAAAGGCTTCAGGCCTTTTGTTCATCTTCTCTGTGTGTGTATGTGTGTGTGTGTGTGTGTGTATGTGTGTGTGTATCTCCCATGTATTTAAATTTCGAGATAGATATAGATATATAGATAGATATAAAGATTGATGAGATAGAGATATATATCCAGAGGAAGAGAGAGAGAAGGGGGGATCCCTAGTATTTAAATGTTGATTGGCCTCAAGAACCTAGTGTTATTATTTTGGAGAAACATTCTTCTGAGTTGTACTGTACTCTTCTGTCACTGAGGTGATATGGGTTTGCTGTGACGCTGAAACTTGCATCATTGGGGTTCAAATGCCATAATGACTGCCCATGGTGGACAGTGGTTGGTGGAACTCCCAGTATACGACCTGTTTGGAAGCATGAGTGGCATCCATTTCCTAAAACATATGCCTCTGGAAACTCTATGAATCTGGAGAAGTGAGGATAGTTATAAAAAGGCTTCGGGCCTTTGGTTCATAGGGTCATTATTAGTTGTGCTCGACAGCAATGAACAACAACAACAATACTCTGATAAACTTGAAAACCTAGAAGAAATTGACAAATTCCTTGATACTCATGCCCTACCTAGATTGACATGGACATATCTAGAATCCTTGAACAGACCCAGAAAAGAAGAAATTTGAACAGGCCATAAAAAGATTCCCCCAGCTCTCATCTTCATGAGATCATGCCTGGAGGAACCTGCGCATTTGATCTTTCTAGGGGCAAATGGGTCTATTGCATCACCCAGGGAAAACCTTCAGCCTCAGACTATGGCATGAAACTGCCAATCCTGTGCTCTAACCCTTAGGACCAGATCCTGTATCAAACGGAAAGGTACAATGAGGTGATTTTTTGCCCATCAAGGAAGAGAGCAACTGTGTGCTGGTGTTGAAATTTGCTGAGGTCTGTTTTGCACAGTCCCAGTACAAGATGTTTGATGTGCGAATAAATGACCACATTGTGGTGAAAGACTTGGCCGTGTTGGGCACAGCACACCCCATGATGAGATCATCCCTGTGAGCATCAGAAAGGAGAAGTTAAGTCTCCAGGAGAGGTGTCTATACAGAGAAGCTCTACACTGAGTTTGTCAAGGAGTACGATGACAATCCCAAAGCCCATGCACTTTACATCATGGCTGGAACAGTGAGTGAGGTACATCTTCATCCAGGATTGGAGAAGAAAGAAGAGGAAGAGGACAAATATGAGGAAGGGTCTAATCTCAAAAGACAGACCAATAAGATCTGGATGCAGCTGGCCCATGAAGCCCAACCCCTACTCCTTGGACAACAGCAGCCTCTTTTCCCAGCCTGGTGGCCGGGGGCCTCTTCATTCCAACCCTCTTCTGCCTCTATCATTTGTGAGAACAAATTACCATGCTGAACAGGGCAAAGCGGTATATAAAAGAAATCAAACGCCTTGGTTTTGGTTTCTGTGCTTTTCACAATAATTCACAGAAAACAATCAGAAACACACAAAATGTAAAAGAGATGAAAAGGAGGGGAGGTAAGGTTCCCCCCAAAGAAGTCCTGGACCAGATGGCTTCATGGCTGCATTCTACTAAACATTCAGAGAAGATTTATTACCAATTCTACTTAAATTATTTCAAAAAAACAGAAAAGAAGGAACACTCCAGATCAGATTCATTCTATGAAGCAAGCATACCTTAATATCAAAACCAGAAAAAGATATTAACAAAATGAAAACTACAGATCAATATAACTTGTGAATATAGATTTTTTAAAAATTCTTGTCAATAGAATCCAAAAGCACTTAAAAAAATTCATCATCACCAATGGGATTCATAACAGGGAAGAAAAGTTCAATGCAAGAAAAACAATCAATGTAATTAATCATATTAACAAAGCAAATAACAAGAAACACATGATCTTAAAAATTGATGCAGAAAAAAGCATTTTACAAAATCCAACACACCTTCCTGATCAAAACACTCAGCAAAATAGGAATATAGAAGGGAATGTCCTCAACATCTTGAAAAGTATATATGCAAAATTAAGGGCCAATATTGTTCAGTGAAGAAAGACTAAAAGCATTCTCCTTGCAAACAAGGACCAGACAAGGATACCCACTATCACCATTTTTTTTCATATTTTACTGGAAATTCTTGCTATGGCAATAAGGCAAGAGGAGGAAATTTGAGGCATTCCAATTTTCAAAGAGATGGTGAAACTGTCTCAATATGCCAATAATATGATAGCATACACAGACAACTCCAAAAACCCAACAGAAAAACCTGTTATCAGTAGTAGACCCACTTAGTAGAGTGGCAGGATACATGAGACAAGATCAATATACACAAAAGTAAGAGGGATTCCTCTACAGTAACAAAGAAAATACAGAGAAGGAAAATAAGAAAGCCACAATATTTACAATAGCCAGCCACAAATTGAGATCCTTAGGAATGGACCTAACTAGAGACGCAAAAGACCTTTACAAAGAAAACTATGAAACATTTCTGCAAGATACAATAAAAGACCTACAAAAATGAAAAAATGTTCCCTATTCATGGATAGGAAGACTTGATATAGTGAAAAAGACAATCCTACCAAAAGCAATCTACATGTTTAAATGCAATCACAGGACAGATACCAAGTTCATTTTTCAAGCTGATCAAAAAAGGCACTTATCAAGTTTATCTGGAGAGTAAAGAGACCTCGACTAAGCAAAGCACTTCTGAAAAACAAGAATGAAGTGGGAGGCATAGCACTCCCTGATTTCAAAACAAGTTGAATATAATTAGTGGAAGACACTGGTACTAGAGGCCCTGTGGTGTCTGCATCACTTTGGGGACTATGTCACTCCTGAAACCCAACAGTTTCGAAAAGTCTTATCATTTTGGGAGATTACTTCACCTGCTTTAGTCAAATATTGTTCCTATTTCTTCCCATTATCAGAGGCACTCACTCCCTTTCCACTAGGTAGCCCACCTGCTACTTTAGTATAGGAAGAAACTTTACCTTTCAATTTGCCTGGGGCTGAACTGTAAATTAGCAAAGAATCATGCTTAAACTCAGGGGTTTAAAAGCCAGTTAGTCTGAGTTAGAATATGGTCTTCATTGCTAGCTATGTAATTATCATTGTTTTTCCATCTGTGAACTTGGAACAATCATAAGCTCTTTTGTTTGAAAGGGTACATTATGAGGAGATTATAAGGTATACATACAGAACTGTGCCTGGTATAAAATTAACACTCAATAAAACATAACCTTTATTTTCCTCAACTTTCTTCTTTTCAGACTATACTAAATTAGACCTGTCGTTCTTAAACTTTAGTGCACATCAGAACCACCAGACTGTGTTAAAGCGCAAGTTGTTGGAACTCACCAGTTACTGTGAGTTTCTGAGTCCATACGTTTGGAGGGGGATTTAAGAATTTGCATTTCTTCTTTTTTTTTTT
>NW_006399953.1:1155569-1156531 GCF_000299155.1 Elephantulus edwardii
CTAGCCCCAAATATAATCCACTCTACAACCCTCATTGCATACTCCTACGATAAAAATAATGCCCTAAAATATAATACTTTTAGACTATTCTCTCCCCCACAGACTTCAATTTGCATTTCTAACATCTCCAGATGCTGTGATGAGGCAGATCCCAGGATCATGAACTGAGAACCTATTGGCCTAGATCATCTTTTTCCACTTTCATAACGTACCATTAAACTGTTTTCTTAACAATCTTCCAGCTTCCTACACTTATGAACAGATAGAAACTTCAAACAGTATTTTTAATAGATTCTTCCTTTATTATATTTCATAGTAAAACAAAGAATATATTTATCATGCTTCCTGAGTTACATATAAAATTCTTCTTAGAAAGAGATATGATACTTTGAAAGGTGGAGGGTCAGTAAGAAAGATAAAGACCATCAACCAGATGGATTGACATGGAGACTGCTGCAGTGGGCTCAACTATGTCAGAAAGCATGAGGTTGGCACAGGATAGGGTGCAGATCTGTATTTCATATGGTTGCAATGAGTTGTGCATGACAGCACCTAACAATAACAATAACGTGTGTTTTACACATGTGTGTGCACACATACACACTTATTTTCATTTAAAAAAACTTTAAGATCAATTAGAGCATAACATTATTTATTCACATTAGGTAGGAACACAGGATGAAATTACATTTCTTGAGTACACATTTCAAAAACATATATTTTAAACTTTTGGAAGTATACTATGTTGTTGTTGTTGTTATGTGTCGTCTAGTCGCTTGAGATTCGTAGCGACCCTATGTACAACAGTCCTAAACTCTGCTCTGTCCTGTGCCAATCGCACTGCCTCTGACACACCCATCCTGATTACCCCAGTTACTGAATAAATCCACCTCATAGAGGGCCTTCCCCTCCTGCGCTGTCCCTCCACCCTACCAAGCATGATGTCCCTCTCCAAGGGCTGG
>NW_006399953.1:1157076-1159226 GCF_000299155.1 Elephantulus edwardii
CCTCCTCAGTTTCAGCAAGTAGGGTTGTGTCATCTGCATAACGCAGATTGTTGATGAATCTTCCACCAGTCCTGACACCACCCTTCTCCTCATAGAGTCCAGCCTCCCAGATAATCTGTTCTGCATACAGGTTGAAAAGGTATGGAGACAGGACACATACCTGGCATATGCCCTTCCCAATTTTGAACCATGCAGTGTTTCCTTGCTCTGTTCTGATGACTGCCTCTTGGTCTAAGTATAGGCTTTGCATTAGCATGATCAAGTATTTTGTGATTCCCGTTCTTCTTAGAGTCAGCCACAGTTTGTTAAGATCCACACAGTCAAATGCCTTTGCATAGTCAATGAAACACAGATATACATTCCTCTGGTACTCCCTGCTTTCAGCTAAGATCCATCTTTCATTAGCTACACTATCCCTAGTACCATGACCCCTTCTAAACCCAGCCTGGACTTCTGGCAGTTCTCTGCTGATGTTCTGTTCCAGTCGTTTTTGGATAATCTTCAGTAGAATCTTGTTTGCATGTGAAATCAAAGATATTGTTCTATAATTCCACATTACGTTGGGCTCACCCTTCTTTGGGATGGGAACAAATACAGATATTGTCCAGTCAGTTGGCCAAGTGGCTGTTCTCCAAATTTATTAAATTATCATATTAGCAACTTGGGAAAAGAATCCTAGAAGTGAATTAAAGTATGAGATAGATAGATAGATAGATAGATAGATAGATAGATAGATAGATAGATAGATGAGTATATCAGATGTATGACTGAGCCACATAGAAAGAAGGTGAGGGGTTAGGAGAAAAGAGAGTATGATGTTCGGATCATATATTCTCAGTTTAGAAAGAAAAAGAAAAAAAAGAGAAAAAAAAAGAAAAAGAAATACAAACAGGGTATAGTAATAAGGGTGTAGCAATTGTGAAACTGTTTTGTCTTTTAGGATTGAGCAAATAAGTAAATACAATGAGGCTACTGGGAACTTGGTTTTTCACTCTGGGAGGAAAAATGTAAAATATATGGAATGAAGGAAAATTAGTGTGAAATTTTGATAGTGTTTTAGGAGTTGTTGCTTTTTCTAGGTACAGTCAAGTACGACTCATAGCAACCCTCTGAACAACACCTCTGCACCCAGTCCTACCCTGTGCCATCCTCACACTCTCTGTCACACTCTAGCCCATTGCTGCAATCACTGTGTCAATACATCTGATTGAAGGTCTTCCTCTCCTTTGCTGTCCTTCCATTTTTCCAAGCATGATGTAGTTTTCCAGAAAATAGCCTCTCCTAACAACATGCGCAAAGCATGTGAGATGAAACATCATCATCATCATCATCATCATCATCATCATCATCATCATCATCCTTGCCTCCAAGGGGCATTCTGGCTACCCCTTCTCCAGGACATATCTCTGTTGTTTTGGCAGTCCATAGGATATTCAGTACTTTTCTCCAACTCTACAGGTCCAAGGCATCAATTCTTCTTCTGTAATTCTTATTGATTGACTGTCTAGCTCTCAGATGTATAACAAGTGATGGAAAAGACTATGGCTTGAATCAGGTCCACCTTAATTCTTGAACTGACATCATTGCTCCTCAATAATTTGGAGAGGTTCCTGACTGCAGACTTTCCCAACGCAATACATCTTTTGATCTTCTGACCGCTGGTATCAAGTGTATAGATTGTGGATCCAAGTAAGATTGAAATCATTGGCAGTTCCTATGGTGTTTTAGAAGTTGTTGTTGTTGTTATGTGCCATTGAGTTGCAGTGACTTACAGTGACCCTATATATAACAGCTCTGAAGCCTGCCCTCTTCTGAGCCAGTCTCACTGACTCCAACACACCTACCTTCATTGCCAAAGTTACTTTATCAATCCATCTCATCTGGGATCTTCATTTCCTGTACCGTCTCTCCACTTTTCCAAGCATGATGTTTTTCTCCTTTCCACTAGGCCACCAGAGATTCCCATGCATGATGTCTTTCTCCAAGCATCAATCCCTCCTAGCCACATGCTCAACATATGTGAGATGAAGCTTCAAAATCATGGTCTCCAGACCAAGTCCACCTTGCGGCAGTGTGGTGGCTTCACTGTACCAGTCTTGAGGAGGACTGGTGCCCAGCATCCATCCTGGGTGAGGGAATCCATTCATTCT
>NW_006399953.1:1163081-1164455 GCF_000299155.1 Elephantulus edwardii
CCTTCACCTGCTCCCCCCACCGACCAAACTGTGCAGCTCTGCAACTGCATCCTGGCCCATCCTCACCCTTCTGCCCCCAACCCTCCCCTCCTTGTACCCCCAATATGTTTTTCCCAATAAAAAAAAAATCACGGTCTCCAAGGAGAAACTTTGTTTCACTCTCTCCAAGACAGACAAATTTTTTTTCTTTTCTTGGCAGTTCATGGTATGTTCATGACTCTTCTCCAGCACCATAACTCAAAGGCAGCAATTCTTCTGTAATCCTGTCATTTCCCAGTTCTCTGATGCATAGCAAGTAACTGCAAAGATCATGATCTGAATCAGGTGCATCTTAGTCTCTGTATTGACCTTGTTGTTTCTTAGTATTTTGGAGGGGTCTCTGACAGCAGATTTTCCTAATGCAGTTCGTCCTTTGGTTTCCTTACTGCTGGTGCCAAGAGAGTTGATTGTGGAGCCGAGCAAGCTGTAACTGTTAACAATCTCAGTCTCTTTTCCACCCATCATGGTGCTGCCAGTTATCTTAGTGATGAGAATCTTTGTCTTCTTGAGCTTAAATGCATATTGAAGACTACAGTCATCTTATCAAGGGGTTGCTTGGGTTGGGGTTGGAGAGGTGCTGTACAGGGTAGGCGGGAATGCAAGTGAGACACACATGCAGGGGGAGGGCACTGTGTATATGGTTATCTCTGTAATGGGAAGTGTCTTTCATTTATTCCTTTCACTAAAATGCTTGTATGTCAGATGTTGTTCCAGAACTAAGCATTCACATTAAGATAGACTGGGAATAATTGGCCATTCACGTCTGAACTAGGACAAGCCTTTAAAAACACTATGTTCAGTTTTTAGGAGTATCAGCATGAAATTGGGATTTTTAAAAATTATGTGGGATTATATGTATTTTGGAAGTCTGGTGGCCTAGTGGTAAGAAGCTGCACTGCAATGTAGAAGGCACACAGTTTGAATTCATCAGCTGCTCCACCGGAGAGAAAAGAGCAAACTCCTGTGTGAGGAGCTGCTTCTGAAAACCCACTCAGCTATGGGTTGGTTCCAACTTGATAGTACACAACAATAAATAACAACACACACACACACACACACACACACACACACACACACACACACACACTTCTTAGCTCTGTTTGCTGAAATAATCTAGAAATAACACTATCCCAGAAACAATGAATATATCTGGTGCTTAGATACTGGTGTATACACATCATTCCTTATTAGATAGAGCTAATTCCAAAGTAGAAGATACATGAAGATAAGAATAGAACAATTTGCTCTGCTAGAAAGTAATAAAATGCTTTAAAAAAAAAAGATAGAAGACAAATTTTTTTTTTAATTTAGGTTGTTTATTTTTCATTTCAATGA
>NW_006399953.1:1166086-1179003 GCF_000299155.1 Elephantulus edwardii
CTTGACCCTCTGCAGTAAGTGCATGAGGTCCTCCTCAGTTTCAGCAAGCAGGGTTGTGTCATGTGCATAACGCAGATTATTGATAGATCTTCCACCAATCCTAACGCCACGCTTCTCCTCATAGAGCCCAGCGTCTTGGATAATCTGCTCTGCATACAGGTTGAAAAGGTATGGAGATAGGACACATCCCTGGCGTACACCCTTCAATATAAAAAATAATAACAAATAATAAGATGGCAGAGGTTTTCTTTATTCTAGAATAGAAGCTAAAAAGTATAAGGTATTTTTTAAAAGCCATGTGTAGAAAGTACGAGGCCTAGGCCGCTCTCCTCGATCCACTCCATCTGCACCTGAGGGTTCCACCACAGACTTGCTCCACCAAATCCTTGGGCAAGCCATCAAGCTCTTAAATGTGCTCTCTGTTAGTGTTTATGGGAGCTGGAGGGCCTGGAGCAGCACTGTGTACCTTGTGTCTGGCATTATTAAATCCAGATGTCAGCTGGGACAGAAAGAGTAACCTAGAACTATGAAACAAAATAGGCCCCAACACAAGTTCTACTCAGTGAATGTCAGCAAACAGAAGAAAGATTTCTACATGAAATGCTTTCCTATAAAGCTGCTTAGAATGAAGTTCTTCCGGAAGCCAAGTGCACAATTTCCCAATTAACCAGGATGTGTTTCTTCCCTAATTGCATGAAATCATGTCAGTGTATCGTGGTTGTAATTTGCACTAAATGATAAATATCTGAAACTTGGAAAAAAAATTTAAAATAGCTACCAAAAGTTGTGTTATATTCACACAATGGGATACTATGCTGCATTGAAAAACAAAGAACTCACGAAATATTATACAAAATGGGTGACCCTGGAGGACATTATGCTGAGTGAAATATCTTAGTCACAAACGGACAAATACTGCACAGTGTCACTGTTGTAAAACGAGACTGACATCAGGGTTGAGGGGAAGCTAAGAAAAGAGGGGATAAATAATGTATATGCTGCATTAAAACAGATGAGAGGTAGAACTGTTTAAAAGGAATATAGGATTATGTATTATTTTCATGACAAGATTCCAGAAAAAGAAAGGCACAGTAAAGTGAACTGTGGACTTGGGGTTGCGGGGATTGTATAACAGTGAAAGAGTTTTTTTTCTTTTCAAAGAGAAAAACGACCTGGGGGGAAGGATGGGCAGGGAGGAAAATGTGCAATAAAGAATGTGTGTGTGTGTGTGTGTGTGTGTGTGTGTGTGTATAATTAAAAGGAAAGAATATGCTGTACAAAATATGTGTGTTGTATTTAAAAATCATTAATAAAAAAATAAATATTAAAAAATAGCTACCAGTACCACAGCCTCCAATCAATTCCAACTCCTGGCAAACTTTTATTAGGTTTACAAGGCTGTAAAACTCCTAAGGCAGTAACTGCCTTGCTGTTTTTCCTTCAGGATTGTCACCCTTTGATGAGAAACCCAACACACAATGGGTTTCACTGCATCACTATGTTGCAATCATTATTGTAACATTTAGTTTTTATTAGAATTACCAGGGAATTTAAAAACAATTGGGTTAAAGTTTATTGACTATGATGCTATTTATATAGTCTGAAAAATGACTTCTTGTAAGATTACTTGTTAAGATTACTATATGAGGAATAAAGTACATTTATGGTGGACAAAACTGTAGCTTGTAGCCATGAAAAGCGCAACAAACTGATATCATGCTTCCTGGTTAGGTGAGCTGCTAAAATCTGGATTAAATAAAACTATCAGCCAAACCCAAATAGAAGGCCAAGTTGAGACACAGCTGTCCTGAACTTTTAGAAAGTATCCACTTCAGAAAAGGCGAAAATATAGGATTCTGTTCTACAGAACTAATACAACTTAATGCAAAATGTGGATGTATTTTAGATACTTGATCAGCAAAAACAAGAATATTGCTACATAGCATATTATAAGGACACTTGGTAAAATCTGGATATGGATTGCACATTGTGAGAATAATTTATAATGATGCTATTTCCCACTAGATGGCAGCAGAGCCCACAGATTAGTCATCCCTCTGACCATTTCACACACTTGGGTCAGTGTCAGGAGGGAGTAAGTCCTTAGAGGAGGACATCGGGCTTAGAAGGGACAAGGGTAAAGAAGGTCAGCTTAAGAGAGGAAGACCTTGAATGAAACAGACTGACACAGTGACTATGGAAATGGGGGCAGATGTGTGTCTGAGCTGGCTCAGGGTAGGGCAAGATTTAGAACAGTTGTTCATATGGTTGTTATGAGACGTAGCAGACTCGACAACACAATAATTTGCACAAAACATTCTCTTCAGAACGTCGTATGTCCAGTAAGAGTAATTTCTGCTAAAGTGTAAAGACGTCATTGATATTATGTTAATTAGATCATACCCACATACCCAAACTCCACTCCTGTCAGGATCTGACTCATAGCAACCATTCATTGAATTTTTAATTCTGAAAATATTTACTGGAGAGATTGCTCATATTTTCCCAATGGAGAAGATAATGAGTTTGAACTAGTGACTTTTCAGTTAATCTTGACATATTATGCACTTTGCTATCTGGGCTCCTTTGTCTGAGTTATTAAAACAGTAGACTAGACAAAGTTGCACACATCAGGGGGAGACTGATAACATGGGAGAATTGCTAACGAACCAAGGAATGGTTGCAGGTTCTGACAAGAGAGGACCCTAGTAGTTGAGACCCTAATTTGGACTTTTAGCCTCCAGACCTCTAAGAAAACGAATTTCTGAGTTTTAAAGCCACTCATGTGTGATATTTTTGTTACATGAGCACAAGATAGCAAAACTCTATGCAAATATAAATACACAGTTCTTCCATGCATATGAAGCCTGAATTTCTGTCTCTAAGGCTAACAGCAACCCAAGAATTAGCAAATAATGTCTCTATTACAGAAGTCAGATGCCTAGAGCCCAGTGCCATCTAGTCAGTTTTGATTCATAGTAACTCTGCATTGTGTTTCTAAAGTTGCACATTTCAAAAGAAAGACTGCATATCATTCTCCCATGGAGCAGTGGGTGAATGAAATACCTGACCTTTCTGTTATCAGAATAACACGCTATGTACTGCACCACGAGTCCATTCAACTCCTAAGGTTGCCAGCTAATTTTCTCCCATTATTCACTGGAACGATGTGAAGGATCAACCATTATAGGCGCACAGTCAATCTGGACATTTCCCTACTCCCATCGTGGTCCCAATGCCAGTTATAGCGTGCACATGCATCCTGCTTGACCTACAACAATTTCAGTTTGTTGTTGCCATGTTGCTGTTGTTGTGTACCGTAGAATTAGAACTGAAGCATAGCTGACCCTCCAAAGGGTATCCAGAGGCAGTCAATGGCATGGGAGGAGATTGCCTATCCTTCCTCCATGGAGCAGCTGGTGGCCTTGAACCATGTGCCTTTGGGTTTGCAGCACAGCTACTTGCCACTAGGCCACCAGAGAGCTCTAGTTTGCATAATTATTTAAAAAGGTCTCCTTCCCCTCCCTTTAAAAGTTCCAACTTTTCCCAATCAATTATATAATCAGTAAGTAATCCATGCTTCATCTTTCTTAGTTCAGTTTCTTTAAGGAATTGCAATCATGGAATTGTGAGCTAAAGTGGTCACAAGAATCCACCAATTTACTGCCCTAAAGTGCATCCGCCTTCTCTCTCAAGCACCTTTTCTTGATCTAGAAGATTCCTGTTTCTGGGACCCTCAAACACTGAGGGCCAATATATGTTCCATTCTAAGAGGACTGACATTAGTAGCTCAAATGTCTTTTACTCTCTTAAACTAGTAACCTTAAGATAGACCTTTTGGTCCCTCTCTAATCTCTAGTATGTCATTTGCAACATGTAAAATAAAAGATAAAACTTCCTCATCATCTTCAACCAGAAAGCTCTGGCAGTTAGTAAATTGGAAGCATGTTGTTGTTATTAAGTGCCTTCAAGTTAGAACCGACTCACTGCTGACTCTCCAGCAGGAAAATTCAGGTAACATTTTCAATTAGTTCTATCCTGTTGGGCTTTTTGTTTATTTGTTTGTTTGTTTATGAGTTCTCGGCTTTTCCAAGTAGTCAATAATTATTTGTTGTTAGGTGCCATCGAGTTGAGTACAACTCATAGCGACCCTATGAACAACAGATCTGAACTCTGTCTATCCAATGCCATCCTCACAATCTCAGACACACTTGAGCACGTTGCTGCAGTCACTGTGTCAATCCACCAGGATGTGTCTTTTATTATCCCTCCACCTTCCCAAACATGATGTATCTCTCCAATGAATAGTCTCTCCCAGTAACTAATAATCAGTATTACTAATAGTCACCTTTCTGAGCATGATGTCCTTTTCTAAGGATTGGTCCCTCCTGGTCATGTGCCTAAAAGCATGAGAGATGGAGTTTCAAAATCCTAGCCTCCAAGGAGAAACCTGGATTCACCCTCTTCAGGAGAGACCTGCTTGTTCTCTTGGTAGTCCATGTTATGTTCAATACTCTTCTTTAGCACCACACGAATACACCAGCTTTTCTACAGGAGAAAGATGAACAGTATCCTCTCATGCAACTTACTGCTTCTGAAAACCCACAGGAGGGTCAGCTATGAGTTGTTTGCAACCCAATAGTACAGAACAACAACAACGATAGGCAGTCAACAAACATGTCAACATCTCAATTTTATCTATTTAGCCATTTAAAAAAATTCTTCTGTAGGAAGTAATAATTCCTAGAATATTTTTGCATAGTAACAATGACCATGGTCTTCACAAATACTTGCTATACATTAGAAAGCTGGACAATGACTAGAGATGCTAGAATAAGAATTGATGTCTTTGAGCTGTGGTGCTCGAGAAGAGTGTTGAATATACCATGGACTGTAAGAGAACTAACAGTTCGTCCTGGAGAGGGTGAAGATAGGCTGCTCCTTGGAGGCAAGGATTCTGAAGCTTCGTTTAACATACTTTGGGCATGTTTCAAGGAGGGACAGGTCCTTGGAGAGAGACACCATGCTTGTGAGGGTGGAGGCGCAGCGCAGGAGAGGAAGACCCTCGATGAGATGGACTGACTCAGTGACTGGGGTGAGGGGGTAAGTGAATCAGAGACAATAAGATTGGCACAGGACAGAGCAGGGTTTAGGGCTGTTGCACATAGGGTCACTTTGAGTTGCAGGCGACTTGACTGAACATAACAACAACAACTATAATAGTTGTCTTGTCCCTGATTTTAGTAGAACTCTAGTAGTAAACAATAAAAAAATTGTTTGCTGTTGATTTTGGATTGAAATTTGTGTGAAGAAAGGAACTTCATATTCTAACCTTATAAAAAATATTTATCTTGGTACTTTATGGAATAATTTGTCATCTTTGCTTTTGTGAATAAAAGATAAATTGGCACTGGAATGAGGATCTTGCTTTATTTATAAAGCTAATCCTTTCATCCTGTTCTCCTTTTATCTAATAGGAAATATTAACTCCAAAACGCTTTAGAAGCATGGGCTTTGGATCAAAGACCCTGATTTTAAGTCTAGCGATGGGATTTTGTTAACTCTTCTGGAACATCAGTGTCACTCTCTGAAAACAGCAGCAATAACACTGAATCCATAGAGTTGCTGCATGAATTCTTCCCAGACCTAAAAACAGCTGGTATCCACTTGTTTCTGACTCATGGAGTCGTGTGTCAGAGCAGAATTATGCTCCATAAATATTTTAGTGGATGATTTTTCCCCCCAAAATCGTCATGTTAAAAAAAAAGGCATATTATACTTAACATACCTTTTTAATCCAGACTTTCATTTAAAGAGCTTAGAGGGTAGTGATCTTTGAATTAATGCATTATTGTGGCTATAAGTGGAGTTGGATGGCCCACCTTTAGGTTGATAAGAGCAACTCCTTAACGATAGGACGCCAGAACTCCCTTAGAAGACAAAAATACCATTCTAAGGAATTAACTAAAGAGCTAGTGATTAAACAGACATCATCGTCTTAATAAAGCCCCATTTTTAGAAGAAAGCTAAATTTCCCTTCCAAAGATCTTTCCAGCAAACCAAGAAAACATAACAAGGATGGTATCAAAAACAATTTACATCTGGATGATGACGGATAATGAAGAAATTAGTTATTACAGTGGAAGAGGAGGAGTGAGAAGCCTCAGGCAGTACAGTCTGGTACTCTTGATTCCCAGAAGGCATTATGGAGGTGCCCAACCTCATCATATTAGCTGTAAGAATAATAGGAAGACCCACAGAAATGAGGTAATTTCTGATTCTCTACCAGAGGTATTGGAGTAAGCTTAGAAGGAATAACAGCGCTATACCCTGCCATTGTCCAGACCTCTCCTGTGAGTTAGGCCTGGATATGGTTGACATGGACACAAAAGGATCTGGGTCACACTTTGGTTATAGGCTGGGGTGCTGATATAGACAGAGGATGAGGCAAGAGGTAAAAAGTCCAGGTCAGAAGCCCAGAAAGAAACAGAAATTACAGCTGAGTAAACTCACAGGGTTATGACCCATAGGCTCTGGACATGACCGAAGAGCCTCCCGGAACTCACTCGTCTTTAGTGCAAGGCAGGTTATGGTGAGATACAACACTCAGTGCTGTGTATGGCACATAGTAAAAGCTTAATAATACCTCTCAAAATGAAGCAACTTATTTCCCCTGTTACAGAATCACGAGAAAAACCGTGAGGAAGGGGGTTTGTTACTGTGACTAAAAGTTGTGCTTGCTCTATCAACATTTTTTAACAATCCTAATGGACAGTAAAAAGGAATGGACACTTGCATCTATCGGGGATGTGTGTAGAGAACAAGAAATGACATCATTAACGTTTCTAATGATCACTCACAGGCTCCCAATGCACGCTAAGATTCCTCCTCTCTGGGGCTAAGGCCATTCATTAAATCAGTGCATCATTTATTTGTAGCTTTACATTTTAATGCCTTTATTTGTTAACAGTGTAATAAAAGTAACTGAGAAAATAAAAGAAGGCCTTGAATGGACTGCTAAACAAGCATATTGAAAAGAGAAAAAAAGCAGTGTCTACTCCAGCCTGAGCTCTAACTTACCGTTTTCAGTGAGAGGTTACCATCAGAATACTTGAGTCCTTGTGATCCATACCAATCTCTCTAGAAGGCCAGATCATCACCAGAGCCAGGTAATTCAGCCCTGCAAATAAAGAAGTATCTAAGAGCCAGATAATTAGAAGATTGTTGTATGTGAAGAGCACAGGGACAAAGAGAAATCTGAACATGTAGTGGCGTGAGGTTGAGTCTTTCACCCACAAGACCAGAAGGGCTGGCCTGGTCACTTCTCTCAGATCATGCTGAGAGGGGTGTTGTTAATACCTGCCTCAGTGGTCCTTTCTGGTTTGGTTTTGTTTCTGCACATGCCTGGTTTACAAAATCCTTTTCTTATTAATGCATCCTTTGTTTAGCCAAATTCATTCACTTATTCCTATCACAACTGAGTCTTGGAGGTCTACAGACCAGTTTTTCCCCCCTCTTATCTCTTAAAGAGTTTAAGTTTATCTTGAAGAAATGTTTCATATCTCTGCTTTGATTCATAGTTCCTCCCCATGACATCCCTCTAAGTTCTTTAGGATCACCTCACTATTACACTAGTCATAGTCCCTCATCTTCTTAGTAATTCATTTTACTCTATGGTTGTTGAAAATATACCGAGCAGAACGTTTATTAATATAATGCTTTCTCTATGTACAATTCAGTGACATGGGCTACATTTCTCAAGTTGTGTGACCATCTCTCTCATCTTCCTTTTTGAAATTGTTCCTTGTCCACTAACATAAACTCATTATCCCTTACACTTCTAATCTCACTGCTCTTGTCAGCTTGATCCCATATAGATGTCATAAAGTGTCACTGATTTGATTCGACTGACCTTGTGAACAACAGATTGAAATCTTGCCCTGTTCAGTCTTATCCTCACAATTTCCCACCATGCTCAAGTCAATACAGGTCTTTAAAAAGCAAATGTTCAGGTTCCCCCTCAACCCCGATGTCAGTCCTGTTTTACAACAGTGACACTAAACAGTATTTGTCCTTTTGTAACTGAGATATTTCACTCAAAGATGGGATAAATTATGTATACTGCATTGAAACAGATGAGAGAGAGAGCGAGCTGTTTAAAAGGTATACATGACTAGGTATTATTGTCATAACATGAGTCTAGAATGAAGACTGCATAGTAGAGTGGACTTTCTCTTTTACTTTTCAAAGAGAAGAATGAACTAGAGGGCAGGGGTGGGCAGGGAGAAAAGTGCAACAATCAATAAATGGAAATCCAAAATCTCTGTAAATTTTCATTAAAATTAATATTATTATTAATAATAATAAAAAAACAAAAGTTTTTTACTAATTAAGCTATTGTCTCCCTTGAGGTTCCCCCCTTATTTTTTGTAGAAATTGTGGTTGTAATGTGCTGTTGAGTCAGAATCAACTCATAGCTGACTCTTCAGTGGATTTTCAGAGGCTGTAAATCTCATGGGAGAAAACTGTCCATCTTTCTCCCTCAAGAAGCAGCTGGTGGATTTGAACCACACACCTTTAGGCTGGCAGCTCTACTCCTTGGCCACTAGGACACCAGAATTTCCAATAGAAACTACAGGTAATTCTACAATATCTTTTAAAAGTCTTCTTACTCAATATATAATTAAATAAAATGTATTGGTTATCCTCTTTGCTCCTTTCATTATCTCTTTTATTTCTCCCATCTTCAATTGCCTTCTCTACCGGATCAAATCTTCATTCACAAACACTAGTTAATTTCACCATCCCATCCAATGTCTTTACCCAACAGCAGGACTAGAGCCAGTGTTGCCCTGTGTTACCTGGCTCTCCCACTTAAGAATTCCTCGTAATTTGACTCCTATAAGTTCCAAAGTCCAGTGGAACTTTTTCTTGGACTGGTGCTAATCCTAACCTTCATGGCCCTTCTCACTCTGCCGGACACCAGTAGAGGTGGCTGCCTGCCTGGCTTTGTTGGCACTGTTCTGCTCACCATAACTGATTGCTTTCGAGAAAGATTCCAGCCCCAATACAGAAGACTCCTAAGTCAGCATAGTCAAGCACCAGCTAGACATCCCAGCTCTAGATATGCATCCTGATTTTCTGATATAATTACTGCCACCTCAGCTTTGGTGTGCTTAAAACTCAACTCACCATTTTAGCTTGTGTTATTTTTCTTTCTTATTTCTAGGTCCAGCACAAGTTTAAATATCACGGTCACATATAACCCTGCCTCCCTCTGTCTTTCTCATGTGATCAATGCATTGACTCCTGACCATGTCTCCTCCTGTCATGTGTTCACCTGAGCAGAACATGCCCACTGTCACTTCCCCACAGGCCTCCCTTTATATTTCACTAGATGTCACAGGGCTTTGCCTGGTGACTGTCATCATGCAGCACCTTCCCCTCTAATCTCCCTCTATGCTGCTTCTTAAACTGATTTCTAGATCTCAGGAGAAAAGTCTTTCATCTCATGGCTCTTAAAAAAGGATGCCCCTCATATTTTCCAGCAGTTCTGAAGAACTAAAGATACCTGGGTTATAAGACTTACTAAGTCAGTCTCTGGTTCTGAGTCGCTGGGTATGTGTCTCTCCAGAAAGCTCCTCAGTTATTCTGATGCTCACTGTAGCTAAGAGTCACTGCTTTAATGGAGTTTCCATTCTTAATGGGTCCATCTCAGATTTCTCATTCTGTTGCTGTAGGTATCATCTTCTGCTTTGAGCATAATCTTTCTTCCTTCTTTATATATTCATAGTAATTACAACAGTTAATGTTTCCTGGATGCATATTTCTACTAAGCTGTTCCTGCCACCAGGAACTGCATTTCTCCCTTGTCCCTTTTTCTCTTAACTGTTAAGGTTGAGCTTCACAGAGACAAATTTACATTAAAATGTACACAAAGCTCCCAGAAGGCTCTCAAGCTGTAATCTAGCTCTTAACTAGTTAATATTGTCATTGTTAAGATGGTAAATAAGTTCCTCTCCACAAATACCTTACTATCCCGTTATGTTGTTATGTGCCATCGAGTCGCCTGCAACTCATAGCGACCCTATGTACAATAGCCCTAAACGCTGCTCTGTCCTGTGCCAATCACACTGTCTCTGACATTCCCATCCTGATTGCCCCAGTCACTGAATCAATCCACCTCATAGAGGGCCTTTCCCTCCTGCGCTGTCCCTCCACCCTACCAAGCATGATGTCCTTCTCCAAGGACCAGTCCCTCCTTACAACATGTCCAAAGTATGTTAGACAAAGCCTCAGAATCCTTGCCTCCAAGGAGCCGCCCGGTTTAACCCTCTCTAGGATGACTCTGTTTGTTTTCCTAGCAGTCCATGGTACCCTCAATACTCTTTTCCAGCACCACATCTCAAAGGCATCAATTCTCCTTGTATCCTCCTTAGTTATTGTCCAACTCTCTGATGCATAGCATGTGATAGCAAAGGCCATGACCTGTATCAGACGCACCTTAGTCTCCAGAGAGACACCATTGCTCTTCAGTACTTTGGAGAGATCCCTAACAGCAGATTTTCCCATTGCAATACATCTTTTCATTTCCTGGCTACTGGGGCCAAGAGTGTCGACTGTGGAGCCAAGCAAACTAAAGCTGTGTACAATCTCAATCTCTTCACCATCCATCCTGATGCTGCCAATTGGTCCAGTGGTGAGAATCTTTGTCTTCTTGACATTGAGCTTCAATCCATATTGGAGGCTGCAGTCCTTGACCCTCTGCAGCAGGTGCTTCAGGTCCTCTTCAGTTTCAGCAAGCAGGGTTGTGTCATTTGTAGAACTATTCTGTCCTTCCCCTGTACTTCTCTTGTGGTTCATTTATACTCTTTTCAGGGTACTTGCCAGACTTTGCATTGTGCTAAAATTATTTTACATTTCTTGTCTCTCCTATAAAAGTGCAGTGTCAAAACAGAAAAATTACAATATCCTTTTTGTTGAACTGTCTTGATCAGAAAATACAGCTGATTAAAAACTCAATAATATCCATTTCGTCTACACATAGTGGATGCTCAAGAAATTTCCACTCTTTTCAATTGAGTATAAAATAATCTATGCGAACCGTCACCCGTGCCAAGCCAGCTGTGCAGAGGCACCTCCTGCCTTCTTGTCCAGAGTGCTGACCTCAGAGCCAAGAGGGGAGAAGCTGGATCAGAGCCTTTTAAATGAAAAATGCATCATGTGGCGAGAGAATCTCAAATTAGGGTGGGGGAAAAAGACATTAACATTTGTTCAGAACACGCTCTGTGCCAACACATCGTGTTCTATTTGCCCTTGGAACAGCTGTGTAGCATGGTTCTGCTTCTGACCTATTCTATAGTCTTTGCTCCCTTTGTTTGCTTAATGTAAAATTTATGACTGGTATTTGCTTAATTTCCCCCCCCCCTTCTGCTCTTTCAGGGCACTGTAAAGAAAAAGCAGCTCACTCACTGGGTGGCAGTTCTAAGCACTCAAACTTCCTCTCCATTTCAGGATCAGAGAAGTTGTACAGGGAAGAATTCAACACTTATTTTTCAGCAGTGCTTTTTAATAAGCAAAATATGTTCTAAAAAAAAGGAAAAATATACTGATAATTTGCCATTGCTGTCAGTTAGGCGGCTGTCTTAATAACTCTCAGAGGAGAATGAGTTTCTAAGATCAGTGGCCTTCTGTACAATGTTCAATGTTATATGCCAGCTTGGCTATGTTGTGATTATTGGTGGTATGGCAGACATTATACTAACTGATCTTTCTTTCTAGAATCATCTTTCATTTTTGTATTCTGATGTGAACAAGCTATTGCATTTTCTTGGGGGTGTGTCCTGCATCAAATATATTTGTGGATGTTCTGACCAAGTTGATTTTCTCGTGGTTGCATCTGACTCATCATTTTTGAATCTCTGGCTCTAGGGATGTGAGCCAGCAGCCTGCCATTTGACTTGCCAATTTGGGGTCCATTAGCTTCTCTAACCATTTAAGTCAGAAGAAGCCTCCACACTGACACCTGACATATACACTGGGGACTTGCCCGCCTCCACAACAGTGTGAGTCATTTTTACAAACTAATCTACCTTGGAGGAAGTGCAATCCAAGTACTTTTTAGAAGCAAGGATGATGAAATACCATCTCACATACTTTGGACAGGTTATGAGGATGGGCCAATCCTTAGGAAAAGACATAATGGGGCAGGTGGACGGTCAGAGAAAGAGAAAGAAAATAAGATAAATGGCACAGTGACTGTAATAATGAGCTGGAGCATATCAGATGGGGAGGATGGAGCAGATAATTCGAAGTTCAGATACATCGTACATAGGATGGCTATGAGTTACATAGTTGACTTGATGACATCTAACCATAACAAATTTATATGTCTACACTTCACTGATTTTAATCCTCTATAGAATCCAGACTTAGACCCATTTCCCAAATCCATACTCCTGAGAGCAGTGAGGGTATTCTATTAGTCCATAGAATTATGTTCCTGTGGAAGGTATCTGAAACACAGATGTGCCTGTCTGGAATGAGGAACAAAAAGTCACTTTCTGAGTACATGGGAAGTCGCTGGGGCTGTTGGATGTGGAGAATGAAACATCTGTTTCTGCCTTGCAAAGCATTTTCTCAGTTGTGTCATTGAATTCTTCTCCTGCTCATTCACAGTGGAGACTCCCACTCAGCAGGTCTTGATGTGGGGCCTGAGATTCTGCCTTTGAAAAATATATAGCTGATGCTACTCGTGTGTGGACCTGAGTTTTATAGGTAATTTCATTGACCATAACACTCAATATTACTTTTGAAACAATGAGGTATTCTTCTAGGAAAAAAACCTTTGCTAATTATGTTTGTAAATCCCAAGTTTACAAATAAATGATTATATATATATATATATATATATATAT
>NW_006399953.1:1180172-1197238 GCF_000299155.1 Elephantulus edwardii
AAGATCCATCTAACATCAGCTACAATATCCCTAGTACCACTACCCCTTCTAAACCCAGCCTGGACTTCTGGTAGTTCTCTGTTGATGTGCTGTTCCAGTCGTTTTAGCTAACTTTCTGTCAGGTTTTGGAGGTTGTAATTTGTACAAGAGGAGATTTCCTATCTTTCCACTGAGAAGTGGCTGGTGAATTTGAACAGTGTGCCTTTGCGCTGGCAGTGCAATTCCTTAGTATTAAGCCACCAGAGCTCCCTAGCTATGGATTGTTATTGTTGTTAGGTGCTGTTGAACTGGATATAACTCATAGTGACTCTCTGAACAACAAACCTGGACCCTACCTTCTCCTCTGCCATCCTCATCATCACTGCCACACTTTAGCTCCTTGCTACAGTCATTGTGTCAATTCACCTCATTGAAGATCTTCCTCTCCTTCTCTGATCTTCCATCTTTCCAAGCACTATGTCCCTTTCCAAGGAATAGCCTCACCTAGTTATGTGTCCAAAGTATGAGAGACAAAACTTTTTCATCACTGCCTCCAAGAAGCACTTTGACTGCCCTTCCTCCAAGACTGCTCTTTTGGCAGCCCATGGGATATTCAGTACTTTTCTCCAGTACCAGAACTCTACGGCACCAATTCTTCTGTTATCCTAACTCATTAGCCAGTTCTCTGATGCATAGTAAGTGACCTGAATGGACTGAATCAGGCACACCTTAGTCTTTGAACTGACAACAAAAGACACTGAATTTATATGGAGGAAAATTTAATAAGCCGATATAAAATAAGACTATCTTATATGTTGATATAAGAATGAGGGTTTATAAAAAGACATTTTTATAATTTTATATGCTGCTACTTGGGCTGGCAAGTCTTCAGTCTATTGATCATGCATCAGGTGAAAGCTTACATAATAGGAGTCTCTAATCTTAGTTTATGACTTTTCTTTTTATGACTTATCCTAAATCTTATAATCATCTGAATAAAGGCAATATTCATTGCCATGTATGATGTAAATTTAAAAAAAATGATGTCTTAAATAAGTTATTTTTTCTGTTACACGTAAAAGGCCAAGATGATAGGACCTGCCTACTTTTAGAAATTACCAAGAGTCCAGCCTCTTCAAATTGGCTTACTGTTAATTACTGTCCTTATCTGCACAGCACATACATACACAAAATAAAGGACGAGGAAAGGATGTTTCTGAGCAAGACACTGATACTGTACATTTTTCTCTGTTCATACCACATTGGCCAGAGCAAAGATAAATAATATTTTTTTAAAGTAAGAGACAAAGTATGCTTTCTGTCAGAGTAGAAATGCTAATAACAAATTTATAGAAGGAGAGGAAAAATGGAGACTAGTAATGGTAACTTGTTAGGAGAAACAATTCATTAAAGTATAAAGATGGGTTTATGTTACCATAAAGGGAGCTCTGGGTGGCTTAGTGGGTAAGGAGTTGCTCTGCCAACCCAAAAGCAACAAGTTCAAATCCACCAGCTGAGAAAGATGGGCCATATTCTCCCATACAATTTACAGCCTCTGAAAATCTGCTGAAGAGGCAGCTATGAGTCAGTTCTTAATT
Source organism: Elephantulus edwardii (assembly GCF_000299155.1). NCBI lineage: Eukaryota > Metazoa > Chordata > Mammalia > Macroscelidea > Macroscelididae > Elephantulus > Elephantulus edwardii. The sequence continues at coordinate 1,181,750 of NW_006399953.1, forward strand.
AATGTCACATAACAACATAGACTTGGTGGAAAGTTCTGTTGTAGAGCTTTATTTGTTGTTGTTGTTGTTGTTATGTGCCTTCGAGTCACTTGAGACTCATAGTGATCCCACGTACAACAGCAACAGCCCTAAACTCTGCTCTGTCCTGTGCCAATCCCACTGTCTCTGACACACCCATCCCGATTACCCCAGTCACTGAATCAATCCACCTCATAGAGGGCCTTCCCATCCTGGACTGTCCCTCCATCCTCCCAAGCATGATGTCTCTCTTCAAGGACTGGTCCCTCCTTACAACATGTCCAAAGTATGTTAGACGAAGCCTCAGAATCCTTGCCTCCAAGGAGCAGCCCGCTTTAACCCTCTCTAGGATCAATCTGTTTGTTTTCCTAGCAGTCCATGGTACCCTCAATAATGGGACTCCAACAAAAATTTCCAGTGCACTCTATTTTTTGTTGTTCTTCTTGCTGTTTAGTGAGAATAGCCATTTCTAGATCCATCTTGAAGTACAATATTGTGAGTGACAGGATAATATCCATACGCATACAAGGAAGTCGAATGAATACTACTATCATTCAGATATATGCACCAACAACCAGAGCCAAGGAAGAGGAAATAAGAGCTTTATTTAAATGCATCGGAAGCAACTGAAAATTCCATGGCTTCGAACAGGTGGGCTTTAGACTTAAGTGGATTTAATTTCTCTAGCACTTTGGAGAGGTTCTCGATGGTGGATTTTACCAATGCTACATTAAGTCTTTTGATTTTTTGATTGCAGTTACAGTGGGTTTTGATTATGGAACCAACCAAAATTAAGTCATTGACAATCTCAATCTTTTCTCCATTTATCATGATATTACCTTTTTTTCCCCAGTAGTCAGGATTTTTCATTTTCTTGATGTTGACATGGAATCTATATTGAAGTCTACGGTCTTTTCTGCAACAAGTGCTTCAAGTTTTCAATTTCTGCAAAGGGTTGTATCATCTGCATAACATTGGTTGTTGGTGTGTCTTCCTCCAATCCCGATGTTATATTTGTCTTCACAGAGTGCATGTCCTCGAATTATTTATGAAGCTTAAGATCTAAAAGAAAACAGCCTTGCCACACACATTTCCTTATTTTAAGCCATGTGGTGTTCCTTTGTTCTGTTTGGACAAGTGCTTGTTGGTCTATATAGAGGTTTCTCATGAGCACAGTTAAGTGTTCTTGGATTTCCATTTTTCTCAATGTTATCTATAATGTGTTATGATCCAGTCAAATGACTTTTTATAGTCAATAAAACATGTATCTCTCTGATATTCTCTGCTTTCAATCAAGGTCCATTTGACATCAGCAACAATATCTCTTTTTCCATGATCTCTTCTGAATCCAACTTGAATTTTTGGCAGTTCCTTGTTCTCAACAATTTTTTTTTCTATAAAATTCATCAAGAATTTACTTGCATATTGTATTATTCAATAATTTCCACATTTTGTTTTATAAGCTCTTTTTGGAATGGGAACAAATATGCATCTATTCCAGTCAATTGGTCAGGTAGTTGTCTTCCAAATTTCTTGGTATAAACTAGTGAGCACATTCAGGGTTGCAACTGTTTGTTGAAACATATCAGTTGGTATACCAGCAGTTCCTGGGGCCAATACCTTCATTGCAGTGTGAACTTCTTCCTTCATCACTACTGGTTCTTGATCAGATGCTACTTCCAGATATGTATCAGTGTCTATCAATTCTTTTTGACTCCATGACTATGTGTTCTTTAATCTTCTTTTAATGCTGTGTTATTCACTATTTTGCCCACAACATCATTCACTAGTGCAACTAAAATCTTAGATTTGTTCTTCAGTTCATTCAGTTTGAGGAATACTGAAGATGTTCTTCCCTTTTGGTTTTCTAAGTCCTGCTTTTTGCACTGTGACTTGTAGTACTGTGCATTATTTTCTCTGGCTTCTCTTTGAAATTATTGGTTCATCTTTCTTACATCAGCATTTCCTTTATTTGCATTGGTATCTTTCCATTCTAGGAGGATTCTTTTGACATTCATTTTTGTATCCCCCCCCTTATTTCTTTATAGCTTTCTTCATGGGTGAAATTTTTTATGTAATCCCATGACTTATTTGGTCTTTGGACTTTAGTGTTTAATGCATCAAATCTACTCTTGAGATGGATTTTAAATTTAGGTGGCACAGATTCAGGGTAATTTTGGTTTTCATGACTTGTTTTATTGTTCTTCGACTTCAATTTGAACTTGCACATGAATAATTGCTTGTTTGTCCATAGTCAACCCCCGGCGTTGTTTCGACTGCTAATCTTAAGCTTCTTCATCGGCTGTTTTCACAAATGTAGTCAATCTGGTTCCAAATTGAAAAGAAGTATCACATCCATCATAAAAAAAATTTCACATTCTATCCTGATATATATATTCTATGAGTGATAAAATGCTCTTGATATGCCTACATAGAACACCTGTTAATACAACTATTATTCAAATACTTGCACCTGTCTGAGATCAAGAAATTGAGGACTCTTACCAACTTTTGCAGGGATATCTTGTAACTTAATGGTAAGAAGTTATGTTGCCAACCCATGGCACACCTTTTGAATCCACCAACTGTTCCATGGGGGGAAAGGGGCACTCTCCTCCCAAGCCTCTGAAAACCAACTGGACGGTTAGCTATGATTACAACTCCATTGCTCATAAAAACAGTTTTTGAAAATTTAAATTGCTGAAACATGCAACCAAGATTCATTAAAAATAATTGGTGATTGGAATGTAAAAGTTGGAGAAGGACTAGTAGTTGGAAGATTGGACATGGTGACAGGAATGAGGTTGTGGACAGAATGACGTAATTCTGTAAAATCAAAGATTTATTAACTGTAAATATCTTTATTTTAAAAATCATAAATGGTGATTTATGAGGACCTCACTTAGAGAATGAATTAGATAACATTTATATTATACAAAATGAATTGTTCCTTGGTCCATTTTCTACTTCTATGACTTAATACAAGGTTTAACCCAATGAGACATTGATATAATTTACTTATAAGATTCATTTGCTCTATCTAGAAAACCTGGAAAATTAGCTCTTTGACTTATTTTACCATAGTTGTTTCTATGAGGGAAAAAAAGGCAATTAATAGTTACGTATTAACATGATTTACAGTCATTCAGTCAGGAGATCAGGAGAGGAATTGCACTGGGTAAGTCTTCAGTCAGGGACCTCTCCAAATTAATGAGGAACAATGATGTTAGTTTCAGGATTAATACACATCTGACTCAGATCATGGTCTTTTCAATCACTTTCTATGTTGCTGAGAGCTGGGTAATGAATAAGGTTGACAGATGATTAATCAAGGCCTTTGAACTATGAGTACTGAATTGGCAAAGAGTACTGAATATTCCAAGGACTGCCAAAAGAACAATTATCTTGGGTAAGGTGCAGCTTGAGTGCTTCTTCGAGCCAAAGATGATAAAGCTTGGTCTTACATATTTTGGGCATGTTGCGAGGAGAGGCCATTCACTGAAAAAGGACATCATGCCTAGGAAGGTGGAGGGACAGTAATAAAGAGAAAAATCCTTGACCTGGCAGATTGACATTGTGACTATAGCAATGGTCTCAAGAGATTGTGAGGATGGCACGGTATAGAACAGTGTTCAGATCTGTTGTTCATATTCACTATAATCGACTCGACAGCACCTAACAGAAACAATACGTTTTCCAATGGGAAAAATATCACATAAATGGAACATAATATGATTGATTATCAGTCTGGCCTTAAAGAAAACTGGAACCACTGGATTCTTTATTTATAATATTTTCTAGGTATCTGGAGACTCTCTCTGGGAACTTTTCATCTTGAAAACTTGTGGTATGAACTGTGTATAAAGTCTATGAACTGTAGTGTGACTCTCCCGTTTGAAGTCCTTTTTCCTCCTAAATGAAAGCTTTTTATCTTTTATAATCTTTTCATCCTACCTCTTTTTATTACCAAAGGCTGCTTGTACCTGTCGTTGTGTACCATTGAGTCAGAACCTACCCATAGTTGACTGTCCAGAGAGTTTTCAGAGACAGTAAATCACAAAAGAAAAGACTATCCATCCAACTTCCAAGGAGCAGCCGGTGGATTCAAATCATGTGCTATTGAGATTGCAGAGCAGTATTACTGAATTTTACACGTAAAAGAACACTGAGATGCAATTAAAAAATCAATATATACTTAACCACCATTTAAAAAAATTATATAAACACACATAAAAAGCTGGTATTTTCTCTTTTGAAGTTCTCTGGGGACCTGCACCTGCTTAGTGGCTTTATCTGAGGAGGTACAGTTCCTGCCTAGTACTGCCGCTTCTGCTCAACAGTATTATCAGGTTGTGGTCAAGCTCCTCAGATCACTCTGGAAATTCCTCTCAAAAAACCCACTCAAAATCATTGTCCTTGAGTCACAACTGACTCACAGCTGACTCTCTAGAGGGTTTTCAAAGGCTCTAAATTATAGGACAGGAAGAGACTGTCCAACTTTTTTTGGTAGAAGAGCTGGTGGATTTGAACCACATATCTTTGGGCTGGTAGTACAACTCCTTACGCACTAGCCTCCCACAGCTCAGTATCAAGAATTCTAGGATTCTTCCTTATGGACAACTTGTCTCTTGGGCAACTTATTTTTTTTTAAGTCTTTCACGCTCTCCATTTGAGCTATGATAAAAAGTCTGCACAAAATCCAGAAGATGCAGCATCCCAAATTATATCCTAAATCAGACTTCGATATTAAATCCTGAAGCAGAGAGGGCTTTATTAAGTTAAATTTATGAGTGAGAATCATCAGTTCTTAATGTCCAGAAACTACCTAGACTTCTTTATTCACCATGATAGTAGTTTCATTAGGCAAAAGCAAAAGTTAAAAAAAAATGTCCTTAGGGGTTAATGTTAGCTGATATGCGAGTCTTAATATGGAAAAAGAAACACTCTGAAAGCACTCTACTTCTTTTGCATATTAGGCCTACACTTGGGATTATTAAAATGTAAGTTCTAAAGTCTCTTTACTATTCATGTTAAACACTAAAAAGAATATGAAAACAGGAGGAAACAAGAGTGTACTTTCCAAGCACCTTTTTTGAGCATAAATCAAACAGCAATGATTTCAGAGGACTCTGTTTAATACGATAGTAAGACTATCTATGCCAGAAAATTAAGCCATGGCTGGTTCTGCAGCAGGTTTTCAGAGGCTGTAAATCATAGGGCAGGAGATTATCCATCTTTCTTCCACAGTGCTGGTGGTGGATTCAAGCCCTCTGCCTTTAGGTTGTCAGTGCAAACAGTGGAAAACAAGTCTAGTTGAAGAGTTGAAATGGAACCGTTGTTGATGTCGTTCACTGTCAAGTCAGAAATGACTGATAGCTGACCCTCTAGCAGGTTTTCAGATGCAGTAAATTACACAGGAGGAGACTGGTCATTCCTCTCTCACAGAGCAACTGGTGAATTCCAAGGAGTGCCTTAGGGATTGCAGTGCAGCTTCTTGCCACTAGGCCACCAGATCTTGCTTTCTCTTCATTTTAAAGTCTCATCTCCGATTCATTCCCAAATGGGGGGCTGGGGGTGGTGGTGGTGAGGAGAGGCTATGTGGCATTTTTTTCCAGGGGAGTTTACAATCTGATGATCCATTTCAAGTATATTCTATTCTGAGGAGGGCCTTCCTGGAACTTGACAGGAGGAAGGAAAAATGAAAGAAAAGTATTGCAGAAATTTATGTTCTCAATTTAGCCCTGAAGAAATGATCAAAGATAGAAAGGCAAGAGTAAATTGGAGAGGGAGTGACATACAAGACGGGGCCCTCACTTGGCCTCACATTATCATTATATTCAGCTTTTGCTTTTTTTGGTCAGAGGCTAGGGTATTTGGCCAAAATTAAATAGTTGTTTTGGTAACTGCAGTCTTCCTTCCTGACAATTATTGGTCTACATAAATCACTACCCGCTGCCATGGTATTGAAGTGGTAATGTGTAAAAAGAGAACAAGCAACGTGGGAGTGGCTGTGTCTGATCCCTCTTAGCTTTACAAAGGGAAATATTCTTCATCCACAGCACAAAACTGATGTCGGTGGAGACACACAAGTCTCCATGTCCTTTCCCTGCACCTCCCTCATTCATTCTAATTGCTGTCAAGTTGAGAACAGACCCATAGCTGACCCTCCAGTGAATTTTCTGCATCTTCTTACTCGGGGTAGCTGGTGGATTAGAACTAACAGAAAGTCAGGGCCTTCAGTTAGCTGCACAGCTCTGTACGGATTATACCATCACACTACAAACCTTCCCCTCCACAGCTCTCACTGTTGTATTACTGGGTTCACAAACCCATTGAAGTGTCCACACAGAACTCACAGACCATGCGTAGGATTGGAGGGTTTATTGGGGACACTGGGTTACAATTCAGGTTGGAAACAGTATTCTTAAGGACAGTTTCTTAGGTGTGATCACAGGTCTTTTGACATCATGGCTTTAGGCCAATTTTGCAAATCTCTCTCAGCCTTGTTAATTATGCATCCCCTCCCACCATCTCCTACATCCTCCAGCAAAGGTTCCATTCCCCCCCCAAGTCCCCACTTCCAGCCCCCTCACTCCTCAGCTCTAGCTCTGCAGTGTGACAGTCCCGCTCAGTTCTCTGTCATGCATTTCTGATTCTCTGCAGCTGCTGTTCTCATCTAGGTCCCATATGACATGCACAGGAATCTCTGGTTCAAAATGATGCTCATTGGATTTCCCACTTCTTTCCCAAATTCTGCCACTGAATCTAATTGCTTTAAACCTGGAGGGTTGGCAAGACTGACCAAGTCTCTCGTTAGTAGTTCAGATGCCATATTTGCATGCTCCCATACAAAAGATACTATTTACCTCATCCATATCATTAGAATAACCCAAACTTGCCATGTGGTTAGACATGAAGGAATGAATAGAAGAGTCATTCTGAAAAATCAAACTGGTTCAACATATAATGAAAGCCCAAAGGATTTTAAAGACTGAAGTTTTTCAGAGGTAGAGATATGATTTTCCATTGCATAAATACTAACATAGAAAGGACAACACTTATTTAGACCTAGAAGAGAGTCTTAACTCTACTCTTTGATTAACAAATTCTTTAACCTCTGACTCAGTTTCTTCATTGTTAAAATGGAGTTGTTATTATGTGCTGTCAAGTCAACTGTGACTCATAGTGACCCTATGCACAACAGCTCTGAACCCTGCTCTGTCCTGAGCAAATCTTACTGTCTCTGACACTTACCCTCATTACCCCAGTCACTGTGTCAAACCACCTCATTCAGGGTCTTCCTGTCCTGTGCTGTCCCTTAACCCTTCCAAGCATGATATCCTTCGCCAAAGACTGGCCCCTCCTGGCTACATGCCCAAAGCTTTGAGACAGAGTCCCAAACTCCTTGCCGCCAAGGAGCAGCTTGATTTCACCTTTTCCAAGACAGATCTATTAGTTCTTTTGTCAGTCCACGGTATGTATATCCATCAGAGTCATCGTAGGATACAGTGTGTGTATATACATAAACTTGACTAGGTTAGAAGAAGAATGACACTACTCTTTTCAGTGATATGAAAGAATATTCAGGACAATCAACAAGGGATGGATGATACAGTGCTCTAAGGTAGTGACTTAGTTATCTCTCACTGCTATAAAAGAGATAGCACAAGCAGATGGCTTTAATGAACAGATATTTACTCTCTTGCCATTTAGAAGGCTAGAAGTTCAAATCTAGGGTGCCAGCCATAGGAGAAGCTCTGCTTCCTCTGTTCAATGTACAGGATCGATTCCTTTGTTATCTGTTCACCTGATTTTCCTTGGAGACTTCTATGTGTCTGGACTTTTCTTTGGTGTCAAGGAGCTTCCTCTCACTCTGTTCCTGACAATTCCTTCTTGATGTATTGAAGTTTCTTTGTTGTTGTTATGTGTCATCAAGTTGAGTATGACTCATAGTGACCCTATGAACAAAAGATCTGAAACTAGTCCTGTCCTGTGCCATCCTCACACTTGTTGATACACAAGAACCCATTGTAGCAGTCACTTTGTCAATCTAAGCTTGCTTTATTGATATAAAATGTATTATAGGCAGCAACATCCAAGGGAAGTGTCTTTTTCAGGGCTATGATATGGTTAAGGAGTACAACATCTTACCCTTAATTATTTTACAACTAATTGTGGAATCTTTGCATAGTTTCAAAATTGTATCATTACTTACAGATTTGACATTATGTCAGAAAGCTGGACAATAACTAGGGATGATAGAAGGAGAATTGATGTCTTTGAGCTGTGGTGCTGAAGAAGAGTGTTGAACACACCATGGACTGCTAGGAGAACAAACAGGCTCTTACTAGGGAGGGTGAAACCAAGCTGCTCCTTGGAGGCAAGGATTCTGAAGCTTCATCTGACATACTCTGGACATGTTGCAATGAGGGCCCAGTCCTTGGAGAAGGACATCATTTTTGGGAGGGTGGAGGGACAGCACAGGAGGGGAAGACCCTCAATGAGATGAATTTTTTTAGTGACTGTGGTAATGGGGTTAGTTGTGTCAGAGACAATAAGGTTGGCTCAAGATAGAGTAGGATTCAGAGCTGTTGTACATAGAGTCACTATGAATTTCAAGTGACTCAACAGTACAAAACAACAGCAACTATCATTACTTACAATTATAATTCATTCCATTACAGGTAGTCAATGGATGGAGGAACAATCTCATTCCTAGAGCTAATCCATAGTGACTCGGTTCAATGTCTCAAACCTACCACTGAGATTATCTTTAAATTCATGTAGGGTAGATATATCGTCGTGTTTTGGTTCTCAATGACTTGTTTTCATTTTCTTCAGCTTCAATCTGAACTTGAACGTGAGCATCTGGCCTGGTTTTGACTGTGGAGATTGAGCCTCTCCAGTGATTCTTTCCACAAATGTAGTCAATTTGATTCCTGTTCAGTCGTTCAGGTGAAGCCACCATCTATGTTTTTCAAAGAAAGTATATGCAATGAATAAATCATTGAATATACAAAATTCAGTCATTTTATTTCCTGCCTCATTTCTGTCCCCAAGCCCATAATTCCCAACTATCATTCCTTCTACTTTGTTTCCAACTTTTGCATTCCAATTTCCACTTATTATTAATGCACTCTGACCGCATGTTTGGTCAATCTCAGACTGAAAATGGTGGTAGAATTCCTCAATTTCATCATCTTTGCCTTTAGCTGTTGATGTAAATATTTGAAAAACTATTGTATTTCAGGCATTTCTTTCAGATAGTATTCTGTCACTTACAGCATTGTACTTCATTACAGATCTTGCAGTGGCCTTTTTATCTCTGAATGCCACACCAGTCCTCTTCAACTTTCCAATCTCAGCAAGGAAATTACATGATTGTTGAATTCAAAGTGGTCAATTTCAGTCTCTCTCAGTTCAATAATGTCTAGAATGTCTATCTTAATGTATTCCATTTAATTTTTTACAACTTTCAGTTTTCCTATAATCATACTTTATACATTTCACATGTCAGCCCTTAGTGGATGTTTGTAACCATTTCTCCTTATTTTGAGTGCCCTTCCATGTGATCACCGCCTCTGACAGTATAGTTAACTGTGTTCCTCTATTTTTCATAGAGTTTTCAAAGGCCTGTTACTTCAGAAGTGGTTGACTAATCCTGCTTTCTAGTCTATTTTAATCTCGAGTTCTGCTGAAACCTGTCTACTATGTGTGGCCCTGCTGACATTTGAAACATTGATGGCACAGCTTTCAGCATCAACAACAACCCACAAGTTACTCCAGTAGAGCAAACTGACAGAAAAGATCTGTATTGATAAGGATAAACACAAATGAAGAAGCATATACACAAGTACACTATGAAGTAAATTGCTGTGGTTGTGTACCATTGAGTTGGAACCAAACCCCCAGCTCACCCTCCAGTGGGTTTTGGGGAGATTGGTGTGCACCTAGTGAATTCAAACCATGTGCCTTCGGGATTGCAGTGCAGTAGCAACATGTAAATCATTCCCCTAATTCATCAAACTGACAAATACGTGTTATACTTCTAACAGCAAACCATAGAAACAATCATGAATGCAGGATAGTGCATTCATATCATAGTGCAGGATAGTCCTATTTGACCCACTTGAGTAGAAAAAATGGGAAGGCCACAGGTGCTGGCTCCTTTTATGAAGGCCTCCAAGCCAAGAGGCCAGAGCCCCAGAAAGCCCAGAACAGGCCCAGCAGGGCTGACTCCTCTCTTTGGATGGAGCAGTGATATCATCCATGAAGAGAGAATAAGGTCATTTCAAAGACAGGAAAAAGAAAAGACCAAATGGATGTCAAAAGAGACTGAAACACTAGAGTGTTGAGGGGGAAAAATGCAAAGGGAAGAGATGTCAAAGTAAGAGACATAAACAGATTTCAAAAGGCAGCTCTGAGAAGACAAAGCAAAATATTATAATGGAATATGCAAAGAGCTGGAGTTCGAGAATAAAAAGGGAAGAACACACTTAGCATTTCTCAAGTTGAAGAACTGAAAAACAGATTCAAGCACCAAGTTGCAGTACTGAGAGATGCTATGGGTAAAATCTTGAATGATCCAGGAAGCATCAAAATAAGATGGAGAGAACGCACAGAATCACCGTACCAAAAAGAATTTGTTGACACTGAAATATTGCAGGAAAAGTATATGATAAAGACCAAATCATTATGAGGGAAGAAGTTTATGTTGCACTTGAATGGGGTGTGTGTATGGGGGGGACAAGGCTCCAATCAGTGGGATATTTTTTGACATATTTCAACCAATAGATGCATCCCTGGACATGATCACCAATCTATGCCAGAAAATTTGAAAGACAGCTAGCTACCTGGCCAATTGACTGGAAGAGGTCAACATTTTTTTCCCCCTTTCCCAAGAAAGGTGATCCAGCAGAATCCAAAAGTCAATATCATTAATATCATATGGAAGCAAAATATTGCTGAAGATCTTCTGAAAACAGCTAAAACAGTACACTAACAGAGAACCGCTAGAAATTCAATCTGGGTTTAGAAGAGGCTTTGGCACCAGAGATATCATTGCTGATCAGATGTGAAGGGAGGATGTCAAGAATGTTGCAGTTGTCTTCAGGACTAATTACTCCCTGAGAAACCTGATAGCATCAAGGGCAGCCAGGACAAAGACCAGACTAAATAATAAATCATGATAAGGCTCTGGGCCTGATCACAAAAGCCCAGACCCGATTTAATTAACTGCTCCAAGTTCTGAGAGGTACCATTTTCCCTAGCCCTCCCTGGACTTCTATTAAAAGAAACTGCCCCTAATTGCGGGTGCGCCATTTTTACTTTCTCAGCTCCTGGTCACTTGGCATCTCTCAGGCCATGCAATAAAGGCCTGTTCATTTCGTGGAACTAACTAACTTCCTTCCTTCCTTCCTTCCTTCCTTCCTTCCTTCCTCCTTCCCTCCCTCCATTCTATCTAACAAGATGGATCTTGACTGAAAGCAGAAAGTGCCAGAATAATGTGTGTGTGTGTGTGCAATATCCAAAACAAAGACAATACCAAAGATCAAATGGTGCCAAAGGTATGGAACAGCAGCTTTTCTCTATACTCCTTCCAATATATGAGACCTGGAGCAATAACTCCTCCAGTAGTACAGTAGGGAAAATGTAATCTTCTGGAATCTTATAATCACCTCTATTATTTGACTTCTTTTCATATCATTCTTTAAACACAATGAGTTTGTCTCAGGGTTATACACCAGGTCCCTTCTCTTGATCTGATCTGCTTTTCCTGCTGCTAAAATTAGGAAAGAATAGGTTTTGACCCCTTTTAATACTTTGAAGCTATTGTCTCAAGGTTGTAATTATGATGTATGGATTATGGATAATTTCCAGACTGCTATGACTGTGCTTTGATCTCCGTTTCATCTCTCACTGATCTTCTGTTCAGACCTCCCACCTTGAAGCATACAGAAGTAGGCTTATGGCAATTAGTTTTAAACTGCTGAATGCAGTGTCACAACCAACAGTGGAATCTTCTGTGGTGAATCTGCTCATTAATGTCTGCCCTCATATGCATCCAGAAATCATGCCATAGCTGTCAGACCCTACACCTCCACTCACCTCAACACAGGCTAGGGACTATTGCTGTAATTGTGATCCAGGATAGATCTCTTCCTCTATTCCATCTACATCTTTGTTTTATGTTAGAAGCACTTAAGAATAAAACTTCCATTAGAGGTGTGTGTGTGGTCTCTCTGTGTGACTGAGGTTACCGAAAAGGAAAATACAATTAGTTTTGGCAAAACCATCACTGTTACTAGCTATTTAGGGAACTCTACAAAGGATGCAACAGAAGAAATATAGCCTCATGCCTTTTTAAAAAGAGCTCAGTGAATAATCAAAAAGTTTCGAATTTGAACCCACCAACCACGCCGTGGAAGAAAGATGCGGAGTATTCTGCTTCTGTGATGACATACGGCCTTGGAAACCCCTAGTAGTTCCTACTCTATCCTCAGTGGTCACCACGAGCTGGAATTGAGTCAAAAGGTAGAAGGCTTGCATTTGGTGTTGAGTGTATTTTTAAACTCAGAATTTTTAAAGCTTAGCACTATGACTATATGGTTCTTTTTTTGTTGTTGGTTCAGTCATTTTTTTAAAAAATTTTAGTTGAGATTTTAATGAAAGTTTATAGAGAACTTGGATTGCCATTATTCATTGTTGCACATTTTTCTTCCTGCCCTCCCCCACCGCAGTTTGCTTTTCTCCTTGAAAAAAAAAATCTTTTTTTTGTTGTAAAACTTGCCCCCTCCCCAGTCCACTTTTACTATGATGCTCTTATTCAGGACTGTGGTCATGCAAATAATACCTAATCATATATACTTTAAAACAGTTCTCTCCTCATCTTTTTCAATGTAGTGTATGTTATTTATCCCCTTTTTTCTTAGTTTCCCCCCAAACCCAATGTCAGTCCTGTTTTATAACAGTGGCATTATGCAATATTTGTCATTTTGTGATTGAGATATTTCACTCAGCATAATGTCTTCCAGGGTAATCCATTTTGTATAACTCATGAGTTCCTTGTTTTTGAGTGCTGCATAGTATTCCATTGTGTGAATATATACGTGCATTCATTTGTTGATGGGCACTTGGGTTGTTTCCATCTCTTTGCTGTTGCGAACAACATAGCAATAAATATGGGTGTGCATATATCTGTTTCGGTGGCAGTTCTGACTTCTTTAGGGTATATTCCCAGTAGTGGAATTGCTGGGTCAAATGGTATTTCTGTTTCCAACTTTTTGAGAAAGTGCCATACTGCCTTCCAGAGTGGTTGCACCATTTTACACTCCCACCAACAGTTTCAATTTTTCCACAACTTCACCAGCATTTGTTGTTTTCTGCTCTGCTGAGTTTTGCAGATGATATATGATAGTTATTTTTATTTGTATCTCTCTTAGAGCTAGGAATTTTGAACACTTCTTCGTGTGTTTGTTGGTTGTCTTTTCATATCCTGTGTCCATTTTGCGATTGGGGGGTTTACCTTTATCTTGTTGTGGTGACTATATAGTTTTATGAATGGTCTGGAATTTATACTGATTACCTAATAGAATGCTCTTCAAAAGACACCATCAAAATGGAGCAGATAAAAAAAAATGTTCCCTGATGCCCTGACTTTAAAGAACTAGTAAAAAATAAAAATCATTAACAAAAAAATCCTAAAATGTTTTCCTTTCAAACTAAAAGCTTGTGTTAGTCTTTGGTTAGTCGAGTACTTATTATAACCCTCCTGAGAGGCCTTGGCATCCTGGTTTAGAGATCAAGCACTGCTTCCAGTCAGAATTCCATCTGTGCTATTTGCTGACTTTGTGTTGTTGGCCCAATTTCTCTGCGAACTTTGGTTTCCTTATATGTAAAATGATTGTAAAAACAGAAATTGCCACACAGGATTGTTACAATCTAAATATTACACTCAAAATATTAAACAGTACCTGACGCTGCTCTTTCAACATTGTGAAAAAGGTAAAATATCTAATAGTGTAGGAAATTCTTAAAATAAAACTGTATAAAAAAAATAAAACTGTATTTGGCTAAATTAAGTTTTACTTGAGTACATCTTATCTCTAACCGGCGGCATAGAAAGACAGAGAACATGGATTCTTATGGGTAGGACACAAGCCCCTCACTCTGTATCAGAACTACCTTAGTAGAAAGGATTTGAGGAGGCTTCTCTGTCGACAAAGCTACACTAACCGTTTCATGTTCTGTATTGTGCCTTACAGAATGCAAAGCCTTGCAAATAGATCGCTGTTAGTAGTCTTCCAACTGGCTTCTATCCAAATAGCATGTAAAACAGATATCGTCATTATCTTAATTATATTTGAGTCCATTGTTGCAGCTGTTCTGCTAATTCATTTCATCGGTTTCCCCTGACTCTTTAGACACTGTTGTTTTTATGTGCCATCGATTTGGAACTGATTCACAGCTGACCCTTCTATAGGTTTTTAGAGGCCGCAAACTGCACGGGAGGAAATTACCCATCTCTTACAGAGCAGAAAGTGGATTCAAACTGCTTGCCTTCTGATTGGCAGTACCGCTCCTTTAACACCAGGGCTGCCAGAGGAAGTTTGTCCTCATTTTTAAATGGTTTTCCCACCAACGAGGTCTTGTGGAGCATTAAGTTAAGCTTCGCCTGCTAACCACAATGTCATTGCCAAGTGACAGCCTGCTCAGAGGGAAAAAGATAAGAGACTGCCTTCTTAAGGATTCATGGGCTTGCTCTGATGGCCTAGTGGTAAAAAGCTGTATTGCAATACCAAAGGTATGCGGTTCGAATCCACCACCTGCTTTGCGGGAGAAAGATGGGCGATCTTCTCCCATGCAATTGTCTCTGAAAACCCACTGGACGGTCAGCTGTGGGATGGTTCCAACTCAATTGCACACAACAAACCCTGTGGAAAGAGCCCTGGTAGTGTAACGTGTAATATATTGGGCTGCTAACTGGAAGGGTTGGTGCTTTGAATCTAGTAGCCCTTCAGTGGGAAAAAAAGAAGTGCAGTCTCCTTGAGAATGTACACGGCAGGACCGCTGAGTTGCAATCTACAAAACAGCATAGAGTATGTGCCCTACGGAGTAGATCTACTCCGTCCTAAAGAGGTTCTTCTGAGTTGGAATCTAGTCCGCTAGTAGGAAACCCGGGACCCCTTATTTAGGTGCTACGTAGCTGGGCCTCTGCCAGCTCCAAACTCTTATTTCCATTTATATAAATATACCCGTCTCCTTTCCTTACTTATCCCATATCAACGCCCTCAGGCTTCTCCCTGTACTCTGGTCTGCGAGCCCTGCACAGCCCCTCGCACACAACAACCGAAACAACCTTTACGCGGGACATTAGCCTCCAGCCTCCGGGAACCCACCGTCCACTGCGCATGCTCCGCGCAGGCGGGTGGGCTCGCCAGGCGGGCGTGGCGCTGACGCACACGGCTGGGG
>NW_006399953.1:1197338-1230328 GCF_000299155.1 Elephantulus edwardii
CGGCGCACGGCTTGGGAGGGGTCACGCAGCGCGGGAGGCGAGCGCCCCGGAGCGGCGTCCTGGAGACCCCCGAGAGATGGAAGCGGCGGCGCCGGCGGCGGCCGAAGCACCGGGATGCGAAGAGCTAGGTGGGTGTTGGCGTGTGGGCTGTGGCGCGACGCCGACGTTGGCTTCGGGGATGAGCTCCCGCGGGATGCGCCCCGAGCGCCGGGCGACGCTGGGGAGGCGGATGCGGGCGGCGGGCCCCGCGCCACGCCGACCGCCGGTCAAGTTCCTGCTCCGTCCACCAGGATGGCCGCGCTGCGGTTTCTCTTCCTTTCCTCTGTGAGCCTGGCACGAGTTTGAGTTTCAAACCCAGGGAGCCATCCTCCCCAAACCCTGTAGGATGAGCTTTGGCGCTCGCTGACCAACTTCCCTGGGGTCAGCGTCCACCAGGAACTGGCTGTGTGCCCTGAGAACCTGGTAGGGGTGGAAAACAAGGGAGGCTGCAGAGGACATCAGAGTGCGTGTGTCTGCTGTGTGTTGTGTGGCCATGCCAAAGGCTAGCGAGCCTTTGCACCTTGACCTCCCCACTGATGCTTAAAGAAGTTGCCTTTGTTTTCCCTTTCAAACGCGGAAACCCCCTTGAGTGCCCAGATGAATCCTCAGTTTACCCGAAGTGTGAGAAGCAGGACGCCTTGACCAGCCCGAGCAAGAGATACCTCACTTGACAAAGTTTGTCTTCTCCGCTTTTTTGACACTGGAGAAAGTTTGTAAATTATTTCCCTCTGTAAAGAGGAAGACATAAGTAAGGATCAGGGCAATGAAATTATCCTTGTCCAGTGTTAGACACTGGGCTTAGAAATTATTTTCGTTGATGTTAAATGTTATAATTATTGAGAAAGAGAGATTCTTTTTTTTTTTTTTTTTTTTTTTGAGAAAGAGATTCTTTTAAATACAATCCGTGTAAATAACTAGTAGGCTGGAGTTCCTGTAATATTATGCAGGGTCTTTTGTAGTTTATTTTTTCTTTCCAAGTCACAGTAATGATAAAAATAATAAACTTTGACATTTGTTGTAGAAGATCAAGGAGTGTAGTCTTCAACATCAAGAAAACAAAGATTCTCACCATTTGGCCAGTTGTCAGCTTCATAATGGACAGAGAAGAGATTGAGATTGTTAACAACTTTAGCTTGCTTGATTCCACAATCAGCAGTCTTAGCACCAGCAGTCCGGAAATCAAAAGATGAATTGAGAAAGTCTGCTGTCAGGACACCTCTCTAGAGTACTGAAGAGGAGCATTGTCAGTGTGGAGACTAAGATATGCCTCATCCAAGACATGGTCTTCACAGTTACATGCTATGCATCAGAGAGCTGGACAGTAACTAAGAATAACAGAAGAATCAATGCCTTTGAGTTGTGGTTCTGGAGAAGAGTTTTAAACATAACCGTGGACTTCCAAGAGAACTAACCGGTCTGTCCTAGAGAGGATGAAACCAAGCCGCTCCCTAGAGGGAAGGATTTTGAAACTCTGTCTCACTCTTTTTTTTTTTTTTTTTTGTCTCACTCTTTAGGCACATGGCCAAGAGGGACCAGTCCTTGAGAAGGACATCATCCTTGGGAGGGTGGAGGGACAATGAAGCAGACAGAGACCCGAGATGAGATGGATAGACTCAGTGACTGGAGAGATAGGCTTAGGTCCTTCTGTCAGACAGTTGAGATTGGCTCAGGATAGGGTAGAGTTCAGAGCTAATGTATATAGGGTCGTTATGAGTCACAGGTGACTCAATCGCACACAGCAACAACATGTTAAACAGTGTGCTCAGTGCTTTACATATATATTGTCTAATTTACTTCCAACATTCCTATGAGTTGTGTGCTATTATTATCCCCATTTTATTGATATAGTAGTTGTAAGCTCAGTAGTGGCAGAGCCAGGTGTGAACACATTTTTGTGTGACTCAGTTGTTAATTCATTAGTACCCTTTCTTAGGAGCTAAGGGAACTCTGATGGCCTGGAGGGGAAGGACTTGAACTGCCAACCCGAAGACAGGAGGTTTGAATCTACCAGCAGCAGCCCCATGGGAGAAAGGTGGGCTGTCTCTGCCTGTGGGATTTACAGCCTCTGAAACCCACTGGAGGGTATGCTTTGAATCAGTTCCGGTTCAGTGGCAGTTAACAACTTAGGAAGTATACGGGATAAAAGTGTTACCAAGTGTTGCTGGTAGGAGCAGAATAATATGTTTATTTTAAATAAATATTTAAATAATATATATCTGCATGTTTTTGTATGCTCTTGAGTCAGAACTGACTCATAGCTCCTGTGAGTTTTCAGAGGCGGTAAATTGTAAGAGAGGAGTTTGTCCACCCTTTTCCTGTGGAGCAACTGGTAGATTTGAACCACTTGCCTTGGAGATTGTAATCCAGCTTCTTACCACTAGCCCACCAGCTCTTTCTATATATTTATATAAGGTCTATTTATTTTTGTTTTATACCTATCTCCTTTGACCCAGCAACTCTACTTTTAGAAATAATTCTCAAGGAAATAAATCATATAAACAATTGTTTATATCAAGATATGATCATGACAGCATTTATTTTGAGGTTTTTTTATTATTTCTTTTTAAAAAAATTTATTGGTTGCGTGCATACAAGGTGTATTTATAGAAAAGTTGCTAGTTAAAAGCTCATTTACAGGAAATTGGTTAGTTAAGTGTTGGGTACAGTGTATGGGAAGATGTCTCCTTGTTCTGTTCTGACGACTGCCTCTTGATCCAAGTATAGGTATAGGTTTCGCATTAGCATAATCAAATGTTCTGGAATTCCCATTCTTTTCAGAGTTAGCCATAGCTGCTTGTGCTGTTTGTGAGTTCTCCTCTGTCATAGTATTGCTAGGAGTCAGAAATGCCTTGAAGGCAGGTGAAAAGTGATTAATGATGGAGAGGTTAAGATATTGATTCTCTTAAACTGTAAATTAGCTTATGAACACTTTTTTAATAAGTGGGAACCTGTTGAGGTCTTGTTATTTTCTCAGACCCAAAAATGAATAGTTAACTCTTGGCATCTCATGTCTAAGTGGTGAATTATAGATTTAGATAAAGTTGTCAACATTATGCTATTTAAAAACCAAACAATTTCTGCTTTTTTTGAAAAAAAAAAAACTGAACAAAATGTGATTTTTAAAATATTGCTATTGTAAGTTATAAAAGTTTTTTATTCACTTTTTAATTGCATTTTCACAGACGCTTAAAGATACTTAGGATTTCACTGTCCAGTTATATCCTTTTAACTTCTTCATGTCAGGCATATTTCATTTCTGTTTAGTTCTGCATTTCTAGTAAATGTTTTAAACATGATTGCAATCATACTTTGAATATACAGTTTTCACTCCTACTCAGCATATGATACATTTTCTCTCAGCTTTGAAACTATAATTGATAAATGGAATATGCCGTATTTAGTAGGCTCATTTCCTGATTGTTGCACATTTAGAGTGTTTCCAAATTTTTAGCATACACAATGTTTTCAGTTCATGTGTGTGGTCAGAGACTATTTCTCCATAGACTAGTTAGTCTGCTAAGTGAAAGACTTTAAATATGTTTCTATTTTAATGTCATTTTTCTTTTTTTACCTGGAGGTAGGAATTTTAGTTATGATAATTGAGGTTAGAGAGTATGCAAGCATTGCTTAATTTAAACACTGCTATTTGCACATACCAGTAAATCTCTAATTTTTAGATTAATTTTTCTACTTGTAAATTGAAATGCTTATGTTTTAAGTAGTCTGAGAACCATTGTTTGATACTGTTTTTTATAAGGCATCATCAGTGCTTAACTATGGGCATTCTACTTCTACCTAATTTACAACCTTTGAAAGTCTACTAAGAGATTCTGACTCGATAATAGTAAGAGTTAAAGTGATCATATAGGATGAGTGCACTTGTGGCACAGTGGTCAGAGTTTGACTGCTTCCTGAAAGACAATCCAGATGGACCCAGCAGTTCTCTTGGAGAGACTGGCAAAATACACTCATTAATGATTACCAGAAATGCCCTGTCAGTGAGTGGATTCCAACTCAGGCAATCCTCCATTGATGTCTGAGGCTTTAAATCTTTATGGGAGGGGACTGCCCTTCTTTCTCCAATGGGGTGGATGGTAGATGCAGACTGACAACCTTTCAGTTACCAGCCAAACAGAATTTAGGCAATATTCTACCAAGACCCCTTTCCTGTAAAGATTGTTGTTGTCAGGTGCTATCATTTGACTACAATTCATAGCAACCCTGTGAACAATGAACCTGAACCTGGCCCTATCTTAAACCATTCTTACCATCTCAGACACACTTGAGCCCATTGTTACCATCACTGTGTCAGTCCATCTTGTTGAGGGTCTCCTTCTCCTACGCTGACCTTTCCACGCATGATGTCCTTCTTTTAAGGACTGACGACTCCAAACATCATGCCTAAGGTATATGAGATGAATCCTTACCATCCATACTTCCAAGGAGGATCTTGGCCGCACTTTTTTGGAGATAACACTTGTTTGTTCTTTTGGCAGTCCATGGGATATTCAGTACTCTTCTCCACAGTTTAAAGGTTCTTTTGCCATCTTTAGTCATTGTCTAACTTTTATATAAACAGCAAGTTATAAAAAATACTGTGGCTTGGATCAAATACACCTTAGTCTTTAAATTGACGTCTTTGCTCTTTAGCACTTTGGAGAGGTCCCTGATGTCAGATTTTCCCAATGTGACACGTCTTTGGATTTCTGAACTGCTATAATAACAAGAAGAGTGGGTGTAAGATGAAATCATTGAAAAGATCAACCTTTTTTTCATCTTTTGTGATGTTATCTACTGACCGACGGTGAAAATTTTCCTTTTCTTGTTGTTGAAATATAATCCATACTGAAGATCAGGCCTGATTAGATGGGAGATTGCCTGGGAATATTGGCTGCTGGAGGATTTTTCAAAGCCACCTTCCAGGAGGGCTCTTTCTCCTGTAAAGATTGTTGTTATGTACCATCAAATTGGAACTGACTCAGCTGGCCCTCCAGAGCTCCCTAGAGATTTGTTGTTGTTTGTTGTTAAGTGCCATCGAGTCGCAGGCGACTCATAAGTGACCCTATGAAGGAGAGTCCTCGACGCTTGAGTGCCTTTCATCCTCTCTCCAGGTTCATAGGGTTTCCAGAGGCAAGTTATTATAGAAGTGGATGCCACTCCTCCTTCCAACCCTGGAGATTACTGCCTAGAAAATCCAGTGAGGCAGCTATATGCTGTCATATGGGTTTGCTACAATAGAAATGGACTTAGTAGCGTCTAGCAACAATAATAATCACAGCACTTGGATCAAAATGACAATAAGACACTAAAAAAAAAAAAAGGTTTTGTGTAGTATTAGTATATTGTAAAATAGCACATCAGCAGAGAACTGCCAGAATGTTTGATGGATCTTAGCTGAAAGCAGGGAATACCAGAGAAATGTATATCTGTGTTTCATCGACTATGCAAAGGCGTTTGACTGTGTGGATCATAACAAACTGTGGCTGACTCTGAGAAGAAAGGGAATCCCAGAACACTGGATTGTGCTAATGCGAAACATAAACTTGGACCAAGAGGCAGTCATTACAACAGAGCAAGGAAACACTGCATGGTTCAAAATTGGGAAGGGATGTGTCCTCTCTCCATACATTTTCAACCTGTATGCAGAACAGATTATCCAGGAGGCTGGGCTCTATGAGGAGAAATTTGGTGTTAGGATTGGTGGAAGATCTATCAACAGTCAGCATTATGCACATGGCACAACCCTGATTGCTGAAACTGAGGAGGATCTGAAGCACTTGCTGCAGAGGGTCAAGGACTGCAGCCTTCAATATGAATTGAGGCTCTATGTCAAGAAGACAAAGATTCTCAGCACTGGACCAATTGGCAGCATCAGGATGGATGGTGAAGAGATTGAGATTGTTCACAACTTTAGTTTGCTTGGCTCCACAGTCAGCATTCGGCACCAGTGGCCAGGAAATTAAAAGACCTATTATGATGGGAAAGTCTGCTGTTAGGGACCTCTCCAAAGTACTGAAGAGCAATGGTGTCTCTCTGGAGACTTAAGGTGCATCTGATACAGGCCATGGTCTTTGCAATCACTTGTTATGCATCAGAGTTTTGTACAATGACTGAGGAGGATAGAAGGAGAATTGATGCCTTTGAACTATGGTGCTGGAGAAGAGTATTGAGGGTACCATGGACTGCTAGGAAAACACACAGATTCATCCTGGAAAGGGTTAAACCAGGCGGCTCCTTGGAGGCAAGGATTCTGAGGCTTTGTCTAACATACTTTGGACATGTTGTAAGGAGGGATTGATCCTTGGAGAGGGACATCATGCTTGGGAGGATGGAAGGACAGCGCAGGAAGGGAAGGCCCTGTATGAGGTGGATTGATTCAGTGACTGGGGTAATCGGGATGGGAGTGTCAGAGATAGTGCAATTGGCACAGGACAAAGCAGAGTTTAAGACTATTGTACATAGGGTCGCTATGAGTCGCAGGCAACTCGATGGCACATAACAACAACATTTTATTTTTAGATGATGGTTCGTATTTTATTCCACATACTCTTTACGCTGAAAAAGTCTTTATTCTGCTGAGTTTTTAAGTATCTCTTTTACCAATCTGTTTTATTCTGGGCCTTATTACCCATTGATTGTGTCAGTCCACCTCATCCAGGGTCTTCCTCTCCAGTTCTGTCCCTTGACCTCTTTAAGCTTGTTGTCCTTCTTCAAGGACTGCTCCCTCCTGGCTACAGGCCCAATATGTATGAGACAGAGCCTCGGAATCCTTGACTCCAACGAGCAGCTTGGTTTCACCCTTTCCAGGACAGACCTGTTAGTTTTTTTGGCACTTCATGGTATGTTAAGTACTGTTACCCAGCACCACAATTCAATTGAGGGTTAATTAGAAAAGCTTCTGGAATGTTATTTTTTTTTAAGGTTTTAAGGTGAGAAATGTGGCAAAGTGAAGCAAGGAAAGCTATTTTTTACAGATTGTTAACTTTTCTAAGACTACATAGCATTGAGAGAAAGGATTTCAGACAAAATAGGTGAAAGTTGCAAAAGGCATTTGACTGTGTGGATTATAACAAGTTACGGTTAATACTGAGAAAAATGGGAATCCCAGGGTACTTAATTATGCTCATGGGAAACCTATACCTAGACCAAAAGGCTGTTGTGTGAACAGAACAAAGGAACAGGACTGTATTCTCTCTCCATTCCTATTTAATCTGAATGCTGAACAGATTATTCAAGAAGCTGGACTCTATGAAGAATGTGGCATCAAAATTGGAGGAAGATGCATCAATAACCTGTGTTATGCAGATGCTACAACCTTGCTTGCTGAAAGCAAGGACTTGAAACATTTGTTGCAGGAGATCAAAAAATACAGTCTTCAGTATTGCATCTGAATGTCAAGAAAACAAAAATTCTTACCTCTGGACCACAATACGCAACAACATGATAGATGGAGGAAAGATTGAAACTAAATAGCTTCATCATACTTGGAACCATAATCATCATTCTTGGTACTAGCAGTCAGGAAATCAGGAGACATATTTTACTGGGAAAGTATGAAGTCAGGGATCTTTCCAAATTATTGAGGAGCATTGATGTCAGTTTGGGGACTAGGGTACATCTCATTCAGGCTGTGGTCTTTCTGATCACTTGCTTTGCATCTGAGAGCTGAACAGTGAATAAAGATGACAGAAGAAGAATTGATGCCTTTGAGCTGTGGTTTTGGAGAAGAGTACTGAATATTCCATGGACTACCAAAAGAACAGATATCTTGGATAAAGTGTAGCCAGAGTGCTCCTTGGAGGCAAAGATGATAAAGCTTCACCTCACATACTTTGGATAGAGGGCCTATTCCTTGGAGAGAAACATCATGCTTGGAAAGGCAAAAGATCAGCAAAGGAGAAGAAGACCAGGTGGATTGACAAAGTGACTGCTGCAGTGGGCTCTGTTGTGTCAGGAAGTGTGAGGATGCCATAGGATAGAACAGGGTTCAGTTCTGTTCATAGGGTTGCATGGGTTGGTTTTGACTTGAAGGCACTTAACAACAACTAGAAACCAGTACTACAAATTTCAAACTTAATGAGGTAACTACAAATAAGGCAAAGGAGAACAACTTTCGCATAGCTTTTTGCTTTGCATTTGTTAGTACACACAGACTAGGCAATAGACAAGTCTGCTTATTTCTTTTTCAAGTATACTGAAAGTTATTAATGTGCATTAATTTAAGATAGAAGTAGTAAAGATAGGAGATATTTGTAATGCATCTAAATTACACCACCTTTATCCCAATTTTTAAAAACTGTCCTAAGTACTTACTTTTTTTTTTGTTTTGTTTTCTTTTTAAAGATATGGAGGTAATGAGACCTTTGATAAATGAGCAGAATTTTGATGGCACGTCAGACGAAGAACATGAACAGGAGCTCCTTCCTGTTCAGAAGCATTACCAACTTGATGACCAGCAGGGCATTTCGTAAGTATTAGAGTGTGCCTCTCTTTTTACCTATTTTTTTAAGACATATGTATAAGGAGATGTACTTTACTAGGAACAACAGACATTACAAAGATGAGTATGACCTAGTCTCTGCTTTCAAGGAGTTTATCTGTTCAGCATTCAAGAACAAGTACTTAAAATGTTTAAGTTACAGAGCAGTATGTAGAATTACTACAGTGTTTTAAAAAAGCAAATGGTGTGACTCTTGAAAGAAGGGAAATCTGATTGAGTGGAATAAGAATATTAAGTGATTTTTTTAAAGTGGTTTAAATTTAGACAGTGGGAAGCAGTAAATAGTTCTTTGGGCTGAGAGCATAATGTGAAAAGAAGTCATGTAAGTAAGTAGTATAACTTTTAAAAATCTCCACTTTTTTTATGATTAATAGGCTTGAATGCATTTTAATCTAATAATAAGCTGGTGATTAAAACTGTTGCTTAGTTTAATTCATTATAACTATATATTGACGGCACATAACAACAACATACATATACACACACACACACACACACATACACACACAAAAAATAAATTTTATGCAAGCACTTTTGTGTCATAACTTGAAAGGCTGCAGTATTCTTGGTCAAGAGATCACTTTCCAATGCCTCTTGGAAATGTAGATCAAATCTCTTAGGAAGATCATGTTGTAACAAATTAATTAGCGATCCAGCTGTTCCGCTACTTGGAATATACCCGGAGAAAATGAGAACTGAGGCATAAACTGAGATTTGTACACCAGTGTCCATAGCAGCATTATTTACTATCACAAGAATATGGAAATAGCCCAAATGTCCAACTACAAATGAATGTATTGAGAAATTATAGTATGTTCACACAGTGGAATACTGTGCAGCATACAGGAGCAATTATTTTGTAAATTATTACCTAACTTTGTAGGGACTGCAAATTATTATGCTGAGTGATCTAACTTGGTCCTACAAGGATAAATATCATATAAAACCATTATAGTAGAATGAGTATAAGGATCCAAGAGGAGTAGGAGAGGTTGACAGCAGAGGGATGTGGGGTTGTACAATTTGATGGCTGGGAGGGTGAGAGAAATTGAAAGAATTTGTTCTTGAAAACAATGTATTTGAATTTTGTAAATAAACTAGTAGAGAATTTTAAAAAATTAACATTTTACCAAATGATACATGAAAGTTTTAAAGTTTTTTTATTGTTTAATTTCATCTAAGATTGATAATCATAGATCAAATATGCTTAGTACCTTCATTATAGAGTAATTTACATATCTTAGTTATGAATGACTTTGTTTTTACTAATTTACTATGTTTAAACACTTTTAAATCTCCACACTAATCCTCTGTATCCTACAATTAAGGGGCAGAATTGGCGCTTCCAATCTAATGGCTGAATGGAAATGTTAATGTGATTGCTTGCCTAAATGAGTTTTTCAGTTGCCTTTTAGTGTTAACACCATAGTCATATGATTAATAGATTCAAAAACATTGAAATATTTTTTAACTTTTATTTTTCAGATTTATGCAGACTCTTATGCATCTCCTTAAAGGAAATATTGGAACTGGACTTTTAGGACTTCCATTGGCAATAAAAAATGCAGGCATAGTGGTAAGACTTATCTTGTAATCAATCTCTAGTCAAGGTGTAGTTAGCAGTCTGCAAACATTTCCCTACGGGCTGACATCTGTTCTAGCTTTAGATGTTTGGTCAGTGTAAAGCTTGATCAGTTGACAACTAAAAAATCATTGACCTGTCTTATTTTAAAACTGCACAAATTATGATAGTAATGTCCAGGAAAAATGAGAATTACTCTGTGTCTGCTAAAATACTGATTTGTAATACATTTTGACAAAAAAAAATTGAAATAGAATTTGATTTGCTCACACATGGTTAATATCTTTTTATTTTAGATTTTCAGAGACTTAAGCAATATACTAATTTTACCAATACACTTCTGGCCAAGATCATGTCAAACCTTTTGCTATCTGGTTGACTTCTTCATGACTTCACGCATTATAGAGTAGGACTTACTCCATAGGATGTCTTTGACTGCATTCTTAATGGGATCACATACTAGGCCTTTCTAGCTCCTTCCAGCAGATTCTTCTCTGGGGCAGGTGGGTGGTTGTGCCATTTCACTCTCATTGTTGGGAGTTGAAACTAACTCATAACTGACACTCCATTGGTTTTCCAAGGCTAAAAATTAAATGGAATGAGACTACTCATCTTTTTCTCTGAGAGCTCCTGGTAGATTCTAACCACCAAAGAGATGTGACATTTGAGTTTGCAGTGCAACTCCTTACATAATAGGCATCTAGAACTACTTCTTTTCCCCATGGACCGTGTTACTGTTATGTGCTGTCTAGTTGGAATAGGCTTATAGCTGACACTCCCATGGGTTTTAGAGACAGTAAATCACACAGGAAGAGATTACCTATGTTTCTGTCAGGGAGCAGCTAGAAACTGTTTGCCTTCGGTTGGCAGTGTAACTCCTTACCACTAGGCTACCAGAGCTGTGGGCTGTGTTGTTAGGTGCCATTGAGTTGAGTATAACTCATAGTGACCTTACCAAAAACAGATCTGAATCCTGTCCCATCTTGTGCCAACTTCACAATCTCTGACGTACTCAAGCCCATTGTCATTGTGTCAGTCCTCCTGGTTGAGGTTCTTCTTCTCTTTTATCGTCCCCTTACTTTTCCAATCATGTTATGCTCAAAAAATTAGCCTGTCCTAGCAACATGACCGAAGTGTGTGAGACAAAGCTTGGCCATCCTTGCCTTCAGGGAGCAATCTGGCTACACTTTCTCTGAGACAGATCTGCTTGTTCTTTTGGCATCATACACGGTTGGTTTTAGGTACTGTCAAGTTGGCTTTGCCTCACAGTGACCCTAAATACAGAATGAAACTGCCTGCTCTTGTCCCATTCTTAAAATCGCCCCTGTGCTTAAGCCCACTGTTCTGGTGACTGTCAGTCACTTATAGAAAATACATCCTTAAAAATATACTTATAACAAATCTTATTTTTATTTTGAAATGTTAGTGTTCAGACTCAATAATATACGTAGTTTTTCGCTTCAACAGAGAATAGTGTAAAAAGGCCTAATAATATCTTTGAAAACAAATGTTTACAGTATACTTCTAGAAAACTATCATAAATGGAGAGACTTCACTACAAAATAATGAAATTATATTTGACCTTTTCTTACTTGAAAAGTTTTTGTAAACTTACTTTCAAATCCCATTTTTCTTATTGTTTCTTTATTTTGTCTTCCCTTACTTAGAATCTAGAACATCTGATTGGGAATTCAGAGGAACAATATGGACAATTTAAATTTTTCTGATTGTCAAACTTTGGCAGTCAGTATTTTAGATGTATCTTGTTAATCAAGTCACTGCAGTTTTAGTAAATAAATATTTGAAAATGTTTAGTAAATATTTGAAATTTTTTAGAAGTTGATTGGTTTTTTTAGTTGTGGTTTTATTTAAAATTCACAGAGCAAGTTCCTGTGTGTTCAACCACTGTAACATTGCATTTCCTAACAGTTACAGTTTCCCCTCTGTGACAGCACTCTTCTGGCCTTCTCCCTGTGTTCTCTGTATCTGTTTATGCTCTCTTGCTTCTTCCTGCTTCAGAGCTATGTTTTTGGGGAAAATGCTGCCCCCTTTCGTCTCATATTACTCTGAGGAATACATTCCTTAGGATTTATTATTTCCTTTATAGCCTGTTGTTTAGGTGCAGGGTGATCACTCGAGGTGGGTCCAGTTTCATGTTTGAAGAGTGTAAAAGCCTCTGTCTCAGGAATCCCACTAGCCTCTGTCAAACCAGTAAATCTGTTTCATGTAGTTCTATTAGCATATTAAATGTTAGAATAAGTTTAAACTTAATACTTATGAATCTGCCCCCAATAACTGTAACAGATCTTGTTTACAATCAGCTTTTGTAGGCAAACAGGATCTGGGGGGTGAGCCTTTGCATGTAAAAGTTGGTTGGGCCCTCAGGCCTCCAGCCTAGAATGTTGTTTTAAGTGGGGCAAAACTTGGTCTGTCAATTTGCTATACTGTGATTACTTGGGGTTGCTGTGATACTGAAACCTTTTTCACTGGTGTGTCAGATTCCAAAAGAGTTACCCATAGTGGACAGGTTTTGGTGGAGCTCCCTGATTAAGACAGAATAGGAAGAGTGTGGATCTACTTCCTAAATAAAAAACTTTGGAAAACCCTTTGAACACTAAACAAAGAGGATAGTTATAGTAGTGTCGTGGTAGAGCCCAGATTGGAAGTCAGTTGAAATGAAGAAAATCAATACATGATGTTGGGAACGGTGGAGGTGAGGCAAATGAGAGGAAGGCCCTCAACCAGGTGGATTGACACGGTGACTACTGCAATGGGCTCTTGTGTGTCAGGAAATGTGAGGATGGTACAGGACAGGTTCAGATCTTTTGTTCATAGAGTCACTAAGAGTCATATTTGACTCCATGGCACCTAACAAAAACAACAATAGAAAGACTGATTGCTTTACTTTTATATTTACTTCCAAGCACAGTTCAGTGCCTAACAAATAATGTCTAGAAGAGTGGACTGACCACAAGACTAGTTTGATTTTTAGTAATTAGGATATTATTTACGGTTGCATATAATTATAGTGGTGAAATACTGATAGTCACAGACTTGCTGTCTGTCATTAAATGCAATATTGTTACTATTCAACTTTGTTGTGTGTTTGTAAACTACATTTTATGGGTTTATGTAGCCAGGTTGATTGAATTATATGGAATCCCATGTGGTTTTCTTAAATACTGCATAAAATTCTTCTTTTATTTAAATTTGTTAATTTTCTTTATGACAAGAACTTTAAACATTTTGTTCAACAAATAATCACTGAAAGTAAGTAATTCATTGTCTTACTGTTTTTGTGGCAATTAAATTTTTATAAAACTCAAATATTTCACCCTTGCATTCTAATTTCTTCTCCACAGCTTGGACCAATCAGCCTTGTGTTTATAGGAATTATTTCTGTTCATTGTATGCACATATTGGTACGTTGCAGTCACTTTCTATGTCAGAGGTAAATGTGGATTTGTTAAGTCTATTTCTTTAAAGCGATTTCTTTTAAAGCATCACATAATCCTAATTTCCACTCTGCTTTGCAATTAGAAAGGCATCCTGGTGGCATGGTGGGTTACGTGTTGGTCTGCTAACCAGAATTTTGGGTTGGAACTCAGCAGTTGTGCCCTGGGAAAAAGAAAAGACCGTCTACTTTGTAAAGCTGTATGTCCTCAGAAGTCTTCCAGGACAGTTCTGCTCTATCCCTCACTGCCGTTGAGTTGTACAGTGAGTCATAGCGAGTCTCCATAGGGTTTCTAAGGCTGTGAATCTTAACAGGAGGAGACTTTTTTCCTTCCATGGAGCCAGTAGAAAATTCAAACTATTAGAGACATTCAGCCTTTTTTTTAGTTAGTAGCACAAAATGCTATGGACTGTATTACCAGGATTCCCTCAGTTCTGTTGGATTGTTACAAGTTAACAATTGAGTTGATGTCAGTTGGTTTGCTTTCTTGGTTGCCTTAAGTTTTCTGTAATTTATTATGTAGATAAGTCTTAAGATAATAAATGTGGAGAAGGAAAATACTACATATGATTTAAATCTAGTCAGAATCTACTTCTTTTCAAGACATGGTCTTAATAGTAAAATGGATTATTTTAGATATCATAAATGAAAAAAATTTAAAAAGATACATGGGAGAACTGGCAGCAGGCTGACTTTTTTTTATTAGTACATAATGTACTAATAGTTTAATAGTACGTAATAGTATTTTGATGTATGGGCTGATAGAAAATAAAATATTATTATTATTATTATTTCTTCATCTGTACCATGATTTACTTATACAGTAATTATTATCTATCAGCCATGTATCTTAACTTTTTTCATTTATGATAACTAAAATAATAGAACATAAAAGTACCACAAATTATCCTTTGATACTTAGTGCAAATGTTTTCAAAATCTACCAAAGAAAGCTTATTTATTTTTATGATTATACTCTATGATCAGTTAGTGACGTAAGCAAAAAATACTTAATCTAAATTACCATTTATAAAAATACGGAAATATATATACACTAATCTTCCAACACAGTATTACAATTTAGATTATCACCACCCTGACTAAAGAGTTCAATTTTTTTTTAAGAGTTCAAATTTTTAAAATTAAGAATGTTTAAACCCAGAAAAAATCTTATTCTTAGTATTTTGGACTGAACAACTTTCATTTTCCATGTTAACTGAGATTCCTTTGTATTTATTAGTAACTAGGTATGAAGAAAATGAAGTCACAAAAGATACTTTTCTGAGGGAAAGACTAGATTATTTTAATATTCAGGAGACAATTATTATTGTCTCAATTTTAACAAGTATGAGTCCCTTTGTGAGTCTTTGATTTATCAGCTCAATAAAGAGCTATGATAGGAAAAATCACAGGGCTAAAAACCACCTGCACAGCACAGCTGTACACATTCTATTGCCCTACAGTTCCCTCACCAAATGGTCTCTACTCATTTAACAGGACATTGCTCCTTTCCCACTCTGTGAGGTTTTAATGGTTCAAAGTACAGGCCTCTGAGAGATTCTGCTTTCAAAGTATTAAAACATAATTTAATAGACTTGGCAGCAAGACAAAATGAACAAGATTTACTTGCTTTATGAGCTATAATATGGGGGAAATCCCCAAATTCTAGAATAGAAATCAGAAGATTCAGACATCTGGATCCTGAACAAAGTTGCTTACCATTCTGGGCTTCAGTCTCTTATAAGTGAAAAAACAAGGGAGTTAATCTTGGATAAATTACACAGTCCTTGTCAAAGCTGTACAACGGATTAACTTTATGTGTAGGATACTGCCTATTCTAGTAGATCAGTACTAATCTTGATTTTAAAAAAAAATATTATTAAAACTTTGTACAACTCATTTGTTTCCTCTAAAAAATAATATATACTTGGAGAAAAAATAGAGCAAATGGGGAAATAATACCTATTTCATGCAACTGTTTAGAGTGTTAAATGGTGTAGTTTATCTGACAGCCTTTTGTAAAGACTTTTACAGAGAAAATAACAATATTTTATCATGCTCTTCTACAAACTGAATAATTTAAATGTGAGCATGTAACTTGTTCTTTCAGGTAACTGAAATCTTTAAATCAATGTGTCCCAGACACTAGATTAGATTTTATGAGGTCTGTGTGGTTGTTATTGTTGTGTACCATCAAGTCATAACCTAATCAAAGCTGACCCTCCGGTGAGTTTTTAGAGACTGTCATTGCCCATCTTTCTCCTGTGAAATAGCTGAAGGATTTGAGCTATGTACCCTTGGGTTTGCACTACAACTCCTTGCCACTTAGTCACCAGAGCTCCATGAAGATTATAGATACATGAGTTTTGGCAGGAAAAAACCCAGATAACACAATTTAAGATTTTTATGATACATACTTTAGAAAGGTGTGTGTATGTGTGTGTGTGTGTGTATATATATATATATATATATTTTAAAAAGTCCTTTGTCCTTCAGTATCCTTACATTCAATCATTATTATTTGCTTACTGTCCTTTTCAAGGACTTCTTTGAAGTTCCATTTTAATATTTGCTATGTATATCATTAAATACAGGTTTAAAAAATCAACCCTAGGCTATAGTGATACTGTGAGTTTTGCTATGGAAGTGAGCCCATGGGGTTGTCTTCAGAAGCAAGCAGCGTGGGGAAGGTAAGTTGTCACTATACTGTGAATGTCTCATCTGGTTTTCAAGATAGTATTAATTTCCAAAATTTAATTTGACAAGCTGTGCAATTAATATGATGAAGTTGAGGAATAAACATAGCTATTACAGTTGGACAAACTTGGGTTAAAGTATCACCTACCTATTTGCAGACTTATGATCTTGGTCAAATTATTATTTTACTTTGGCTTTTATTGTTGTAAATGGAAAAAAGTTAGGAAAGGGATATAACAATACTCATCATAGGATTATTATGATAGATTAAAGAACATTTATACAACATTAGGTCAATCAATAGATACCTTAAAACAAAAGAAGGAAAAAAGCAAGAAAGAGGTGATCTGATTATTTCAGATAAATTTTCAGGCTTATGGACTACCTTAAAGTCTGCCTGTGTTTTTCTGTAACTCTACATCATTATTATTTAAGTATAACTCTATCATTGGTTGTTGTTATGTGCTGTTGAGTCAACCATGACTCGTAGCAATTCTATAAACAGTGGCTCTGAACCCTGCCATATCCTGGACCTGCTTCACCATTCCAACACTTGACCACCTTGCTGTAGTCACTGTGTCCATCCTTCTCATCCAGTGGCTTCCTCTTCTGTACTGACCCTCACACTTTCAATCATGATGTCCTGCTCCAACAAGGACTGATCCTTCCTGACAAGGTGCCCAGAGTATGTGAGACAGAGTTTCAAAATCCTTGTCTCTGAGATGCAGTAGGTTTCACCCTCCTCAGGACAGACATGTGTGTTCCCTGGCAGTCTATGTCATTGGTAGACAGGGTTAATGAAAAGCACGTGACTAGTCAAACCCGTTATCACTGAGCCACTTCTTTTATATTTACGGTGTATTTACACATTTTTTTGGCTGACAAAGAGGAATTTCATGAAATAACATATAAGCAAGAGCCTATAGTGATGAAGGAAGAAGTTCAAGTTGCTCTGAAGGAATTGGCAAAAAACAGGCTCCAGGAGTTGACACCATACCAATTGATTTATTTCAACAAACAGACGCTGCCCTGGATGTGCTCACTAAGTTATGCCAAGAAATCTGGAGGACAGACAGCTGGCCAACTGACTGGAAAAGATTGATATTTGTTCCCATTCCAAAGAAAGGTGACCCAACAGAGTGTGGAAATTATCGAACAGTATCATTAATATCACATGCAAGCAAGATTCTGCTGAAGATTATCCAAAAACATTTGGAACAATATGTCAACAGAGAACTTCCAGATGTGCAGGCTGGATTTAGAAGAGGTGGATATTACAGCTAATGTTAGATGGATCTTGGCAGAAAGCAGAGAATACCGGAAGAATGTCATCTGTGTTTCATTGACTATGCAAAGGCTTTTGACTGTGTGGATCACAGCAAGCTATGGCTGACTCTGAGAAGAATGGGAATCCGAGAATATTTGATTGTGCTAATGCGAAACTTGTACTTGGACCAAGAGGCAGTCATCAGAACAGAGCAGGGAGACACTACATGGTTCAAAATCAAGAAGGGGGTCCTTCAGGAATGTATTTTGTCTCCATACCTTTTCAGTCTGTATGCAGAACAGGTCATCTGAGACTCTGGGCTGTATGAGGTGGAATGTGGCATCAGGATTGGCAGAAGAATTGTCAACAACCTGCGTTATGCAGATGACACAACCCTGCTCGCTGAAACTGAGGAGGCCCTGAAGCGCTTGCTGCAGAAGGACAAGGATTGCAGCCTTCAATATGGATTTAAGCTCAACATCAAGAAAACAAAGATTCTCACCACTGGGCCAGTAGGCAGCATCAGTATGGATGGTGAAGAGATTGGGATAGTTACCAGTTTTAGTTTACTTGGCTCCACAAGAGTCAACACTCTTGCTAACAGCAGCCAGGAAATCAGGAGATGAATTGCATTAGGAAAGTCAGCTGTGAGGGACCTCTCAAGAGTACTGAAGAGCAAGGACAACAGGCTGGAGACTAAGGTGCACCTGATCCAGACTATAGTCTTCACAATTACGTGCTATGCATCAGAAAGTTGGACAGTGAATAGGAATTATAGAAAGAGAATTGATGCCTTTGAGTTGTGGTGCTGGAGAAGAATGTTGAATATACTATGGACTGCTAGGAGAACAAACAGGTCCTGGAGAGGGTGAAGCCAGAATGTTCCCTGGAGTCAAGGATTCTGAAATTTCGTCTGTCATACTTTGGGCATGTTGCAAGGAGGGACTGGTCCTTGGAGAGGGACATCATGTTTGGGAGAGTGGAGGGACGGTGCAGGAGAGGAAGATCCTCGATGAGATGGATCGATTCTGTGAGTGGAGTGGTGGGAATGAGTGTGTTTGAGACGGCGAGGTTGGCACAGGATAGAACGGCATTTAGATCTTTTGTGCATAGGGTCGCTGTGAGTCGTAAGCGACTCAATGGCACATAACAACAGCAACATACAATCATTCATTCAAATGTTGTTGTTTCATGCGTGTATGTTGTATTTTTTACAATCTTTCATTTACATTTTGTTCACGTATATTGTGAGGTTTTACCCCTTACGATCATCTTACTTAAAACTAGATTTGTGAATGTAAGCCAGCTATTCATGCTTCATTCCGCACTATCCCTATTTTAGCCAGTTTCTGATTGCCCATACCTATCAAGCGAGTCTTTGTTGTTACTGTTGTTGTGTACCATCGAGTTGGAACTGCTCCTAGCTGACCCTCCAGTGGGTTTTCAGAGGTAGTTAATCGCACGAGAGGAGATTGCCCGTCCGTGTTCGTCAGAGCAGCTGGTGGATTCAAACCACATGACTTCAGGATTGTAGCAAAGATTCTTACCACATGCTTGTCTCTTTTGCTGAACAGTCTTCTGTTCATATGCAAAGTCCAGAGAAAGCCATCAGATTGCAACAGTCAACACTAGCTCACAGCGTGGATCATCTCTCCATCTGATTGGGTTCTTGTCATCCTCAGCCATTTGTGGCTAGGTTCCAATGAGCATCAGCCGCAAACTCAGGAGTCCACACTTCTGTGTTCCAGACCTGTCAGTCCCTTCATTCAGCCTTAGCCTCCATGTGGGGCCAAGTCATTGAGCCACTTTTGAATCCCATCTTGTCTCTCCTTTTGTCCTAAAGAGAGCTTAATCTATTTTTTTTTATCATGAAAAATGGCTTTTGACCATTTTGAAATGGGCAGAATGAATTTTGAAAGGACACTAAAATTAAAGGTAGGTGAAGAAATAATAAAAATCTAAAGTGCCAGATATCAAAGAAAAGATTTGTATCAGGGTACCAAGATAACTTACAAATAAGAACTCTGAAGGCTTAGAGAATAGAAGCATTATGACAATATGACAAGAGTGAAGGTGAAGCAAGGCCCTTCCAGTTTCAGCTGAGAGGAAGAGAATCTATATTTGTAGATTAGATAGTTTGACAGCTTGACTTTAAGGTCATAAAAAAGAATAAAGTAGCTTGCTTTTGTCACTCATTCTCAGAATAAAATGGAGAAGTCTGTGCTATGTATTCATAGCAGGAAAGCACATGTGTAACTCGCTAAATCTTCACAACCAAATAATGCTAAATTGACTGATGCCTCTGATGTTATCTTTTTCCTACATTATTTTACATAGCATAAATTTTTTAGAGTATCTCATTAAAAAATAACAAAATACTACTGAAGAAATGTCTGGTAATATTCTTTGGACCATGTTCCTTGGTCTGTCCTATTCCATTTTCTTACTAGTAATCGAGTAGTAAAGAGCATGTTCATCATATTTGAGAAATGACATGAGATTAGAGAGATGAGGAATATACTGGATTAATCAGAATGCAATCTTGAGAAATGAGAGAAATAGCCTTACTCTAAAAGATGAAATGTTTTATGAAACCATTTAACATAGCCATGATGAATGAGTGAAAATCTTGCCTTTTAATTTAACAAAACATCCTTTTGCTTTGTAATAATTCTAGTAGTCTGTTATTGTTGTTGACTGCTTTTGAGTTGAGCATGACTCACAGCAACCCTATGA
Source organism: Elephantulus edwardii (assembly GCF_000299155.1). Classification (NCBI taxonomy): domain Eukaryota; kingdom Metazoa; phylum Chordata; class Mammalia; order Macroscelidea; family Macroscelididae; genus Elephantulus; species Elephantulus edwardii. Next base: position 1,217,614 of record NW_006399953.1, read on the forward strand.
ACAAAAGACCTGAAGCCCCTCTACCACTATCAACATTTATCAAAGTTCATAGAGTGTCTGGAGGCATGTTGTTTAGGAAGTGGATAAAAAATGTGGATCTTTGTAGAAAATACATATTTTAAAGGGTTTTCTTATTCTAGGGAAAGGAAAAGGATATATACCATTATATGATTTTTTAAGACATTAATAAGAGAAATGAAATATATTGAAAATTCACTAGTCCTTATTGATACTTACTCATGTGTATCTTTTTTCAGAAGTGTGGTTGACTTTTTTCTGGTGATAACACAGCTGGGATTCTGTAGTGTTTATATTGTGTTCTTAGCTGAAAATGTGAAGCAAGTGAGTATTGTCCTGTTATTACAATGACTTTCTTTTCATGCCTTACCTGGGGTATTCTCTTTCCTCAGTGGAACCATGTTTGAATACAAAAGCCTGTTCTTTTCATAGATGGTGATCATTTGTATATGAAGACGTCCCTTCCATCTTTTCTCTTGTAAGCTGATTTCTGCTGTTATCATTGATTTTATTGACCTTGCCATATCAATAATTCCTGCTCTTTCAAATCAGACCCAAATGTAATTTTCTAATTTTTAAATGCTTGAAATTTAGATCTCAAAAGCAAGTAGACATGATATTTGAGAATATATTCTTTATGTCAGTATACTTAAAAGAAATTCTTAAGACTTCAGCCTGCAGCCTAAAAAGGGAAATAAAAATGAGAGCAGTACTAAAATGGTATGCTGCTGCTGTTAAAAATGATACCAAGAGACCAACAGCCTATTTTGGCAGGTAAAACAACTGAAGTCAAAGCTCCTCCAGTTAAAATATTGCCCAAACACTTTTTTTGTGGGGGTAACAGATTGTTTTTATTAAGTTATTCTCTCTTTTTCTTTAATGATTATTTTCATCAACAACTTTATCATCCATATGTGTATAGTGCAATAGTAAGCACGATGCATAGTAAAGTACAGTGCTGATCTCTGGCTCTTTTCATGTGAAATGGTGATGTGAACACATTTTCAAAAGAACCTATATGTAACAATATATAAGTAAATATTTGACTCATAGTATGATTCATTTTGTATGTAGAGCAAAGGTTGACACAATTTTCTGTAAAGAGGCAGGTGGCAAATATTTTCAGCTTTGTAGGTATTGTGGTCTCTGATGCAACTGTTCACCTCAGTCATAGATATTAATAAATGAATGTTGTTGTTAGGTGCCCTCAAGTCAAGTACAACTCATAGCCATGCTATGAACGTAGCTATATTACAGTATATTACAGTAAAATTTTATTTATAAGCAGTGATAGACTGGATGTGATTTGTATAGTTGAGATGATTCCTGTATTTTCTATTTGAGCCACTAGCTTAGAATTTTAACATTTGAAGGACCCATCTAATTTAGCCCTCTTTTATGAATTACAGAGTTCTCTTTAAGAACCATACCTAGTTAGTTACCAGAGTTTGTATTTCCAGTTTTCTTTGTAGTTTACTATGTATATTCCCTTAGTCCCATCATCTGGGAAAGTTTTGTTTGTATCTGGAAAAGTTCAGCATCCAACTTAAATGCCCTCTAGTCTGTGAAACCTTCTTTAACTGGCATTTCTACCTCTTCCTAATCCCTTTCCAGAACCTATTTTTTTTTCCTTTTTTTCCCCAGAACCTATTGATTCTTTATCTGTAGTGCTTAAAAACAGCCCTGATCATTCTTGATTAGCATTAATTTAAAAGTTAAATTTCCCACTAAATTGCATGCCCATGAAGGAACTGACTACATATTTTGTATTCTCTTGGCACCTAGGGGAGCCTGGCATATATTCGTTACTAGGGTTTTCAGTAGTTACTGAACTGGAAGGGAAATTAATCCACTGGACTTCTGTTATGTGCCATTGGGTTGGAACGAACTCATAGCTGACCCCTCAGTGGGTTTTCAGCAGCAGAAAATAGAACAAGAGGAGATTGTCAATCCTTCTGCCATGGAGCAGCTGGTGGATGTGAACCATCTTTGAGGTTGCAACACAGCTCATTACCACTAGGCCATCAGAGACCCCTATTCACTAGACTGGGAAGGATTATTTCTTTTTATTCAGACAATTCTTGAACTTAGTCTTTTATCTGGTATATTGAACAAATGCGTAATACTTTTTTTGTCCAGATGGTTTTAACTTTTCTACTTGATTTCTCCTCTGTCACTTTCTTTGCTTTCCTCCTGTCCAAATTTCCTATCTCCATTTTATCTCTTGTTTATAGTTCGTTATCTCATGGTGATGGTTTTAGTTTGGTTTCTCATACTCATAACTATATTTTTTTTCCTTTCTGCTTCTATAAAAGGTAGGATGACAAATGTTAGCGTTATGACTGTTGGCATTTCTAGCCGAGGTATTCTTAGATACTGTCTAGATCATAGAGTCTCACTCAGTCAACTCTGTTTTCTTCTTCAAGTCTTATCTTACATCTGTCTCCATATTATCCTCCTTCCAAACTATCTTTTCTTCTCTTTTCCTTGATACTCGTAAACCAATTCTGATACAAGCTTTTCTGGAAGAAAAAAAAAAATCATCTCAACTATATCCCTTCCTTTATGTACAGATATTCCCTTAAATACAGTATTACTGTAAATAAAGCAAATAACTAGTAGGATTAAGTAGAGAGGAAGCAGGCAAAAGAAAAAAGAAAGACTAGCAAGCAATTAAGAGTTAATTAGCATAAATTAGTCTGTTCGTGCTTTTGTATTTATCAAAATAAAGCTTCAGTGATTTCACTAGCATTACCCGTTATGAATGATGTGCATTTGATACTGTATCTGTGTTTAATCTCATAAATAGCATGTCCCTAAGACTCTTGCCATAGAGTCATAGCATTTTACAAGTCCTTTATTTACACAGAAGACAATGGGAATGATGCCTTTGGGAGTTGTACACCCCGATAATACTGTTGTCTTTTTATTGTTTCCTTAGAGCTGCTGATATGCCTATGAATTTATGACTGATGCTAATAATGCCTTATAGTCTTAATTTATATAGCTTTACCATAAATCATTTAATCTTTAGAACTATTCTGTGAAGTAAGTACTATGCTCACTATATGAATGAGGAAACTGAGTCTCACAAAGCATGAGTAATGTGTTGTCCTGTGCCACGTACAACTGAGCTGAAACTTTGGTCTCTACCATATATGTTTATTGTTCATCCCTAGGGAGGATATAGTTTTGTTCTAGTTGTGTGTGTGTTATGTTTGATATAAGCAAGAAAACCCAGTTCATTGCCATCCAGTGGGAAATGACTACCAGCTGACCCTGCATTGAGTTTCTAAGGCTGAAATCACACAGGAGGAGTGGCCCATCTTTCTCCTTTGGAGCTGCTGGGGGATTTGAACTGTTAGAGAGGCATGACCTTTGGGCTAGCAGCACACCTCTCCATGGACTATAGTGCTGGGATAAAAGAAATGCCTATAAGCTTAGGATTAGCAACTTTTCCTGTGAAATACTATGTTCCAAAGTTAAAAGGAGAAGTTTAACTCATCTACACACACCCTGAGCAGATCAGTTAGGAAGAATGATTTTTCTGGGAGATGAGAATGCTTCACGAAGGAGAAAGAAATAGTAAAGTACTTATGATGTGGACCAAGGGGAATAGGAAAAGAACTCCAGTTGCAGCTTAAGAAATCAAAGTTGAACTCATGCCCTGAGTGTAGAGAGAGATGATTGCTGAAGCCATGAAACCGGATATTCACTCTTTAAGCAGAGGTGTTCTCTTTCATTTGATACAGAAGTACCTAATAGGATATATGCTGGCTGATTAAGCCATGTCAGTTGCTACTACATGTAGTTAAAAATGTTACCACATTAATATATGTGAAATTGAAGGTGCAGTATTTCATCAACCCAGAGAATCAAGGGTCTAGTTGCCAAGCATATGTAGAATGCTTTTGCTTCTCAACTGGCCACATGACTTTTCTTCATCTCATTAAGCCAGGACAGACAATTCTAGGGGAACCATAAGTTCATTGTCATCAAATTGAACCAACTCTTACCTGGCCCTCCAGCAGATTTTCTGGAGAACATAAATGATGTGAAAGGAGATTGCCCATCTCCCCCTCTTGGAACTGCTGGTGGATTTGAATTGCCCAAGAGATGCTGCCTTTCTGTCAGCTGTCCAAATTCCTGTTGGGTATACTACTGCAAGAGCTCCCTCAAACATCCCTCTAGATTCTAGAACTTAGTGTTCCCTGTGATTCTTGACCATCGTGATTCTGGTAGCTCCTTTCTCTGTTCTAAGATAAGATAGTCTTGAAAATTCTAGCTAGATGCAACAGTGTACATGAATGTGTTAAAGGGATATTACAGTAAAAGGGATAAAAATGTAGTGATGGCAATGACCTTGGACTTCAAAGTCAGACAATCAGAGTTGGTATTAAACATTGGGCAAGACCATCTTAACCCTGGTCAAGCCTCAGTTTCCTTATTTGTAAAAGGAGAATAATAACAAAATCTTCCCTAGCTTACCATTAAACTTGAGGTTGAGTTTACCAAAAGTGTGACAACATTTGTAAAGTGTAAAACAGTACATATAAATGTAGGGTACTGATACTTTAGTTTTGCATTTAGCTTTGCCAAAGAACTGCCTTTGGAATTAAATGAGTAATGGAATTTACTAAGTTTGAGCTCTCAGTAGAAGCAACTGAATTTAGTAATTTTATTTTATAATATTTATTTCAGTGTTTTACATTTTGGTAAACATGTGAGATCATAGAAGTCCTATTAGCCATTCTCTGTCTCTAGAGGGCACCAAAGGACTCAAATGTTTACCTGAATCTTGCTCTAGGTATGTATCTACATTTTTGTTTTATTTATTTTTCAATTCCGAAAAGTTTTCTAAACACTTTTCTGTCAAGATATGCTAACATATTATGAGATACTTGCAATAAAATTAGTTTTAAATTTCCAAGTTCAGCTATTTTTTTAAAAAAATACTGATTTTGTAACTGCCTTTCTTGTCACATATCCTTGTTAGAGCTCAGCTATGATAATTATCTAATTATTTGTAGATATTTCTTTGATCAGAAATTCTTGACTAAGTAGTTTTGTTAGTGAAAATTGAGTTAACACTTAAAATTTGTTCTTTAAAGCCAAGAAATGTGAATTGTCAGTTTTGTTTGAATATAAAAATAATTTTTGATGACCAACTATAAGATAAATAAAACAGTTTTAAAAATCATGCATAGTATAGCTTGTTACTCCAGTGAATTGCCTATGTAGCTTAAAAATCTAGTAGATCTATTCATACATTCCCTGCAATCCAAGGTGATGTGTACATTTATGGTGGTACAAATACTGTTTAAGTGTAAAATGAAAAGGAACATACAGTTAATCATACTGGAATTTTATTTTAAACTTTTGATTTGTTGCCCTCTTGATGCTAACATTTAGAGAGGCAACATAGCACAGTACAGGTGGCTACCTGAATAAGGTCCCTGTTTTGGGGTTAATATATAGCTGTTACAAGCTGGATGCTATAGTTTCAGACTTAAGTTTGGATCCTAGAACCACCACTTACTCGCTTGATACTATAAAAATTATTTTCTCTCTTGAAACTTCAGTTTCCTCAATTATAAATGGAAATTAACTCAATCCGGAGAGTTGTTTTTAGGATTAAATGAGATGTTTTATTAAGGCAGTGTCTGGTGCATATAAAGCAGTAGTTTGCACATAGGAAGTGATTAAACAAATACTAGGTATTATTACTAAGATACCTGGTTCTTAGGATTTTGTGTGTCTTGATAATGTCAGTGTATTTGAAAGAGGTTGCAATGTGTAAGTCATCACTGATAGTTAAATGCAAGTAAGATTTATTACTGTTAGTAATTTTCAAGATTGTTTCTGATTTGTAATTTTATTTCTCTTTGAGTAAACTGGATTATTATTAAGTCAGAGATATTTTTAACTATGGTGCCTGAGTCATTGTGTCACTCGTGAAAATGGATTGTAGAGATGGCTAATTAAACTTCGGTGTCAGTTGATGTGTCTTATAGAATATTTTTGCTCTAGTAAATATTGATCTGCTTTCAAAGCATGTAACTATACTTGAATTACTGGATTAATAATAAATATTTCTTGTTCATGGTAATAATTTATTATAGAAATTCTCAATAAAATGTATTTAAATTTTGTTTTTACTATTATATGGTTCTGAGTAGTACTTAAAGCTTGTTTCTTATTCTGAAGAAAAGAAATTATAGTAAAATACCTAACTTTAACTCTAGAAACTATGCTTCCAACTTTAATGATTTTGGAAGCTGATCCATTTGTTGTAGGTATCATGGTTTGATTGATAGTTCTAAAACTAAAAAAATAAATTAGTAAATACATTCTCATGTTCTTCTATTAAACTTTATTTCACAGCACAAAATAAGTTATTTTGCAAAGAAGACTATCCTGTTTATCGTTAAATTTTATGATATATGTTCTTCTTAGGAAGCAAGAGAATTTTAGAAAAACATAAGTGTTTTGATTGTAGAATTAATCACACAGTATGTGCTTTGTAACTTCATGGAGGTTTTTCCTTTTTCTTCCTTCTCCCTATATTCCTGTACAGGTTCATGAAGGATTTCTAGAGAGTAAAGCATTTGTTTTCAACAGTACCTATGCATCACATTCAAATGAGAGAAGAAGTATTGATCTAAGGATATATATGCTTTGCTTTCTTCCATTTATAATTCTTCTGGTGTTCATTCGTGACCTAAAGAATCTATTTGTACTTTCATTCCTTGCCAACATTTCCATGGCTGTCAGTCTTGTGATAATTTACCAGTACATCATTAAGGTAAGTACAGAACTGAGGAATGTATGTTTCTTACACTAGTAAAACTTGTATTTTTTTGGGAGATAAAATTAATAGTATGTAAAGACTTGACATATGACACATAATAGATGAATGGTTTCTTTTTGGAGGGTACTTTTTAAATGAGAATGTGAATGAAGAAGTTAATAGCAGAGATTTTGTGATTTGGTCTGGTGGTGGAATTTGGTAAGTACATGCTTGTGGGCTTTGAGATAGAGCTTCAGAAAGTAGACATCCCTCCCCTGTTAGAGCTGGGAGGTTTAGGATTGTGCTCCAAGTCATTAGTTGTTTTATTTGTTGAAGATTTGAATCATCCATAGGAGATGAGTTGAATTGATACCATTCTGTAATTTTCTTTTAATTTCTTTATGCTTTATTTGAGCCACCACTGGAATCCACTTCCACTGAGCAATTTGTAACCTCTTTATCTGAACTATGTAATAACGTAAGTGGATTTTATTGTGCGTAGTGTGAGGTTCTTAACCAATTTCTTGAGAAAAATGTGTTAATGGGCTTTATGAGGTAGCATATCTCTTAAATTGTTTGCAGTTTAATATTCTGTATATATACATCCATTGTTGTGGTTTTTTAAAAAAATTTTTCTGCTGAACAGCAGTGTAGCTTTCATCCCTCCAAGAGGCCACCAACTTAAAAAAAAAAGGGGGAATTTTTCTTCTGTTCGCTCTAGATCCAGTCTGTTTTGTATACTGCTTCCAAGAAATTGTTCTAGAAATCTCCACAAGGAATTCAATACATACTCACTTAAAGTAGACCTGTGATTAATTTTCTCCCTTGTCCCTGAATTCCAAGCCACTTGTCTAGCTTTTTTTTTCCTCTAAGTTTGTTTGGTTTTTGTTGTTGGTTTTTTTTTAAATTATTTTTTTATTAAAAGAGTTCGAAGTGCATGGTAAATAACTGATCTGGTTATGTGCGCTCAAATTTGTCCCTTTTAATTTTCTGACTCTAGCTTTTTGCACATGTAATTGTAATACAGAGCTGCCCTTTGAAATCTGTTTAGCTCCTTAATTTCCTGATTTCTTCCATTTGCTTTAGCTTCTTGGCGCTCTAGTGCAATATTCAGTCTCTCCTGACATCCATCTTGGTCTTTTCCTTTGTAATGACTTTTTGCGTTCTTCATTGATGATGTACTTGATGTCTTCTCACAGCTCAGCAGGTCTTTCATCATTAGAGTTTGAGACTTCAGATCTGTACTTGAGACAGTGGTTTTGATTCAGGGGCCGAGAATCAAGGTCATATTTTGGTTCTTGTGGATTTGATTTCATTTTCTTTAGCTTCAGTTTGAACTTGCATATGAGTAGTTGATGATCTGTTGCACAATCAGTACCTGGCCTAGTTTTCCCAGCTGACATTGAGCTTCTCCAGTGATTCTTTGTATAGATGTAACCGATCTGATATCTGTGCATCAGGTGTGGTCCATGTGTATAGTCGTCTTCTATGTTCTTTAGAAAAGTTATTTGGAATGACTAAATCTTTGACTGTACAAATGTCTATCATTTTTGTTTCTGGCCTCATTTCTGTCACCAGGCCTATGTTTTCTATTACTGATCATCTTCTTTATTCCCACCTTCTGAATTCCAGTCACCCATTATTACTAAGTGCATCCTGGTTACATGTTCGATTGGTTCCTGGTTCCAGAAGTTGGTAAAATCATGTTTCTTTTTCTTTGGCTCCGATGGTGGTGCATATATTTGGATGATGATGGTATTAATAAGTGTTCCTTGTTTGCGTAAGGATATTATCCTGTATCTCTTAGAACATTGTATTTCAAGATGGATCTGAAAGTGCTCTTTTTATAACTATTAATGCGACCCTGTTTTTCCTCACCTTTTCATTTCTGGTGTAGATCATGTGATTGTCTGATTCGAAATGGTCCATTCCAGTACATCACATTTCACCAATGCCTATTTGGTTTGAAGTCATGCAGAGGCTCCCTGGGAGAAAAGACCTGCCCATCTGCTCTTGTGAAGTTAGAGACTAGGAAACTCAGTAGGGCAGTCTGTCGCGTTGTCGCCGCTCATTAAAATTGACTCAGAGACAACCTGACAGTGTTGTTCGGTGATCCAGATGTTTTAATACCCTTTGCATTCTTCCTCTTGGGTATATTTTCAGCTGTGCATGACTATTAATGTCCTCTTTACCTGTGAGACACAGTGACTGTAATATTGGGCTGGAGCTGTTGCAGATTGTGAGGATGGTGCCAGATAGGACCACATTCTGATTCGTTGTTTATTGAGACCCTCTGAGAGTCACTTACAACAACAGCTTTACTTGAGCTTCAGATGTTCTAGACTTCTCTTATTTAAATACGTACTTAGAATTAGGACTGATTCATAGTTGACCCTTTGACGGGCTTTCAGAGTCTGTACACTCCCCAGTTACCCATGGCCTTTTCGACCTCATCTGCTTTGCTCAGTCTTTTCACTTGGTCTTGAATTCTGTTCTCAGTCACATGAGGCAAAAATAATAGAATGTTGAGGAGAATACGGACCAGACTTGGGATAGCTGGCAAAGCAACTTGTGGTGCCAGAGGAATTAAATACAGTGTTCTGAGTTTGTCCAGGTAGTGAGAATAAGAACAAGGCTGATTGAGGACTGTGTAATCAAAGTCAAAGGTGTCAAGGTGATGCATGTAGTAGGGAGCAGTGAGTTGTGAGGTAGAAAGCCAAAGCAGGGAGCCAGGTAGCATAAACCTGAAAGAGCAATACACATAGAATCAGAATGGGCGCACACAGCAGTGTGAATCTTCACTACTGACTTAGACCGTGAGAATGCTTGTGCATTTCCTGTGAACAGCTTGGGTCTTGAAGGTTGAAACAGGAATTCAGGAACATTTGGCTCAGATGGAATGTATAGTCATAAGGAAAACAGTTGTATTTGGCAGTGAAATCCTTACAGCTTAACTTGGTTTAACATAAGATTGCTTACAGTGTATATATAAAAAGTGAATTAAAAAATTCCCTTTATAATGCACATTTTTATTTCTAGTTAAGAAGTTAAGAAGTGTATAATTTTGTTCTTTCATTCTAAACTTTTTAAAGTAGTAAAGATTTAGCCTATCTTACGTCTTTTTTTCTTCTCCAGAATATGCCAAATCCTCACAATCTTCCAGTGGTGGCTGGTTGGAAAAAATACCCACTTTTTTTTGGTACTGCTGTGTTTGCTTTTGAAGGCATTGGAGTGGTAAGGATTTGATCTTTGTTACTGCTTTATTAAATCTTCAGTGAGCACTTGACTACTTGATTTATGTAATCAGGATCTATAAATTGCATGCTTTCCTTTTTCTTTTCCGCTTTTTCTAGAGCATGATTTGCAATTTAGTTTGATAGAGTTGAATCATTGTTTATTTCATTTACTAACCAAGAGCTTAATACTCACATTTACACTCACTGACATATCATTTAGGGAGCAGTGGTGGCCTAGTGACAAGGAGCCGTTAGCTGCCTCTGAAAACCCGCCAGAGGGTCAGTTGTGGGTTGGTTTTGACTCCATGGCACACAACGATAGCGTATCACTTAAGCACTCTTGATGCTCCCTTTCTGAATTTGAAAAATAAAGAAATTAGACTTGCTGATTTTTAACATTGTGTTATAGAAAATGTCAAATATGTGTAAACATACAGAAAACAGTATTACGAAATTTGTACATAAATAACATCCTGCTCATGATCAATATTTTATCTCTATCCAGTCTACTCTCTGAACCCAGGTTATATTCAGACAAATCACAAATATCCCATTTTGTTTACTAGATGGTTTGATGTGTGCTGAGATTGTTAGGAAGTCATTATTACATAAGAGAAAAGATTCTCCCCTTTGCTTTTTTGGTCTTGTTTGTTTTAATAGCTTGAACGTAAAGCTAATACTAAGATACACAGCTGCCCTGTGCACTCTGAGATCATTGATGTGGGAACAAAACCGTTTTTAAACATTTCTGTTGTCCTCAGACAAAATAGGCCTCAAAGGTAATTTAAAAAAAAAAACAAACCCAAAACTTTTAAGTTTTTTCTTCTCCCATTTAGAGAGCTTAAAACTCTCTTAGTTAATCACTGGAGCAGAGATGACTGCCAGTTTTCATCTCAGATTTTAGCTAATGAGTTCTTGTTAATTATTTGGTATTTCCAGTTAGGTTTTGTTTTCTGGGTTTTTTAGGTCTCAAATTCAACCATTTCTTTTGCATCTCAAATTCAGCAGCCCTAAAAGTCCGACATGTCCTTTTCCATCCAAACCCATGTGCACTTCATTTCTTTAAGTGTGGCTTTTAGTATATGTATGTTATTACTTCAATAACTTGAATTTAATTAGCCTTTTTTGTTTAAATATTCTTGTTACGCAATGAAAATAATTTCTCTCTCACTAAGTTGACAGACAATACAGATGCATAGAGTACAGAAATTATCGTAGCTGTGTATGCATACCTGTCTGATTGTATACCTACTGTTCTTAGCTCTCTTTGCTGGGGACATACAGGCAGTAATAACTCAGAAATAATAATCAAACCAAATATCTAGATTTCAGTTTTTACATATAATTTTCTAGCAAAAAAGAATCAAGGGGTTTTTTTTGGTTGGTTTGTTTGTTTGCTTTTTTAGAAATGTTGGCTTCTAGGGCTGAAGGAAGGGAGCCAGAAAGTAAGAACATGCTAAGAAAACCAAAAAAAAAAAAAAAAAAGTCAAGTAGCGACAGGGACCACCAAATCCAATCAGACAAGCACAAAATGATAACATAGTCAAATATATGTGTGTTTGTGCTCATATAAAAATGACCAAATAAAAAATTTTATGTAGATGTTGTTGTTGTTGTTGTTATGTGCCATCTAGTTGCTAATGATTCACAGTGATTTATGTAAATACTCCCAGGCAATGTATGCATATTTCCTACCCTATTCCCTCCTCTCTCCAAGAAGTGTAGCTTAGTTCCCTCTCACTCCCTGAGTGAGTTCAGTTTTAGTGACGCTCTTCTTAAGAATTAGAGTAAGATGAGGTAATGAGGGTTAGAGGAAGTAACTTTACAATGAGAAACTTGGTAAACACTACTTTTACCTAAGTGATCAAATTGAACATCATTTTGATAGCATGTGTGATGAGAAAGGCACTTTACATAAAACTTGTAATGCTTGTCTCATCATAATCCTAGCCTGTTCAGATGTTTGTCAGACAAACCCAAATAGAAGGATAGTCCACAAAATACCCAAAACAAAATTGTCTGTGTAAATGAACAAAGTGAAGGCTGAGACATCTCACTAACCAGGGGAGAGTTAGAAGAAATGGTGACCAATGCAACACATTCATCATGGATTTCTGAAACAGAAAAAGGAAATCAGTAGAAAAGGCAATGAAATTGGCAGTTAATAGTGATGTACTAATGGTACTAGTAAGAGGAACAGTGTCAGTGGTACTGGGAACTTTCTTATATTGTTTTTGAAAATTCTCTGTAAATTTATAGTTATTCTGAAATCCAAATTTTATTTTAAAAGAACTGGAAAAATTTACTTGCTAAGACCTACTTCAAGTCTTTACATTTTAAGAATTTAAAAATATGTAGTGTAAAAATATATGTTGTTGTTAGGTGCCATCGAGTTGCTTGCGACGTGTAATGACCCTATGTACAACAGCCCTAAACTCTGCTCTGTCCTGTTCCAGTCGCACTGTCTCCGATACACCCATCCCGATTACTCCAGTCACTGAATCAGTCCACCTGATAGAGGGCCTTCCTCTCCTAGCTGTCCCTCCACCCTCCCAAGCATGATGTCCCTCTCCAAGGACCGGTCCCTCCTTACAACATGTCCAAAGTATGTTAGACGAAGCCTCAGAATCCTTGCCTCCAAGGAGAGGAGCCCAGTTTAACCCTCTCCAGG
>NW_006399953.1:1231457-1238475 GCF_000299155.1 Elephantulus edwardii
AACAGATTATCCGGGAGGCTGGGCTCTATGAGGAGAAGTGTGGGCTCAAGATTGGTGGACAATTTATCAACAATCTGCATTATGCAGATGACACAATCCTGCTTGCTGAAACTGAGGAGGACCTGAAGCACTTGCTGCAGAGTGTCAAGGATTGTAGCCTCCAATATGGACTGAGGTTCAATGTCAAGAAGATAAAGATTCTCACCACTGGACCAACTGGCAGCATCAGGATGGATGATGAAGAGATTGAGATTGTTCAGAGCTTTAGTTTCCTTGGCTCCACAGTCAACACTCTTGACACCAGTAGCTGGGAAATTAAAAGACCTATTGTGATGGGAAAGTCTGCTGTTAGGGACCTCTCCAAAGTACTGAAGAGCAATGGTGTCTCTTTAAGACTAAGGTGTGTCTGATACAGGCCATGGTCTTCACAATCACTTGCTATGCATCAGAGAGTTGGACAGTGACCAAGGAGGATAGAAGGAGAATTGATGCATTTGAGCTGTGGTGCTGGAGCAGAGTATTGAGAGTACCATGGACGGCTAGGAAAACAAACAGATATATCCTGAAAAGGGTTAAATGGGGTGGCTCTTTGGAGGCAAGGATTCTGAGGCTCCGTCTAACATACTTTGGACATGTGAGGGAGACCCGTCCTTGGAGAAGGACATCATGCTTGGGAGGTTGGAGGGACAGCGCAGGAGGGGAAGGCCCTCTATGAAGTGGATTGATTCAGTGACTGGGATAATCGGGATGGGAGTGTCACAGACAGTGCGATTGGCACAGGATAGAGCAGAGTTTAGGGCTGTTGTACATAGGGTCGCTATACTCGAAGGCACATAATAACAACAACAACTTAGATACATGACTACAAACAAAATACACAATTGTTTGGCATTTATTTGGACAACTTATATTATGGTTAATTATCACATTATTTCCTTCTGATGTGCTCATTTTTCTTACTTATAATTAATGTATTTAAAAAATGGGTAAGAAACTTAAGCAGCTTAATAAAGGAGACAGCAAGTAGGTATGTAAAATGGTTTAGTGACCGTGGAAGACATTGTATCAGTTCCTCAGAATCTTAGATGAGAACTGCAGTATGGACCAGTTCTACTCTTGGTATATACTCAAAAGACTTCAAAGTAGGAACTGGTGCAGATACTTAGACACTAGTCTTCATTGTAGCATTATTCAAAGTAGCCAAACTCTGGAAACCTGTCCATCAGGGGATAAACATAATGGTCTATACATACCAAACCCTTTGCTGTTGAGTCAATTCTTTCTGATACCTACCCTACAGGACAGAGTAGAAATGTCCCATAGGGGTTCCAAGACCTAGCGAACCACATGATTCTTTTCCTAAGAATCATGTGGTTCTTGTCCATTGTTTAACTGACATGGTAGATTACTGATTGTTTTTCAAATGTCGAACCATTCTTACATTCCTTGTATGAATCCTGTTTGATCATGGTGAGATAGATAGATAGATAGATAGACAGATAGAAAGAAAGATAGATAGATGATAGATAATAGATAGATAGACAGACAGACTGACAGATATAGAGATATGAATAGATATATATAATGAATTGTACTGGCTAAGGTTGAGACTTTTTGCCCTCATGTTTATTAGGGATGTTGCTCTGTAGTTTTCTTGTATAGTGGTATCTTTGTTTGGTTTTGGCATCAAGGTTATGATTGCTTCACAGAATGAGATTTGGCGTATTATATTTTTTCTCATATTCTGAGAAGTAGTTCCAGTAGAATTGGTGTCAGCTCTTTCCTGAATGCTTGGTAGAATGCACTGGTGAAGCTGTGTGGGCGAGGTTATTTTTTGTGTGGTTGGGTCTTACGGTATGCTCCTTCCTTACCTGAAGAGCTTCCTAAAACTCTTTATACTATTTTCTTATTACCATTTTTATGTCAGTTTCTTCTGTTGTGACATCACCATTTTCTTTCTCATTTGGGTTATTTGTGCCTTCTCCATTTTCTTTGTTAGATTTGCCAGGTACTTTTCAGTTTTATTAATCCTTTCAAAGAATCGATTTCTAGTCTTTTTCCTTCCATTTTAATTTTCTGTTTCTTTATTTCTGTTATTTCTTCCTATCTTCTGCAGACTGAGGTTTGCTTGCTTTTCCTTTCTTCCTGTCAGAAATGTTGGGACTTAGAAAACTTTTTTTTATGGAAAAGTAAAAGAAAAGATTCTTTCATTGTTTTACAAACCCTCCCCCAGGCCCCCTCCACCATGAGCCGTCACTCTAGATTCCTGTCATGACAGAAATACCTAGTCACATATCTCTTTTAAACAGTTTTCTCCCTCCTCTGTTTCAGTGCAGTATACATTATTGAACGCATCTTACTCAGTCGGGACTTAGAAAACTTTTAAGTTGAAGTTTTAAGCAGTTGAAATTATGTAAGGATGAACAGAAAACATTTTGAAGCTCTGCTTTCAAAACTAAGAAGAATGGTAACATTTGAGCAAATAAAGTGTTGTCACGTGCCATCAAGTTGGAACCAGTTCATAATTGACCCTCAGGTGGATTTTCAGAGACTGTAAATCGTGTGAAAAGAGATGCTGTGGAGCATCTGGTGAATTCAAACCACATGCCTTTGGGTTGGCAGTATGGCTTCTTACCTACTAGGCCACCAGAGCTTCCTTCATAACAATATACCTACCAAAATTTTCTATAAAAACAATAATAAATCAGATTTTATTAAGAAATTTTTCTCTCCTTTATCAGTCACAGAGGATATGATTTAAGATTTCAGAGACATATGTCATTTTAAAAAAATGACACTTATGAAAAAAAGAATAAAGTTTATGAAACAGCCCTTTCACGAGACTTGAGTCTAGTGACTTTCAAAATATTTTACTTACCCAAAATAAAACTTATCAACAGTCATGCCTCAGACCTTTGCATATTAAAACAACAATGATGGAACAGGCATGGCTCTCAGCTAATTCTTTTGATTGAAACCATGCTTAGGAGTTGCATTTCCACCCTAGATATACTGAATCATAATCTCCATTTCAACAAGGTCTTCAAGTCATTTTATGTACATTAGTATAACTTACCATTGTATAAATAGCAGGATTTGTTCCTCTCTCATCTAGAAGTTTAATAGATTGACTAGTTGGCTTTAAAAAAAAAATCAACCAGTAATTTTTAATGGTTATAAAACCATTTATAACACATCATTATTCATTCATATTCCAAATCACTGTTACCTAAATCCAGCATTTTTTCATATATGCAGTTCACTGAGAACAGTTACATCAAGTCTTGTTGTACAGCTATGACCAATAACTGTTGCCAAATTTCCCATCAATGGAAACCCAGTACTTCCTCAACAGTGACCCTCTTTTGTTACCCTGCCAGCAATTAAAATCTGATCTCTATATATTTGCCTATTCTAGGCCTTTCATTAAACCAGCATCTTAAATTAGTTCAATTCAGATAGAAATTTGTGCTTTTGGTTTTTGTCTGTGTTAAATTTAAAACAAACAAACAAACTAGATTCCTTTTATGAAAGATTAAATTTTAATATTTTCTTTTTTTCCAATCAGGGTTTATCAAGCAGTGAAAATTCTCTACTCCTTTGGCATTTTTGTGACGTACTCAATTCAGTTCTATGTTCCAGCAGAGATCATTATTCCTTTAGCCACATCCAAATTTCATGTTAAATGGAAGCAAACCTCTGATTTGGGGATAAGGTCTTTCTTGGTTATTATTACTTGTAAGTATAACTATATAGATATTTACAATAAATAGAATAAAGAGTTCTTTTTATTCAATTTGTTCTGATGTAACTACTTAAACTATGTTTTTTAGTAGTTTAGAAACCATGTATACTCTGTTTGGCCAGCATACTTTTTTGGTTTAAAAGTCTTTTATTCTACTACTATATAAACCATATAAAAGTGGGAGGATGGGAAGTCTCCTCCCAAGAAACTTACTGCCTCTGAAAACCTGCTACAAAGTCAACTATGTCTCTGTTCCTACTAGAAGGCACATCAACAACAATACTATGTAGAAAACCCTAAATCAGATCCTGACACACACAACACAAACATTTAAGTTAATTATTTTGACAATTACTGTTTAAATTACTATTTTGAATAATTGACACAGTCAACTGGTATTTTTAAAAAATTTTTCTTTTATATTGGTTTGCTTACAGAGTTTGTATACATTGTGCTTCACACTATCCTTCATTCACATTGTGTTTCATTCCCATTTATTAAATTATTATAAAAGTAATCATCATTGAACTATGCTCATCATTACCCTGTCTTTCCAGATCCCTTCCAGATCTTTACTATTTCTTTTACCCGCCCCTACCTCCATCTACCAAATTGCAAGACCCTGTTATTATCCCCTGCCAATCCTCATCCCTCTCTGACCACTCTTAAAACCTTGGATCCTCACACACGTTTTACTAGTTATCTTTCTATTTTCACAATAATGGCCTTATGCAGTATTTGTCCTAAATGAAAATGAATTGATTGACTCAGTGTAGCGCTCTCCATCCCTCCCAGTTTGTGTAGTAATTTTTTACACTGTTATTCTTGAGTGCTACATAATATTTTGTCGTGTGAATGTACCACAATTTCTCAATCCATTTGCTTGTGGTTGGACATTTGTCCTGTTTCCATATTCTTGAGATACTGTGAACACTGGTGTACAAATATCTGTGTGTGTCTCAGTTCTTATTTCCTCAGGGTATATTCATAGCATTGGAATAGCTGAGTCATATGGAATTTCTATATTCAGCTTTTTGAGGAAACATCAGACAGCTTTCCAGAGTGGTTGTACCATTTTACAGTCCCACCGTAGTGTATAATAGTTTCTGTCTCTGCATTTTCTTCAACATTTATTGCTTGCTGCCCTGTAAACTTTGCCACTGTTACTGGGGTTAGATGGTATGGTTTTGATTAGCATCTCTGATTGTCAGTGATTTTGAGCATTTCTTCATGTGTCTGTCTGTTGGCCATCCAAATGTCTTCCTCTGTGAAAAGTCTTTCCATGTCTCTTGCCCATTTTATAATTGAGTTAACAATGTTTTTCTTCTGGTGGCCTTGTAAGTATTCTATAAACTTTTGTTATGAGACCCTTGTGTGAAATATTACTGCCAAATGTTTATTTTCTCAGTCAGTAGGTTTTCTTTTCAGTCTTATGTAAAAAGGTTTTTACTTGCACAAGGATTTAATCTTTAAAAAGTTTCATTCATCGATTTTATCCTCTCCAGATTGTGAATTTCTGGCTGTATTTGTCAGCCTTTTTTACCATGGGCTAGGCCTTCTAAGCTTGGTCCCACTTTGTCTCTTATGATCTTTATGATCTGGGCTTTAACCCTAGGTCTCTGATCCTCCTTGAGTTGATTTTTTTATGTATTTTTTTATTATGTATGTATTTTAATGAGAGATGTGGATTCTGCTTCAGCATTTTGTAGGTAGCAGTCTAGCTTTGCCAGCACCGTTTGTTGAAGAGGTTGTAGTTTTCCCATTTGATGGTTTTGTTTTCTTGTCGAATTCAGTTGATCATAGATAGATGGGTTATTTTCTGGTTCTCAATTCTATTCCATTGGTCTGTGTGTTTGTCATTGTGCCAGTATCATAATGCTTTGGTTATTACAGCTGTTTATTAGGTTTTGAGGTCAGGAAGTACTATGCCTCCCACTTTATTCTTGTTTTCCATAAATGCTTTGCTTATTTGAGATCTCTGTCCTCTCCAGATAAACTTGCCAGTTGCCTCTTCTCTCTCTTTGAAAAATGAATTTGGTATCTTTATTGATATTGCATTGAATATGTAAATTGCTTTTGGTAGATTTGCCATTTTCACTTTATTGAGTCTTCCTATCCATGAACAGGGAACATTTTTCCATTTAGGGCTTTTTTTCCCCCATTTAGGGCTTTTATTATTTCTTGCACAAGTGTTTTGCAGCATTCTTTGTAAAAGTCTTTTTTGTCCCTAGTTAGATTTATTCCTAAGTGTCTCAATTTGTGATTGGCTATTGTAAATGGTGTTACTTTCTTATTTTCCTTCACTGTGTTCTCTTTGTTACTGTAGACAAATCCCACTGACTTCTGTGTATTGATCTTGTTTCCTGCTGCCTTACTAATTTGTTCTACTAGCTCTAACAGTTTTTTTATTGCTGTTGTTGAGTCCTTGGGGTTTTCTGTGTACTCTATCATATCATTTTCTGATAGCAACAGTTTCAAAATGTCTTTGCCAATCTGGATGCCGCTTAAATCCTTGTCATATTGCCCTAGAATGTACTTCCAGTACAGTATTGAGTAGGAGTGGTGACAGTATTGCCCATAGATTTCCAAAGCCGTAAATCTTTCCTTGAAGCAGACTGCCTCATCTTTTCCTGATAACACCTGTTCTGATTACCAATATGTTTGGCTGGTAGCTCAATTCTTTAACCACTGTGTCACCAGGGCTCCTTGAAAAGGATATAGTACAGTGTATGTTACTAGTGGTATAGTTTATGTCATCTCTCTTTAAAGTTTTGTGTTATAAAATAACTCACTAAGTAAGAATTAGTAATGGAGACTTGTGGAAGCAAGAAGGAGTGTTAAATTTTACAGTCAAAAAGACCTATATATTCAAACTCTGGCCTGCTACTTATTTTCTGAATGACTTTAAAGTCAGTAAGAGGTGGTTAAGTTACTACCACCTTTAAATCCTTTCCTAAAGGAAATGAATATAAAATAACTTCTTCCTGATATGTTTGTGGACAGTAGTACATCATTGGACAGTGAACTCTGTTTGAGTCCTTGATATATCCTTCCAAATTAAAGCAAAACTCAAATCATGATAGACTTTTTTTTAAAGTTCTCCAGAGTTCTTGAAGAGAATTTTGAACAAATTTCTTACTAATGAATTTGTATGAACAGTTCCAGCACCTTACAGTGTTCACAGAAAAAACTGTGCAGCATTGACAATGAATTGGAGGTTGAGTTGGATTTGCATTGAGTCTTTTGGTGTTTTATGATTCTTTCAAAGTTGTT